>NC_137864.1:14438370-15038370 GCF_963924005.1 Protomyctophum bolini
GGACCCTCTGTCTAGACCTCACCACCATCCCAGGACCCTCTGTCTAGACCTCACCACCGCCCCAGGACCCTCTGTCTAGACCTCACCACCATCCCAGGACCCTCTGTCTAGACCTCACCACCATCCCAGGACCCTCTGTCTAGACCTCACCACCATCCCAGGACCCTCTGTCTAGACCTCACCACCGCCCCAGGACCCTCTGTCTAGACCTCACCACCATCCCAGGACCCTCTGTCTAGACCTCACCACCGCCCCAGGACCCTCTGTCTAGACCTCACCACCATCCCAGGACCCTCTGTCTAGACCTCACCACCATCCCAGGACCCTCTGTCTAGACCTCACCACCATCCCAGGACCCTCTGTCCTGTCCTGACCTCACCACCATCTCAGGACCCTCTGTCTAGACCTCACCACCATCCCAGGACCCTCTGTCCAGACCTCACCACCATCCCAGGACCCTCTGTCTAGACCTCACCACCATCCCAGGACCCTCTGTCCAGACCTCACCACCGCCCCAGGACCCTCTGCCCAGGACCCTCTGTCCAGACCTCACCACCATCCCAGGACCCTCTGTCCAGACATCACCACCATCCCAGGACCCTCTTGTCCAGCTGGCGTTGAGTGCTCACCGTGAGTGACAGGCAGCGTGTCCATCCAGCCACAGCCAGGAGCTCAATGTCACAGTCATCAAAATATTTTTTTTTACAAATGTGTACTTTCTTTTTGAGGGGCACTAGCTAGCCCCTCCTATTCCCAGCTCTCTCTCTCTCTCTTTCTCTCTCTCTATCTTTTTCTCTCTCTCTCTCTCTCTCTCTCTCTTTCTCTCCCTCTCCTCTCTCTCTCTACCTCTCTCTCTCTCTCTCTTGCTACTCCAACATATCCAGTGTTATTTTATGCTCCAAATCTGAAGTTCCTCTCTTTATTTCTCCCTCCCTCTCCCGAACCCCCCCCCCCCTCTCTCTCTCTCTCTCTCTCTCTGTATTTCATCTTATGACACCTAGATACAAATCATGTGTACTGTACTAAGTAATATGCAAACTGTGCACTTATTTTTTAACTGTTACCAAACGACTTTTCTTTCACAGTCTCTTTTCTGTTAGTGTTTTCAGCACTCAGGTTTTTAAATGTAACTTTATATGCCCATGAAAACATTTTAGATTGTTCCAACACTACTTGTTTTTGACATGGAAGGAGTTTTGTCTCTGTCAGCTTTCCTTCACTATGCTCTGGATATTTATGTATTGCGTGCGTGCGTGTGTGTTTGTGTTCGTGCGTACATGTATCCAGACAGAGCATCATAGATGAGGAGAAAGTACGCACTGCGTTGGGCCTATGGGAGCGTTCCCTCGCTGCGCTGCGTTGGGCCTATGGGAGCGTTCCCTCGCTGCGCTGCGTTGGGCCTATGGGAGCGTTCCCTCGCTGCGCTGCGTTGGGCCTATGGGAGCGTTCCCTCGCTGCGCTGCGTTGGGCCTATGGGAGCGTTCCCTCGCTGCGCTGCGCTGCGCTGCGCTGCGCTGCGTTGGGCCTATGGGAGCGTTCCCTCGCTGTGCTGCGTTGGGCCTATGGGAGCGTTCCCTCGCTGCGCTGCGTTGGGCCTATGGGAGCGTTCCCTCGCTGCGCTGCGTTGGGCCTATGGGAGCGTTCCCTCGCTGCGCTGCGTTGGGCCTATGGGAGCGTTCCCTCGCTGCGCTGCGCTGCGCTGCGCTGCGCTGCGCTGCGCTGCGTTGGGCCTATGGGAGCGTTCCCTCGCTGTGCTGCGTTGGGCCTATGGGAGCGTTCCCTCGCTGCGCTGCGCTGCGCTGCGCTGCGTTGGGCCTATGGGAGCGTTCCCTCGCTGCGCTGCGTTGGGCCTATGGGAGCGTTCCCTCGCTGCGCTGCGTTGGGCCTATGGGAGCGTTCCCTCGCTGCGCTGCGTTGGGCCTATGGGAGTGTTCCCTCGCTGCGCTGCGTTGGGCCTATGGGAGCGTTCCCTCGCTGCGCTGCGTTGGGCCTATGGGAGCGAATGCAACGCGGCACAATGGTGGCAGTGGAGCACCCTTCATTGACCATTTAGACCTGAGGACCATTCTACAAATGCTTTCTAAATCCTGAGAGTTTTTTGAAAACCCTAGCACCCTGTCAGTGCTTCTCAAACTATTTCATGTCAAGGACCCCCCGAAATTATATGTAATTGGATGCCGACCCCCATCTGAAAATATGTAGTTCCAGCGACCCTCCCAGAAGCAAAGATTTTAGTTAAAAATGTTTGCTCTGAAAGAATATATCCAAAGATCTGCACCACATTTTCACCATTTTTCGAAAATAGCAGACCTACAAGTTGTAGGTACACCGAGTGCCGCGCTTTAAATGGGTTAAAAAGCGAACATTCCCTGCGTTGGCGCTGACGCTGGTGTGGGGGGGGGGGGGGGGGCATGTGAGTGTGCATGTGTGTGTTTGATGTGCACCAAGCAAAGTTCTGACAGTGAGAGGTGAGGCAGGCATATGTAGTGACAGATATAGAGCTACTGTACAGCCCCTGGGATGCTCTCTCACTCACACACACTCACACACACACACACACACACACACACACACACACACAGACTCATGCAGTACAGTACACAGCCTCCTGCCAAAGTGCAGACAGACAAGCAGGAGGGATGTTGTTTCTGGGAGTCCAATGCCCTGCTGTATGTCTGACACTTGTTTTCTCCCATCCAAAGACTCCTGTTTGTTCATTTGTCAAGTTAGATCACAAGCAGCAGAAGTGTGTCATCTCCGCTGCGTGGGCTACACGTGTTCACCAAATGATGTTGGGCTCAGAGTCATGGCAGAACACACAGACAGACAGACAGACATTCCAAAAACCCACTGACAAATATATCCAGTGTGGACATTGTGTATAGATGGATGCCCATGGATCCTGTATGTAGTCTTATATTGTATTATGCTGTATATATGATGCAGTACTCATGAAATATATATGTGTCTGTACAGTACTTTATGTTGTTTTTTGTATTGTAAACTGAGATGGCGACGCATTGTAACAAGATAACTTTCAAGCCGGTGTCCCTACTTTGGGCATGCCATTTTTGGTGAAAGATGTTAACCTAATTTCAAAGATAGCAAAAATAGCAGATGTACAAAGGAAGCTCACAACGTGAACTTGTAGCCTACAGAGCTTGTACATCTACTAGTTTCGCTATTTTTGGCATTTTTTAATGACTTCTGTCATACTGTATATAGCCTTTGCCCAGTACGATGCAATGTTGTAGCTATTATTTCTTATGCTGCTCGACCATTGTCTTTTTTTGTACCTGCAATGTGTTGTTCACCCCTTTTTACAACACAACTAATGTGATGTACATGTACATGCTGTTGTAATATACTCGTATTGGTCTTTTCTACAGTGCATTAAAGTCAATTTAAAGTCAATTAATTTTGGCAAATTATTTTGGCAAATCATTTTGGCAATTTTGGACCGTGGGCTATAGCCCATATCATACGGCATACTATGGCACGCCGTTTTTCATCATTTTTGAGGATTTGAAAAAAATGAAAAAAATGATGGGTTATAGCCCATGTTTTTTGAAATTTTGAAAAAAAAAAATCCAGGCCCATGAATTAGAGCAGCGGTGCCCAAAAGGTAGATCGTGATCTACCAGTAGATCACAAACGCTGTGCAGGTAGATCACATGACATGCCCCCAAAGAATATTTAGTCAGCTCAAACCCAAAATGCAATACTTTGTTTTCAAGAGTGTTGCTGTGCACAAATGTCGGTAGAATTACAAATGAAATGCAAAATCTCTACTTATTCCATTTCTCCCCCTTTCCAATTGTATTTGTCTATATGTAATGCCAGCGACGCTATTCCAAAGCCATTTTCAGCAATGGTATTATAATGTTTTCGGTGGGTAGATCTTGTCGAGCTGGTCTTTTTGAAAGTAGCTCTCAAGTCAAAAAAGTGTGGCCACCCCTGAATTAGAGGATAAAGCTCACATGTTACCCAAATAGTTGAATACACAAAAGCTAAGGCACTGGTGTCGTACTTCTGGTTTACCGGAACGGGGTTCAACTCCCTGCAGTGCCCTGCTCAATGTGTTGTATTTACGGGAAAAATTGAGTGTTGCGGAGGATGAGAAACATTAGCAAATTACGGAGTGTTGCGGAGGATGAGAAACATTAGCAAATTGCGGAGTGTTGTGTGTTGAGTGTGTCCTCAAAAATGATGAAAAACGGCGTGCCATAGTATGCCGTACGATATGGGCTATAGCCCACGGTCCAAAATTTCTGCAATTTCCGCAATTTCCAATTTCCGCAATTTCCAATTTCCTCAATTTCTGCAATTTCCGCAATTTCCAATTTCCGCAATTTTTAATTTCTGCACAATTTCCTCAATTTTCAATTTTCGCAATTTCCAATTTCCGCAATTTCCAATTTCCGCAATTTCCCCAATTTCCGCAATTTCCGCAAAAAAAACACTCCGTAATTCCTCCGCAATACTCTGCAATAAAAAAAAAAAATCTAAAAACATGCGCTATAACCTATCGTTTTTTCCGCAATTTTCCGCAACACTACGCAATTACTCCACAACTTTCCTCGATTTTCACCTTTTTTAAATCCTCAAAAATGATGAAGACTATAACCCATGGGAGACCTCCTTGTGCATTCCAAATGTTCCACTTTACCTCCCAAGCCCCCACAGCCACATACACTTTATATTGCTGTGATCATGTACCCAATCATTACACCTTTGGCTTATTTGTGTCTTTGCGTCTCGTCCTCTTTAGACAGTCCTTGGGTGCAACTTCCCATTGATAGCCCATTCATTTAAACAGAAAAGTCCTATCTAATAATATTAAACGATGTAAGTGTGTAGTTTGTGTAGGCCTACCACCTGTTTTGAATTTGCACATAATGCAGGAGGCAGAAGGAGGTTTCTTTACTGATAACGAGTGCTTCCAAACTCAGACACAAAAAATAATCATCTTGCTGGCAAGATATGGCAGCCTTTATCCAAGGTGCTTTACATACATTAAATTCACCCATTCACACACACACATTCTTAGACCAATTGTGGCGGACGCCATGCAAGGCACCAACCAGCACATCGGGAGCAATTTGGGGTTCAGTGTCTTGCTCAAGGACACTTCCACATGTTGGACAGGAGGAGGAGCCGGGATTCGAACCGCCGACCCATGAGGGATCATTGGACGACCTGCTCTACCTCCTGAGCCACACAGCCGCTCAGGAGGTAGAGCTTTGAGACGCAGTCAGTGTTTCCAGGGTGCCAACATGTTTTCATTTATTTTTTATAATAGAGCAGGTGAAACTATGTTTAAAGTAGTTTGTCATGGACAGACTGGGAAACCGTTTTGCTGCCATCTAGTGTTCACCAGCAGACACTGCATGTGTCTGAAGATTATTATGGATCTGCAGCAGTTCTCGACAAACCTTTTCATATTATATAATTTGTCTGTCTGTCTGTCTGTCTGTCTGTCTGTCTGTCTGTCTGTCTGTCTGTCGTGTGTGCGTGTGCGCGTGTGCGCGTGTGGGCGCGCGCATGCGTGCAGCTTGTAAATCCACACAGCTGTTGCCTGTTATCTATTCACTCTGACGGACCAATGACCGACGGTCTAGAACCGGATACAGGAGGCGGGGCTTATGCTTTAAAATGGAGGCGCACACGGTGCATAGTGTGTTTGGGGCGTTGCTGCTGAGAGGTAAGATTTGTTTGATAACCGCATGGTTGTTAGCCACCATTAACTCTGTAAAAGTGTTAGTGTTGTTAGAAGGACTGTTGGTTGTTTATTGTGACTCTAAAAGGACAACAATATGAGGAATGTGTTGGTACTTTTTGAGACACAAACAAATAAACAAACAGGTGGAAAGTAAATGATTACATCTACTGAAGTGCTGTGGACAATAGGCTATATTGTACTTTTATATTCTATTATTTGGACACTTTACTAGTTATTTTGTAGATTTGGATTATTAAATATAAATCCTTTTGGCTACATTGCAATCTACCACTGGGCTACAACCACATTTTTTTCCTTTCAAACATTTGAAATGGGACATTTCTGCACAATGAGCTACATTTGGTAATTTTTTAAGTGCATTTTGATGCCATACCCTTTCACTTTAGTACATAATGGTAACAAGTTGTAACTGGCTCAGACACATTCATAAGATTAAACTAAATGTCTGTTGATGGAAAACTCTAATGTATCAGATCTACAAGCCCATTTCTACCACACAGAGCAACTTGATTTAAACTTTAAAGGGCCATTTCACCCCTTTTGCAACCAGATCTTCTTTGAATGATTTTTGAGACACACTTTCCTGGGGTTTTTATGTGTTTTTAAGATATTTTAGTATTTCAAAGTGTCCATGGAATCCATGATGTCATGGACACCGGGCTCACTTCCTTCCTGAACTACTATTCCCACAATGCTTTGGTCCACTGCTCCTTGTGGATAGGGGGAGGGCTGTCTTACTGAGACAAAATGTAGTCCAGGAAGGAAGTGAGCCCAGTGTCCATGACATCATGGACTCTTTGAAATACTGAAATATCTAAACCCCAGGAAAGTTTTTTTTCTTTTTTTGGTCTCTCAAACATCATTCAAATAAGATCTGGATGCAAAAGAGAAAAGCAAGAATTTCCTAAAGATGTATTTTCTACAATGTATAAAATCTGGATAAAGAGTAATGTTGGTGTATGTTTGTGTCTTACAGGTTGATCATGTGACATTGGTGTCATGCGGTGACCTTGGCTGCAGTCTTCAGGAGATGGCTGGTATTGATAATAGAGTGTCTACTCGGGTGAGCTGAAACGAATAACGGTGTCAACGAACGCTCCCTGAGATTACGAGGCGTACGGTGCTCGGGACGTATTGTGCCATACAACCTACGCGGCTCTATTAATACCGGCCATCTTCAACCGAGCGACGGAAGGCCCAACACGGTACGTAACTGGATTACATGTGGCTGTAGTAGAAACTAGGGCTGTGTCATTACATTACAACATGTTATGTTGACCATTCATTGTCATACAAAGGACTGCGATTAACAATTGTGTTTGCTGTTGAACATATGAATACGAAGTTTCCTTTTTAGCTTTTAGGCGTCATAAAATAAATGGTTGCACAAGGCACATTATAGCCCTAGAATGTGTGTGACACAGCCTTGTCAGTGACTGTTATGACTTCCAAAATGTCATCCTGTAGGCCGACAACTAATTTTCTTTTCCCCTGCCATTTCAGAAAGTGAAGCTGACTGCTGGGTGAACTCTATGCTGTTGCCACTGCTGGGTGAACTCTATGCTGTTGCCACTGCTGGGTGAACTCTATGCTGTTGGCTGCTGTTAGCAGTGAAGGTTAGTTAACCGTCTGATTCCTGCTGCTTGTTTAAGTGGGTTACATGCTACCATACCGTAGTTTGTCTTTTGTGACATGTATAGTTTCACTTAATTTGTGTGTGTATAATGCCAGTCCACATCACCGTTATATGATGTTTGTGGAGGCATGTGATTTATTTATCGTTTAACATAATTTACGGGTAAAGTCTGTCCACATCCACATCACATATGTAAGATCTCCTTTCTCTTCTATTCTTTGGATTTAATAAAGTTTTTCTTGTCATAGTTTTTAATCGCATTTTGCTTTATTATATTTAAGTAATGTCTTTCTTCTTGCCTATCTATTGCCCTAGTTCTTCACTAGTGTTTTATGTGTGTACAAATGTGATGTGGAGGTGTGTGCTTTATGTCTTGTGTCATTATGGTAGCATGTAGCCCCTTAACACTGTTTACAGCTTACTATGCTGTAGATCTGAACTAACAAGAGGAAGCAAATGATGGCCGCTGTGTCATTTGCTTCCTTGGTTGGTGTGTGTGTTTTGTTTAGTGCTGATATTGAAGGTAAGTGAGTGTAGTTTATTATCCTTGACTGTTGGGCAGAAACCTTGTATCTCCATAGTTCAACCTTTTAGTAAATTAATTTCCTTACTTGGTCATGCTACAGTGTCACACACAAGTAGCAAATGGCCAATCTCACGAGACAAAGATAATCCATTTTTGAATATTTAACATGTAGTATTCTGTTTTTCTAATATATCGAACCAGTGAAGTATCAGCAAGAGCTTGTGATTAAATAATAACATTGGAACACAGATTATTATATTAATAATATGGATCAGTTGTTTTTGGTCCAGAAAAGTAACCGTTTTGGACGTACAAGGTTTCTACCCAACCTTCATCTTTCCTCTCTTCTATTCTTTGCTTTAATAAAGTTATTTATTTTTGTGGTCGGAGTTTTTAATCGCATTTTGCTTTAATTTTTATTGTAATTTCTTTCTTTCCCATCTATGACACTAGTTTTTCACTAGTGTATGTGTGACTCGGGTCATGTCTCGCGTACAGTTTCTCATTTGGAGCTGTTTCATGTAATTTACCAGTAAAGCGTCATCACGTCAGTTCACATCAGATATGAACACAGGCCGATATGTGATGTGCATTTATGTGGGTTTTTTTAAAGGTGATTTTTCACAGCAATTGCGGATAGCTCGTCATTCACGCCATTCTAATTGTGTTTATTGCTGTTGTATGTTGTGTACTAATGTTCATAGTGTTGCTGACAAATACTGGGGCGCAAAGAATGCTGCTACCTCGTATAATTTATGTCAATCGTCCACAAATGGCATAAATTGTACAGTCTTGCCCCATGTTTCCTACATGGGACAACTAGATCGAAAAATACTTGCGCCACGAAAACCTAAAGGCCAACTGATTGGGCAGAGACCAAGAAAATCTATTTTGTTCATGTTCATAAAGCGCTCCAAGTGCTTAGAGTGAAAAGTGCAGCAGCAAACATCTAGGTCATAAGACCATTGTTGGTGCTATATTATCAGATCTAATTTGTGAGTAAAGCTTCATTACGTAAGCCCACATCACATATGAACACGGGCCCGGTATGTGATGTGTGTTTATGTCTTGTCTCATTTCACATTTGTGAGTAAGGCTTCATCATGTCATCCCACATCACATCATGAACAATAGGGTTAGGGTAGGGCTAGAAATGTGATGTTGGCTGATGTGATGTATGTCTTATAATGTGCAAGCTTCATCGTGTCAGATCACATCACATTATGTGGTGTGTATTGATGTGATTTTATTTATGCTGCCATTTGCAGCTAAAACTTCATCCGGGCATTGACGATGGGCCTATGACTCAAACGTTTTCTGCTGCACTTTTCACTTTTAGCACTTTGCAGCACTTTATGAGCATGACAAAATAAGATATTCTTAGTTTATGTCTGAGGAGTTTTCCTTAAGGTATTTGTGGAGTGAGTCTTCTCTTTTTCAATTGTATAATGACATAATCAATCAATTTATAGTCATGATTCAGATTGAGTGTGTAGGCTATCTTTTTTTTTTTTAATTATCTGGCCGCATGAGGTTGACAAGAGTACGGTACGTTTAAAACGTATTTTCCAAAATTGAAACTAATGACTGATTTGGACCTGTAAATTATAAAACAAAAACTAAGGCACTGGTGTGGTACTCCTGGTTTACCAGAACGGGGTTCAACTCCCTGCGGTGCCCTCAATTTGTTGTATTTACATGGTTCATTTTCAGCTCATTGTGTTGCCATTTCATAGATGATAACCCCCAGGTTCTTTACTGTTTGTACTCCCTACAGTTGGGTTACAAGTCTATTTAGGGACCAAGCCCAAAGGGACTCTTGGTCCCTTATTTTTCTCTTCTCCTTCCACCACAAATGTTAGTTCTGGCTGAACTGTGCTGTCGGGTTTTCATCAAACTTGGTATATGGTAGCCCTCCAATCATTCATTTGAAAATGACTATTGGCCCTGATTTCCGATCACCCCATCCGATCGGGACAACCTAGAGGGCAATGCCAAACGGTGAGGTCGCGAAGCCCACAACCATTGGCCAATGGGTGGCGCTATAGCACTCAACTGAACATTCAAACTTTAAAACGGGCATAGCTCATGAACCCCTTGACCGTGAGCAATAAAACATTGATACCCGTGTGTAGGAATGGAGCTCCATACCCGGAAAAAAATCCTTAATAAAGTTATTGAGTACCCGTTATCAATAAGCTTTGGGCTTGTTTAGCATAGTGGCCCCGGGTCATGTTTAAATAATCAAGACGAGAGGTGGATCAATAGATGCCAACCAGCGCTGTCCGGGTAAACACAATTACGCTTTTAAAGTGGCGGAACATATATTAACCTGTTAACAGTTTATTTAAAGGTATATTCAGTGATTTCACTTGATTCAAATATCACTTATTTCTTTGTTTTGTTGTGATAATCCTCTATTAGAGTGTGCTGACCATATAAGGAGTTCCTCCCTGTCCCCAGTTAACCCCTGTGGGTCAAAAAACCTTGGGTTTCGTTTTTGACTCTCTATCCTGATTGGACGAAAGGCCTTATTGGGTCCCATCCAAAAACGAAACCTACGGGTTTTTTTGAGTGAAATCGTAAAAAGGTCAATTGCCCTAGTATAAGATACTGGTTCTGTTCAGATTTTATTGTCTCCTGTCTTTCCACAAAATAATATAAATTGCTCGTTAAGAACCCGGCTCGATAAGCCTGATCGTTATCGATATAAATTAATGATCTCCATCCCTACCCATGTGTCTCCTCTTGCCTCACTTTCGTATTCTGACTTTTGTATCTCTCTCCTCCTGGGATCTTTGCTCAAAAATTAAGTAAAAGACTGTTTACTATACAAACTGTAGTCCTGTCCGAACCTGGAAGGACCACAGACACGGGTTTTAAATGTATAACAATCTTTATTAAAGTAAATACTCAGTGGGTTATAAAATGAGGCAAAACTGTAAACTACGACAAGACATTTCATATATAGCAAAGCACTTAAACGCAATTAAACTCCCTTCACATAATAAAACCTTTCTCTATAAAATACTAGCCGCCTCTATTATGTGTACACAATATACAACAGTGTTTGGTTGTGCAATGAAGTGGCCCTGGCGGCGTGACCACGCCGAGGGGTTGGGTGGAGGGGTTCTCTTCTCACCCTTTTTACTCTGTCGGGTCACCTTTTGTCATAGAGGTTTTTAATCTAGTCTTGACTGTGCAGAGCGTGTCGCCCCCGAGGACAGATGCCGGGAGACGGTGCCCGGGCCTTAAACTCCCTGCCTCCTATTGTAACTTTTGATATTCAGGACTAAACATTTTTGTAAACTATGAACACACTGTTCTGTTAAGATTGTAGGGATCGATGAGTTCTTTGAGATATTGTGGTGCCTGACCATTGAGAGCTTTATAGGTGAGGATTTTGACCTCTATTCTGTATTTAACCGGGAGCCAGTGTAGAGAGGCCAGTGATGGTTCTCTGACCCCTAGTATAGGGGTTCCTCGTTACTACAGAGGAGTTCCAAATCTTTGCTTGCAACTTTTTTCATTTAATATTCATTCATTCGTTCATATCGTTTATGTAATAATTAAATCCAATTTTCATTTATGTATTTACTACATTAATTACATTAACCCTAGAATCACTATTCTGAGGGGAACATTATACATTACATTACAGAAACGAGTATAATTTTTTTTTTCAAAATTTCAAAAAACATGGGCTATAACCCATCGTTTTTGTCATTTCGTCATTTTTTTCAAATCCTCAAAAATGATGAAAAACGGCGCGCTATAGTATGCCGTACGATATGGGCTATAGCCCATGGTCCAAAATGATGAGAAACGAGGCTAACTTTTTTTTTCAAAATTTAAAAAAACATGGGCTATAACCCATCGTTTTTGTCATTTCGTCATTTTTTTCAAATCCTCAAAAATGATGAAAAACGGCGCGCTATAGTATGCCGTACGATATGGGCTATAGCCCATGGTCCAAAATGATGAGAAACGAGGCTAACTTTTTTTTTTCAAAATTTCAAAAATCATGGGCTATAACCCATCGTTTTTGTCATTTCGTCATTTTTTTCAAATCCTCAAAAATGATGAAAAACGGCGCGCTATAGTATGCCGTACGATATGGGCTATAGCCCATGGTCCAAAATGATGAGAAACAAGGCTAACTTTTTTTTTCAAAATTTCAAAAAACATGGGCTATAACCCATCGTTTTTGTCATTTCGTAATTTTTTAAAAATCCTCAAAAATGATGAAAAACGGCGCGCTATAGTATGCCGTACGATATGGGCTATAGCCCATGGTCCAAAATGATGAGAAACGAGGCTAACTTTTTTTTTCAAAATTTCAAAAAACATTGGCTATAACCCATCGTTTTTGTCATTTCGTCATTTTTTTTAAATCCTCAAAAATGATGAAAAACGGCGCGCTATAGTATGCCGTACGATATGGGCTATAGCCCATGGTCCAAAATGATGAGAAACGAGGCTAACTTTTTTTTTCAAAATTTCAAAAAACATGGGCTATAACCCATCGTTTTTGTCATTTCGTCATTTTTTTCAAATCCTCAAAAATGATGAAAAACGGCGCGCTATAGTATGCCGTACGATATGGGCTATAGCCCATGGTCCAAAATGATGAGAAACGAGGCTAACTTTTTTTTTCAAAATTTCAAAAAACATGGGCTATAACCCATCGTTTTTGTCATTTCGTCATTTTTTTCAAATCCTCAAAAATGATGAAAAACGGCGCGCTATAGTATGCCGTACGATATGGGCTATAGCCCATGGTCCAAAATGATGAGAAACGAGGCTAACTTTTTTTTTCAAAATTTCAAAAAACATGGGCTATAACCCATCGTTTTTGTCATTTCGTAATTTTTTAAAAATCCTCAAAAATGATGAAAAACGGCGCGCTATAGTATGCCGTACGATATGGGCTATAGCCCATGGTCCAAAATGATGAGAAACGAGGCTAACTTTTTTTTTCAAAATTAAAAAAAACATGGCTATAACCCATCGTTTTTGTCATTTCGTCATTTTTTTAAAATCCTCAAAAATGATGAAAAACGGTGCGCTATAGTATGCCGTACGATATGGGCTATAGCCCATGGTCCAAAATGATGAGAAACGAGGCTAACTTTTTTTTCCAAAATTTCAAAAAACATGGGCTATAACCCATCGTTTTTGTCATTTTGTCCTTTTTTTCAAATCCTCAAAAATGATGAAAAACGGCGCGCTATAGTATGCCGTACGATATGGGCTATAGCCCATGGTCCAAAATGATGAGAAACGAGGCTAACATTTTTTTTCAAAATTTCAAAAAAACATGGGCTATAACCCATCGTTTTTGTCATTTCGTCATTTTTTTAAAATCCTCAAAAATGATGAAAAACGGCGCGCTATAGTATGCCGTACGATATGGGCTATAGCCCATGGTCCAAAATGATGAGAAACGAGGCTAACTTTTTTTTCCAAAATTTCAAAAAACATGGGCTATAACCCATCGTTTTTGTCATTTCGTCATTTTTTAAAAATCCTCAAAAATGATGAAAAACGGTGCGCTATAGTATGCCGTACGATATGGGCTATAGCCCATGGTCCAAAATGATGAGAAACGAGGCTAACTTTTTTTTCCAAAATTTCAAAAAACATGGGCTATAACCCATCGTTTTTGTCATTTTGTCCTTTTTTTCAAATCCTCAAAAATGATGAAAAACGGCGCGCTATAGTTTGCCGTACGATATGGGCTATAGCCCATGGTCCAAAATGATGAGAAACGAGGCTAACTTTTTTTTTCAAAATTTCAAAAAACATGGGCTATAACCCATCGTTTTTGTCATTTCGTCATTTTTTAAAAATCCTCAAAAATGATGAAAAACGGCGCGCTATAGTATGCCGTACGATATGGGCTATAGCCCATGGTCCAAAATGATGAGAAACGAGGCTAACTTTTTTTTTCAAAATTTCAAAAAACATGGGCTATAACCCATCGTTTTTGTCATTTCGTCATTTTTTTTAAATCCTCAAAAATGATGAAAAACGGTGCGCTATAGTATGCCGTACGATATGGGCTATAGCCCAAGGTCCAAAATGATGAGAAACGAGGCTAACTTTTTTTTCCAAAATTTCAAAAAACATGGGCTATAACCCATCGTTTTTGTCATTTTGTCCTTTTTTTCAAATCCTCAAAAATGATGAAAAACGGCGCGCTATAGTATGCCGTACGATATGGGCTATAGCCCATGGTCCAAAATGATGAGAAACGAGGCTAACTTTTTTTTTTTGAAATTTCAAAAAACATGGGCTATAACCCATCGTTTTTGTCATTTCGTAATTTTTTTTAAATCCTCAAAAATGATGAAAAACGGCGCGCTATAGTATGCCGTACGATATGGGCTATAGCCCATGGTCAAAAAATTATGAGAAACGAGGCTAACTTTTTTTTTCAAAATTTCAAAAAACATGGGCTATAACCCATCGTTTTTGTCATTTCGTCATTTTTTTAAAGTCCTCAAAAATGATGAAAAACGGCGCGCTATAGTATGCCGTACGATATGGGCTATAGCCCACGGTCCAAAATGATGAGAAACGAGGCTAACTTTTTTTTTCAAAATTTCAAAAAACATGGGCTATAACCCATCGTTTTTGTCATTTTGTCATTTTTTTTAAATCCTCAAAAATGATGAAAAACGGCGCGCTATAGTATGCCGTACGATATGGGCTATAGCCCATGGTCCAAAATGATGAGAAACGAGGCTAACTTTTTTTTTCAAAATTTCAAAAAACATGGGCTATAACCCATCGTTTTTGTCATTTCGTCATTTTTTTTAAATCCTCAAAAATGATGAAAAACGGCGCGCTATAGTATGCCGTACGATATGGGCTATAGCCCATGGTCCAAAATGATGAGAAACGAGGCTAACTTTTTTTTCCAAAATTTCAAAAAACATGGGCTATAACCCATCGTTTTTGTCATTTCGTCATTTTTTAAAAATCCTCAAAAATGATGAAAAACGGTGCGCTATAGTATGCCGTACGATATGGGCTATAGCCCATGGTCCAAAATGATGAGAAACGAGGCTAACTTTTTTTTCCAAAATTTCAAAAAACATGGGCTATAACCCATCGTTTTTGTCATTTTGTCCTTTTTTTCAAATCCTCAAAAATGATGAAAAACGGCGCGCTATAGTATGCCGTACGATATGGGCTATAGCCCATGGTCCAAAATGATGAGAAACGAGGCTAACTTTTTTTTTTTGAAATTTCAAAAAACATGGGCTATAACCCATCGTTTTTGTCATTTTGTCATTTTTTTTAAATCCTCAAAAATGATGAAAAACGGCGCGCTATAGTTTGCCGTACGATATGGGCTATAGCCCATGGTCCAAAATGATGAGAAACGAGGCTAACTTTTTTTTTCAAAATTTCAAAAAACATGGGCTATAACCCATCGTTTTTGTCATTTCGTCATTTTTTAAAAATCCTCAAAAATGATGAAAAACGGCGCGCTATAGTATGCCGTACGATATGGGCTATAGCCCATGGTCCAAAATGATGAGAAACGAGGCTAACTTTTTTTTTCAAAATTTCAAAAAACATGGGCTATAACCCATCGTTTTTGTCATTTCGTCATTTTTTTTAAATCCTCAAAAATGATGAAAAACGGTGCGCTATAGTATGCCGTACGATATGGGCTATAGCCCAAGGTCCAAAATGATGAGAAACGAGGCTAACTTTTTTTTCCAAAATTTCAAAAAACATGGGCTATAACCCATCGTTTTTGTCATTTTGTCCTTTTTTTCAAATCCTCAAAAATGATGAAAAACGGCGCGCTATAGTATGCCGTACGATATGGGCTATAGCCCATGGTCCAAAATGATGAGAAACGAGGCTAACTTTTTTTTTTTGAAATTTCAAAAAACATGGGCTATAACCCATCGTTTTTGTCATTTCGTAATTTTTTTTAAATCCTCAAAAATGATGAAAAACGGCGCGCTATAGTATGCCGTACGATATGGGCTATAGCCCATGGTCAAAAAATTATGAGAAACGAGGCTAACTTTTTTTTTCAAAATTTCAAAAAACATGGGCTATAACCCATCGTTTTTGTCATTTCGTCATTTTTTTAAAGTCCTCAAAAATGATGAAAAACGGCGCGCTATAGTATGCCGTACGATATGGGCTATAGCCCACGGTCCAAAATGATGAGAAACGAGGCTAACTTTTTTTTTCAAAATTTCAAAAAACATGGGCTATAACCCATCGTTTTTGTCATTTTGTCATTTTTTTTAAATCCTCAAAAATGATGAAAAACGGCGCGCTATAGTATGCCGTACGATATGGGCTATAGCCCATGGTCCAAAATGATGAGAAACGAGGCTAACTTTTTTTTTCAAAATTTCAAAAAACATGGGCTATAACCCATCGTTTTTGTCATTTCGTCATTTTTTTTAAATCCTCAAAAATGATGAAAAACGGCGCGCTATAGTATGCTGTACGATATGGGCTATAGCCCATGGTCCAAAATGATGAGAAACGAGGCTAACTTTTTTTTTCAAAATTTCAAAAAACATGGGCTATAACCCATCGTTTTTGTCATTTCGTCATTTTTTTTAAATCCTCAAAAATGATGAAAAACGGCGCGCTATAGTATGCTGTACGATATGGGCTATAGCCCATGGTCCAAAATGATGAGAAACGAGGCTAACTTTTTTTTTCAAAATTTCAAAAAACATGGGCTATAACCCATCGTTTTTGTCATTTCGTCATTTTTTAAAAATCCTCAAAAATGATGAAAAACAGTGCGCTATAGTATGCCGTACGATATGGGCTATAGCCCATGGTCCAAAATGATGAGAAACGAGGCTAACTTTTTTTTTCAAAATTTCAAAAAACATGGGCTATAACCCATCGTTTTTGTCATTTCGTCATTTTTTTCAAATCCTCAAAAATGATGAAAAACGGCGCGCTATAGTATGCCGTACGATATGGGCTATAGCCCATGATCCAAAATGATGAGAAACGAGGCTAACTTTTTTTTTCAAAATTTCAAAAAACATGGGCTATAACCCATCGTTTTTGTCATTTCGTAATTTTTTTCAAATCCTCAAAAATGATGAAAAACGGCGCGCTATAGTATGCCGTACGATATGGGCTATAGCCCATGGTCCAAAATGATGAGAAACGAGGCTAACTTTTTTTTTCAAAATTTCAAAAAACATGGGCTATAACCCATCGTTTTTGTCATTTTGTCATTTTTTTCAAATCCTCAAAAATGATGAAAAACGGCGCGCTATAGTATGCCGTACGATATGGGCTATAGCCCATGGTCCAAAATGATGAGAAACGAGGCTAACTTTTTAATTTAAAAAAACATGGGCTATAACCCATCGTTTTTGTCATTTCGTCATTTTTTTTAAATCCTCAAAAATGATGAAAAACGGCGCGCTATAGTATGCCGTACGATATGGGCTATAGCCCATGGTCCAAAATGATGAGAAACGAGGCTAACTTTTTTTTTCAAAATTTCAAAAAACATGGGCTATAACCCATCGTTTTTGTCATTTCGTCATTTTTTTCAAATCCTCAAAAATGATGAAAAACGGCGCGCTATAGTATGCCGTACGATATGGGCTATAGCCCATGGTCCAAAATGATGAGAAACGAGGCTAACTTTTTTTTTCAAAATTTCAAAAAACATGGGCTATAACCCATCGTTTTTGTCATTTCGTCATTTTTTTCAAATCCTCAAAAATGATGAAAAACGGCGCGCTATAGTATGCCGTACGATATGGGCTATAGCCCATGGTCCAAAATGATGAGAAACGAGGCTAACTTTTTTTTTCAAAATTTCAAAAAACATGGGCTATAACCCATCGTTTTTGTCATTTCGTCATTTTTTTCAAATCCTCAAAAATGATGAAAAACGGCGCGCTATAGTATGCCGTACGATATGGGCTATAGCCCATGGTCCAAAATGATGAGAAACGAGGCTAACTTTTTTTTTCAAAATTTCAAAAAACATGGGCTATAACCCATCGTTTTTGTCATTTCGTCATTTTTTTTAAATCCTCAAAAATGATGAAAAACGGCGCGCTATAGTATGCCGTACGATATGGGCTATAGCCCATGGTCCAAAATGATGAGAAACGAGGCTAACTTTTTTTTTCAAAATTTCAAAAAACATGGGCTATAACCCATCGTTTTTGTCATTTCGTCATTTTTTTCAAATCCTCAAAAATGATGAAAAACGGCGCGCTATAGTATGCCGTACGATATGGGCTATAGCCCATGGTCCAAAATGATGAGAAACGAGGCTAACTTTTTTTTTCAAAATTTCAAAAAACATGGGCTATAACCCATCGTTTTTGTCATTTCGTCATTTTTTTCAAATCCTCAAAAATGATGAAAAACGGCGCGCTATAGTATGCCGTACGATATGGGCTATAGCCCATGGTCCAAAATGATGAGAAACGAGGCTAACTTTTTTTTTCAAAATTTCAAAAAACATGGGCTATAACCCATCGTTTTTGTCATTTCGTAATTTTTTTAAAATCCTCAAAAATGATGAAAAACGGCGCGCTATAGTATGCCGTACGATATGGGCTATAGCCCATGGTCCAAAATGATGAGAAACGAGGCTAACTTTTTTTTTCAAAATTTCAAAAAACATGGGCTATAACCCATCGTTTTTGTCATTTCGTCATTTTTTTCAAATCCTCAAAAATGATGAAAAACGGCGCGCTATAGTATGCCGTACGATATGGGCTATAGCCCATGGTCCAAAATGATGAGAAACGAGGCTAACTTTTTTTTTCAAAATTTCAAAAAACATGGGCTATAACCCATCGTTTTTGTCATTTCGTAATTTTTTTTAAATCCTCAAAAATGATGAAAAACGTCGCGCTATAGTATGCCGTACGATATGGGCTATAGCCCATGGTCCAAAATGATGAGAAACGAGGCTAACTTTTTTTTTCAAAATTTCAAAAAACATGGGCTATAACCCATCGTTTTTGTCATTTCGTCATTTTTTTAAAATCCTCAAAAATGATGAAAAACGGTGCGCTATAGTATGCCGTACGATATGGGCTATAGCCCATGGTCCAAAATGATGAGAAACGAGGCTAACTTTTTTTTTCAAAATTTCAAAAAACATGGGCTATAACCCATCGTTTTTGTCATTTCGTAATTTTTTAAAAATCCTCAAAAATGATGAAAAACGGCGCGCTATAGTATGCCGTACGATATGGGCTATAGCCCATGGTCCAAAATGATGAGAAACGAGGCTAACTTTTTTTTTCAAAATTAAAAAAAACATGGGCTATAACCCATCGTTTTTGTCATTTTGTCCTTTTTTTCAAATCCTCAAAAATGATGAAAAACGGCGCGCTATAGTATGCCGTACGATATGGGCTATAGCCCATGGTCCAAAATGATGAGAAACGAGGCTAACATTTTTTTTCAAAATTTCAAAAAAACATGGGCTATAACCCATCGTTTTTGTCATTTCGTAATTTTTTTAAAATCCTCAAAAATGATGAAAAACGGCGCGCTATAGTATGCCGTACGATATGGGCTATAGCCCATGGTCCAAAATGATGAGAAACGAGGCTAACTTTTTTTTCCAAAATTTCAAAAAACATGGGCTATAACCCATCGTTTTTGTCATTTCGTCATTTTTTAAAAATCCTCAAAAATGATGAAAAACGGTGCGCTATAGTATGCCGTACGATATGGGCTATAGCCCATGGTCCAAAATGATGAGAAACGAGGCTAACTTTTTTTTCCAAAATTTCAAAAAACATGGGCTATAACCCATCGTTTTTGTCATTTTGTCCTTTTTTTCAAATCCTCAAAAATGATGAAAAACGGCGCGCTATAGTATGCCGTACGATATGGGCTATAGCCCATGGTCCAAAATGATGAGAAACGAGGCTAACTTTTTTTTTTTGAAATTTCAAAAAACATGGGCTATAACCCATCGTTTTTGTCATTTTGTCATTTTTTTTAAATCCTCAAAAATGATGAAAAACGGCGCGCTATAGTTTGCCGTACGATATGGGCTATAGCCCATGGTCCAAAATGATGAGAAACGAGGCTAACTTTTTTTTTCAAAATTTCAAAAAACATGGGCTATAACCCATCGTTTTTGTCATTTCGTCATTTTTTAAAAATCCTCAAAAATGATGAAAAACGGCGCGCTATAGTATGCCGTACGATATGGGCTATAGCCCATGGTCCAAAATGATGAGAAACGAGGCTAACTTTTTTTTTCAAAATTTCAAAAAACATGGGCTATAACCCATCGTTTTTGTCATTTCGTCATTTTTTTTAAATCCTCAAAAATGATGAAAAACGGTGCGCTATAGTATGCCGTACGATATGGGCTATAGCCCAAGGTCCAAAATGATGAGAAACGAGGCTAACTTTTTTTTCCAAAATTTCAAAAAACATGGGCTATAACCCATCGTTTTTGTCATTTTGTCCTTTTTTTCAAATCCTCAAAAATGATGAAAAACGGCGCGCTATAGTATGCCGTACGATATGGGCTATAGCCCATGGTCCAAAATGATGAGAAACGAGGCTAACTTTTTTTTTTTGAAATTTCAAAAAACATGGGCTATAACCCATCGTTTTTGTCATTTCGTAATTTTTTTTAAATCCTCAAAAATGATGAAAAACGGCGCGCTATAGTATGCCGTACGATATGGGCTATAGCCCATGGTCAAAAAATTATGAGAAACGAGGCTAACTTTTTTTTTCAAAATTTCAAAAAACATGGGCTATAACCCATCGTTTTTGTCATTTCGTCATTTTTTTAAAGTCCTCAAAAATGATGAAAAACGGCGCGCTATAGTATGCCGTACGATATGGGCTATAGCCCACGGTCCAAAATGATGAGAAACGAGGCTAACTTTTTTTTTCAAAATTTCAAAAAACATGGGCTATAACCCATCGTTTTTGTCATTTTGTCATTTTTTTTAAATCCTCAAAAATGATGAAAAACGGCGCGCTATAGTATGCCGTACGATATGGGCTATAGCCCATGGTCCAAAATGATGAGAAACGAGGCTAACTTTTTTTTTCAAAATTTCAAAAAACATGGGCTATAACCCATCGTTTTTGTCATTTCGTCATTTTTTTTAAATCCTCAAAAATGATGAAAAACGGCGCGCTATAGTATGCTGTACGATATGGGCTATAGCCCATGGTCCAAAATGATGAGAAACGAGGCTAACTTTTTTTTTCAAAATTTCAAAAAACATGGGCTATAACCCATCGTTTTTGTCATTTCGTCATTTTTTTTAAATCCTCAAAAATGATGAAAAACGGCGCGCTATAGTATGCTGTACGATATGGGCTATAGCCCATGGTCCAAAATGATGAGAAACGAGGCTAACTTTTTTTTTCAAAATTTCAAAAAACATGGGCTATAACCCATCGTTTTTGTCATTTCGTCATTTTTTAAAAATCCTCAAAAATGATGAAAAACAGTGCGCTATAGTATGCCGTACGATATGGGCTATAGCCCATGGTCCAAAATGATGAGAAACGAGGCTAACTTTTTTTTTCAAAATTTCAAAAAACATGGGCTATAACCCATCGTTTTTGTCATTTCGTCATTTTTTTCAAATCCTCAAAAATGATGAAAAACGGCGCGCTATAGTATGCCGTACGATATGGGCTATAGCCCATGATCCAAAATGATGAGAAACGAGGCTAACTTTTTTTTTCAAAATTTCAAAAAACATGGGCTATAACCCATCGTTTTTGTCATTTCGTAATTTTTTTCAAATCCTCAAAAATGATGAAAAACGGCGCGCTATAGTATGCCGTACGATATGGGCTATAGCCCATGGTCCAAAATGATGAGAAACGAGGCTAACTTTTTTTTTCAAAATTTCAAAAAACATGGGCTATAACCCATCGTTTTTGTCATTTTGTCATTTTTTTCAAATCCTCAAAAATGATGAAAAACGGCGCGCTATAGTATGCCGTACGATATGGGCTATAGCCCATGGTCCAAAATGATGAGAAACGAGGCTAACTTTTTAATTTAAAAAAACATGGGCTATAACCCATCGTTTTTGTCATTTCGTCATTTTTTTTAAATCCTCAAAAATGATGAAAAACGGCGCGCTATAGTATGCCGTACGATATGGGCTATAGCCCATGGTCCAAAATGATGAGAAACGAGGCTAACTTTTTTTTTCAAAATTTCAAAAAACATGGGCTATAACCCATCGTTTTTGTCATTTCGTCATTTTTTTCAAATCCTCAAAAATGATGAAAAACGGCGCGCTATAGTATGCCGTACGATATGGGCTATAGCCCATGGTCCAAAATGATGAGAAACGAGGCTAACTTTTTTTTTCAAAATTTCAAAAAACATGGGCTATAACCCATCGTTTTTGTCATTTCGTCATTTTTTTCAAATCCTCAAAAATGATGAAAAACGGCGCGCTATAGTATGCCGTACGATATGGGCTATAGCCCATGGTCCAAAATGATGAGAAACGAGGCTAACTTTTTTTTTCAAAATTTCAAAAAACATGGGCTATAACCCATCGTTTTTGTCATTTCGTCATTTTTTTCAAATCCTCAAAAATGATGAAAAACGGCGCGCTATAGTATGCCGTACGATATGGGCTATAGCCCATGGTCCAAAATGATGAGAAACGAGGCTAACTTTTTTTTTCAAAATTTCAAAAAACATGGGCTATAACCCATCGTTTTTGTCATTTCGTCATTTTTTTTAAATCCTCAAAAATGATGAAAAACGGCGCGCTATAGTATGCCGTACGATATGGGCTATAGCCCATGGTCCAAAATGATGAGAAACGAGGCTAACTTTTTTTTTCAAAATTTCAAAAAACATGGGCTATAACCCATCGTTTTTGTCATTTCGTCATTTTTTTCAAATCCTCAAAAATGATGAAAAACGGCGCGCTATAGTATGCCGTACGATATGGGCTATAGCCCATGGTCCAAAATGATGAGAAACGAGGCTAACTTTTTTTTTCAAAATTTCAAAAAACATGGGCTATAACCCATCGTTTTTGTCATTTCGTCATTTTTTTCAAATCCTCAAAAATGATGAAAAACGGCGCGCTATAGTATGCCGTACGATATGGGCTATAGCCCATGGTCCAAAATGATGAGAAACGAGGCTAACTTTTTTTTTCAAAATTTCAAAAAACATGGGCTATAACCCATCGTTTTTGTCATTTCGTAATTTTTTTAAAATCCTCAAAAATGATGAAAAACGGCGCGCTATAGTATGCCGTACGATATGGGCTATAGCCCATGGTCCAAAATGATGAGAAACGAGGCTAACTTTTTTTTTCAAAATTTCAAAAAACATGGGCTATAACCCATCGTTTTTGTCATTTCGTCATTTTTTTCAAATCCTCAAAAATGATGAAAAACGGCGCGCTATAGTATGCCGTACGATATGGGCTATAGCCCATGGTCCAAAATGATGAGAAACGAGGCTAACTTTTTTTTTCAAAATTTCAAAAAACATGGGCTATAACCCATCGTTTTTGTCATTTCGTAATTTTTTTTAAATCCTCAAAAATGATGAAAAACGTCGCGCTATAGTATGCCGTACGATATGGGCTATAGCCCATGGTCCAAAATGATGAGAAACGAGGCTAACTTTTTTTTTCAAAATTTCAAAAAACATGGGCTATAACCCATCGTTTTTGTCATTTCGTCATTTTTTTAAAATCCTCAAAAATGATGAAAAACGGTGCGCTATAGTATGCCGTACGATATGGGCTATAGCCCATGGTCCAAAATGATGAGAAACGAGGCTAACTTTTTTTTCCAAAATTTCAAAAAACATGGGCTATAACCCATCGTTTTTGTCATTTCGTCATTTTTTTCAAATCCTCAAAAATGATGAAAAACGGCGCGCTATAGTATGCCGTACGATATGGGCTATAGCCCATGGTCCAAAATGATGAGAAACGAGGCTAACTTTTTTTTTCAAAATTTCAAAAAACATGGGCTATAACCCATCGTTTTTGTCATTTCGTAATTTTTTTAAAATCCTCAAAAATGATGAAAAACGGCGCGCTATAGTATGCCGTACGATATGGGCTATAGCCCATGGTCCAAAATGATGAGAAACGAGGCTAACTTTTTTTTTCAAAATTTCAAAAAACATGGGCTATAACCCATCGTTTTTGTCATTTCGTCATTTTTTTCAAATCCTCAAAAATGATGAAAAACGGCGCGCTATAGTATGCCGTACGATATGGGCTATAGCCCATGGTCCAAAATGATGAGAAACGAGGCTAACTTTTTTTTTCAAAATTTCAAAAAACATGGGCTATAACCCATCGTTTTTGTCATTTCGTAATTTTTTTAAAATCCTCAAAAATGATGAAAAACGGCGCGCTATAGTATGCCGTACGATATGGGCTATAGCCCATGGTCCAAAATGATGAGAAACGAGGCTAACTTTTTTTTTCAAAATTTCAAAAAACATGGGCTATAACCCATCGTTTTTGTCATTTCGTCATTTTTTTAAAATCCTCAAAAATGATGAAAAACGGTGCGCTATAGTATGCCGTACGATATGGGCTATAGCCCATGGTCCAAAATGATGAGAAACGAGGCTAACTTTTTTTCCCAAAATTTCAAAAAACATGGGCTATAACCCATCGTTTTTGTCATTTCGTCATTTTTTTAAAAATCCTCAAAAATGATGAAAAACGGCGCGCTATAGTATGCCGTACGATATGGGCTATAGCCCACGGTCCAAAATGATGAGAAACGAGGCTAACTTTTTTTTTCAAAATTTCAAAAAACATGGGCTATAACCCATCGTTTTTGTCATTTTGTCATTTTTTTCAAATCCTCAAAAATGATGAAAAACGGCGCGCTATAGTATGCCGTACGATATGGGCTATAGCCCATGGTCCAAAATGATGAGAAACGAGGCTAACTTTTTTTTTCAAAATTTCAAAAAACATGGGCTATAACCCATCGTTTTTGTCATTTCGTCATTTTTTTAAAATCCTCAAAAATGATGAAAAACGGTGCGCTATAGTATGCCGTACGATATGGGCTATAGCCCATGGTCCAAAATGATGAGAAACGAGGCTAACTTTTTTTTCCAAAATTTCAAAAAACATGGGCTATAACCCATCGTTTTTGTCATTTCGTCATTTTTTTCAAATCCTCAAAAATGATGAAAAACGGCGCGCTATAGTATGCCGTACGATATGGGCTATAGCCCATGGTCCAAAATGATGAGAAACGAGGCTAACTTTTTTTTTCAAAATTTCAAAAAACATGGGCTATAACCCATCGTTTTTGTCATTTCGTAATTTTTTTAAAATCCTCAAAAATGATGAAAAACGGCGCGCTATAGTATGCCGTACGATATGGGCTATAGCCCATGGTCCAAAATGATGAGAAACGAGGCTAACTTTTTTTTTCAAAATTTCAAAAAACATGGGCTATAACCCATCGTTTTTGTCATTTCGTCATTTTTTTCAAATCCTCAAAAATGATGAAAAACGGCGCGCTATAGTATGCCGTACGATATGGGCTATAGCCCATGGTCCAAAATGATGAGAAACGAGGCTAACTTTTTTTTTCAAAATTTCAAAAAACATGGGCTATAACCCATCGTTTTTGTCATTTCGTAATTTTTTTAAAATCCTCAAAAATGATGAAAAACGGCGCGCTATAGTATGCCGTACGATATGGGCTATAGCCCATGGTCCAAAATGATGAGAAACGAGGCTAACTTTTTTTTTCAAAATTTCAAAAAACATGGGCTATAACCCATCGTTTTTGTCATTTCGTCATTTTTTTTAAATCCTCAAAAATGATGAAAAACGGTGCGCTATAGTATGCCGTACGATATGGGCTATAGCCCATGGTCCAAAATGATGAGAAACGAGGCTAACTTTTTTTCCCAAAATTTCAAAAAACATGGGCTATAACCCATCGTTTTTGTCATTTCGTCATTTTTTAAAAAATCCTCAAAAATGATGAAAAACGGCGCGCTATAGTATGCCGTACGATATGGGCTATAGCCCACGGTCCAAAATGATGAGAAACGAGGCTAACTTTTTTTTTCAAAATTTCAAAAAACATGGGCTATAACCCATCGTTTTTGTCATTTTGTCATTTTTTTCAAATCCTCAAAAATGATGAAAAACGGCGCGCTATAGTATGCCGTACGATATGGGCTATAGCCCATGGTCCAAAATGATGAGAAACGAGGCTAACTTTTTTTTTTTTAATTTAAAAAAACATGGGATATAACCCATCGTTTTTGTCATTTCGTCATTTTTTTTAAATCCTCAAAAATGATGAAAAACGGCGCGCTATAGTATGCCGTACGATATGGGCTATAGCCCATGGTCCAAAATGATGAGAAACGAGGCTAACTTTTTTTTTCAAAATTTCAAAAAACATGGGCTATAACCCATCGTTTTTGTCATTTCGTCATTTTTTTTAAATCCTCAAAAATGATGAAAAACGGCGCGCTATAGTATGCCGTACGATATGGGCTATAGCCCATGGTCCAAAATGATGAGAAACGAGGCTAACTTTTTTTTTCAAAATAAAAAAAAACATGGGCTATAACCCATCGTTTTTGTCATTTCGTCCTTTTTTTAAAATCCTCAAAAATGATGAAAAACGGCGCGCTATAGTATGCCGTACGATATGGGCTATAGCCCATGGTCCAAAATGATGAGAAACGAGGCTAACTTTTTTTTTCAAAATTAAAAAAAACATGGGCTATAACCCATCGTTTTTGTCATTTCGTCATTTTTTTTAAAATCCTCAAAAATGATGAAAAACGGTGCGCTATAGTATGCCGTACGATATGGGCTATAGCCCATGGTCCAAAATGATGAGAAACGAGGCTAACTTTTTTTTCCAAAATTTCAAAAAACATGGGCTATAACCCATCGTTTTTGTCATTTCGTCATTTTTTTCAAATCCTCAAAAATGATGAAAAACGGCGCGCTATAGTATGCCGTACGATATGGGCTATAGCCCATGGTCCAAAATGATGAGAAACGAGGCTAACTTTTTTTTTCAAAATTTCAAAAAACATGGGCTATAACCCATCGTTTTTGTCATTTCGTAATTTTTTTAAAATCCTCAAAAATGATGAAAAACGGCGCGCTATAGTATGCCGTACGATATGGGCTATAGCCCATGGTCCAAAATGATGAGAAACGAGGCTAACTTTTTTTTTCAAAATTTCAAAAAACATGGGCTATAACCCATCGTTTTTGTCATTTCGTCATTTTTTTCAAATCCTCAAAAATGATGAAAAACGGCGCGCTATAGTATGCCGTACGATATGGGCTATAGCCCATGGTCCAAAATGATGAGAAACGAGGCTAACTTTTTTTTTCAAAATTTCAAAAAACATGGGCTATAACCCATCGTTTTTGTCATTTCGTAATTTTTTTAAAATCCTCAAAAATGATGAAAAACGGCGCGCTATAGTATGCCGTACGATATGGGCTATAGCCCATGGTCCAAAATGATGAGAAACGAGGCTAACTTTTTTTTTCAAAATTTCAAAAAACATGGGCTATAACCCATCGTTTTTGTCATTTCGTCATTTTTTTAAAATCCTCAAAAATGATGAAAAACGGTGCGCTATAGTATGCCGTACGATATGGGCTAGAGCCCATGGTCCAAAATGATGAGAAACGAGGCTAACTTTTTTTCCCAAAATTTCAAAAAACATGGGCTATAACCCATCGTTTTTGTCATTTCGTCATTTTTTTAAAAATCCTCAAAAATGATGAAAAACGGCGCGCTATAGTATGCCGTACGATATGGGCTATAGCCCACGGTCCAAAATGATGAGAAACGAGGCTAACTTTTTTTTTCAAAATTTCAAAAAACATGGGCTATAACCCATCGTTTTTGTCATTTTGTCATTTTTTTCAAATCCTCAAAAATGATGAAAAACGGCGCGCTATAGTATGCCGTACGATATGGGCTATAGCCCATGGTCCAAAATGATGAGAAACGAGGCTAACTTTTTTTTTTTAAATTTCAAAAAACATGGGATATAACCCATCGTTTTTGTCATTTCGTCATTTTTTTTAAATCCTCAAAAATGATGAAAAACGGCGCGCTATAGTATGCCGTACGATATGGGCTATAGCCCATGGTCCAAAATGATGAGAAACGAGGCTAACTTTTTTTTTCAAAATTTCAAAAAACATGGGCTATAACCCATCGTTTTTGTCATTTCGTCATTTTTTTTAAATCCTCAAAAATGATGAAAAACGGCGCGCTATAGTATGCCGTACGATATGGGCTATAGCCCATGGTCCAAAATGATGAGAAACGAGGCTAACTTTTTTTTTCAAAATAAAAAAAAACATGGGCTATAACCCATCGTTTTTGTCATTTCGTCCTTTTTTTAAAATCCTCAAAAATGATGAAAAACGGCGCGCTATAGTATGCCGTACGATATGGGCTATAGCCCATGGTCCAAAATGATGAGAAACGAGGCTAACTTTTTTTTTCAAAATTAAAAAAAACATGGGCTATAACCCATCGTTTTTGTCATTTCGTCATTTTTTTAAAATCCTCAAAAATGATGAAAAACGGTGCGCTATAGTATGCCGTACGATATGGGCTATAGCCCATGGTCCAAAATGATGAGAAACGAGGCTAACTTTTTTTTCCAAAATTTCAAAAAACATGGGCTATAACCCATCGTTTTTGTCATTTCGTCATTTTTTTTAAATCCTCAAAAATGATGAAAAACGGCGCGCTATAGTACGCCGTACGATATGGGCTATAGCCCATGGTCCAAAATGATGAGAAACGAGGCTAACTTTTTTTTTCAAAATTTCAAAAAACATGGGCTATAACCCATCGTTTTTGTCATTTCGTAATTTTTTTAAAATCCTCAAAAATGATGAAAAACGGCGCGCTATAGTATGCCGTACGATATGGGCTATAGCCCATGGTCCAAAATGATGAGAAACGAGGCTAACTTTTTTTTCCAAAATTTCAAAAAACATGGGCTATAACCCATCGTTTTTGTCATTTCGTCATTTTTTTCAAATCCTCAAAAATGATGAAAAACGGCGCGCTATAGTATGCCGTACGATATGGGCTATAGCCCATGATCCAAAATGATGAGAAACGAGGCTAACTTTTTTTTTCAAAATTTCAAAAAACATGGGCTATAACCCATCGTTTTTGTCATTTCGTAATTTTTTTCAAATCCTCAAAAATGATGAAAAACGGCGCGCTATAGTATGCCGTACGATATGGGCTATAGCCCATGGTCCAAAATGATGAGAAACGAGGCTAACTTTTTTTTTCAAAATTTCAAAAAACATGGGCTATAACCCATCGTTTTTGTCATTTTGTCATTTTTTTCAAATCCTCAAAAATGATGAAAAACGGCGCGCTATAGTATGCCGTACGATATGGGCTATAGCCCATGGTCCAAAATGATGAGAAACGAGGCTAACTTTTTAATTTCAAAAAACATGGGCTATAACCCATCGTTTTTGTCATTTCGTCATTTTTTTTAAATCCTCAAAAATGATGAAAAACGGCGCGCTATAGTATGCCGTACGATATGGGCTATAGCCCATGGTCCAAAATGATGAGAAACGAGGCTAACTTTTTTTTTCAAAATTTCAAAAAACATGGGCTATAACCCATCGTTTTTGTCATTTCGGCATTTTTTTCAAATCCTCAAAAATGATGAAAAACGGCGCGCTATAGTATGCCGTACGATATGGGCTATAGCCCATGGTCCAAAATGATGAGAAACGAGGCTAACTTTTTTTTTCAAAATTTCAAAAAACATGGGCTATAACCCATCGTTTTTGTCATTTCGTCATTTTTTTCAAATCCTCAAAAATGATGAAAAACGGCGCGCTATAGTATGCCGTACGATATGGGCTATAGCCCATGGTCCAAAATGATGAGAAACGAGGCTAACTTTTTTTTTCAAAATTTCAAAAAACATGGGCTATAACCCATCGTTTTTGTCATTTCGTCATTTTTTTCAAATCCTCAAAAATGATGAAAAACGGCGCGCTATAGTATGCCGTACGATATGGGCTATAGCCCATGGTCCAAAATGATGAGAAACGAGGCTAACTTTTTTTTTCAAAATTTCAAAAAACATGGGCTATAACCCATCGTTTTTGTCATTTCGTCATTTTTTTTAAATCCTCAAAAATGATGAAAAACGGCGCGCTATAGTATGCCGTACGATATGGGCTATTATAGCCCATGGTCCAAAATGATGAGAAACGAGGCTAACTTTTTTTTTCAAAATTTCAAAAAACATGGGCTATAACCCATCGTTTTTGTCATTTCGTCATTTTTTTCAAATCCTCAAAAATGATGAAAAACGGCGCGCTATAGTATGCCGTACGATATGGGCTATAGCCCATGGTCCAAAATGATGAGAAACGAGGCTAACTTTTTTTTTCAAAATTTCAAAAAACATGGGCTATAACCCATCGTTTTTGTCATTTCGTCATTTTTTTCAAATCCTCAAAAATGATGAAAAACGGCGCGCTATAGTATGCCGTACGATATGGGCTATAGCCCATGGTCCAAAATGATGAGAAACGAGGCTAACTTTTTTTTTCAAAATTTCAAAAAACATGGGCTATAACCCATCGTTTTTGTCATTTCGTAATTTTTTTAAAATCCTCAAAAATGATGAAAAACGGCGCGCTATAGTATGCCGTACGATATGGGCTATAGCCCATGGTCCAAAATGATGAGAAACGAGGCTAACTTTTTTTTTCAAAATTTCAAAAAACATGGGCTATAACCCATCGTTTTTGTCATTTCGTCATTTTTTTCAAATCCTCAAAAATGATGAAAAACGGCGCGCTATAGTATGCCGTACGATATGGGCTATAGCCCATGGTCCAAAATGATGAGAAACGAGGCTAACTTTTTTTTTTCAAAATTTCAAAAAACATGGGCTATAACCCATCGTTTTTGTCATTTCGTAATCTTTTTTAAATCCTCAAAAATGATGAAAAACGTCGCGCTATAGTATGCCGTACGATATGGGCTATAGCCCATGGTCCAAAATGATGAGAAACGAGGCTAACTTTTTTTTTCAAAATTTCAAAAAACATGGGCTATAACCCATCGTTTTTGTCATTTCGTCATTTTTTTAAAATCCTCAAAAATGATGAAAAACGGTGCGCTATAGTATGCCGTACGATATGGGCTATAGCCCATGGTCCAAAATGATGAGAAACGAGGCTAACTTTTTTTTCCAAAATTTCAAAAAACATGGGCTATAACCCATCGTTTTTGTCATTTCGTCATTTTTTTCAAATCCTCAAAAATGATGAAAAACGGCGCGCTATAGTATGCCGTACGATATGGGCTATAGCCCATGGTCCAAAATGATGAGAAACGAGGCTAACTTTTTTTTTCAAAATTTCAAAAAACATGGGCTATAACCCATCGTTTTTGTCATTTCGTAATTTTTTTAAAATCCTCAAAAATGATGAAAAACGGCGCGCTATAGTATGCCGTACGATATGGGCTATAGCCCATGGTCCAAAATGATGAGAAACGAGGCTAACTTTTTTTTTCAAAATTTCAAAAAACATGGGCTATAACCCATCGTTTTTGTCATTTCGTCATTTTTTTCAAATCCTCAAAAATGATGAAAAACGGCGCGCTATAGTATGCCGTACGATATGGGCTATAGCCCATGGTCCAAAATGATGAGAAACGAGGCTAACTTTTTTTTTCAAAATTTCAAAAAACATGGGCTATAACCCATCGTTTTTGTCATTTCGTAATTTTTTTAAAATCCTCAAAAATGATGAAAAACGGCGCGCTATAGTATGCCGTACGATATGGGCTATAGCCCATGGTCCAAAATGATGAGAAACGAGGCTAACTTTTTTTTTCAAAATTTCAAAAAACATGGGCTATAACCCATCGTTTTTGTCATTTCGTCATTTTTTTAAAATCCTCAAAAATGATGAAAAACGGTGCGCTATAGTATGCCGTACGATATGGGCTATAGCCCATGGTCCAAAATGATGAGAAACGAGGCTAACTTTTTTTTCCCAAAATTTCAAAAAACATGGGCTATAACCCATCGTTTTTGTCATTTCGTCATTTTTTTAAAAATCCTCAAAAATGATGAAAAACGGCGCGCTATAGTATGCCGTACGATATGGGCTATAGCCCACGGTCCAAAATGATGAGAAACGAGGCTAACTTTTTTTTTCAAAATTTCAAAAAACATGGGCTATAACCCATCGTTTTTGTCATTTTGTCATTTTTTTCAAATCCTCAAAAATGATGAAAAACGGCGCGCTATAGTATGCCGTACGATATGGGCTATAGCCCATGGTCCAAAATGATGAGAAACGAGGCTAACTTTTTTTTTTTAAATTTCAAAAAACATGGGATATAACCCATCGTTTTTGTCATTTCGTCATTTTTTTTAAATCCTCAAAAATGATGAAAAACGGCGCGCTATAGTATGCCGTACGATATGGGCTATAGCCCATGGTCCAAAATGATGAGAAACGAGGCTAACTTTTTTTTTCAAAATTTCAAAAAACATGGGCTATAACCCATCGTTTTTGTCATTTCGTCATTTTTTTTAAATCCTCAAAAATGATGAAAAACGGCGCGCTATAGTATGCCGTACGATATGGGCTATAGCCCATGGTCCAAAATGATGAGAAACGAGGCTAACTTTTTTTTTCAAAATAAAAAAAAACATGGGCTATAACCCATCGTTTTTGTCATTTCGTCCTTTTTTTAAAATCCTCAAAAATGATGAAAAACGGCGCGCTATAGTATGCCGTACGATATGGGCTATAGCCCATGGTCCAAAATGATGAGAAACGAGGCTAACTTTTTTTTTCAAAATTAAAAAAAACATGGGCTATAACCCATCGTTTTTGTCATTTCGTCATTTTTTTTAAATCCTCAAAAATGATGAAAAACGGTGCGCTATAGTATGCCGTACGATATGGGCTATAGCCCATGGTCCAAAATGATGAGAAACGAGGCTAACTTTTTTTTCCAAAATTTCAAAAAACATGGGCTATAACCCATCGTTTTTGTCATTTCGTCATTTTTTTTAAATCCTCAAAAATGATGAAAAACGGCGCGCTATAGTACGCCGTACGATATGGGCTATAGCCCATGGTCCAAAATGATGAGAAACGAGGCTAACTTTTTTTTTCAAAATTTCAAAAAACATGGGCTATAACCCATCGTTTTTGTCATTTCGTAATTTTTTTAAAATCCTCAAAAATGATGAAAAACGGCGCGCTATAGTATGCCGTACGATATGGGCTATAGCCCATGGTCCAAAATGATGAGAAACGAGGCTAACTTTTTTTCCCAAAATTTCAAAAAACATGGGCTATAACCCATCGTTTTTGTCATTTCGTCATTTTTTAAAAATCCTCAAAAATGATGAAAAACGGCGCGCTATAGTATGCCGTACGATATGGGCTATAGCCCATGGTCCAAAATGATGAGAAACGAGGCTAACTTTTTTTTTCAAAATTTCAAAAAACATGGGCTATAACCCATCGTTTTTGTCATTTCGTCATTTTTTTCAAATCCTCAAAAATGATGAAAAACGGCGCGCTATAGTATGCCGTACGATATGGGCTATAGCCCATGGTCCAAAATGATGAGAAACGAGGCTAACTTTTTTTTTCAAAATTTCAAAAAACATGGGCTATAACCCATCGTTTTTGTCATTTCGTAATTTTTTAAAAATCCTCAAAAATGATGAAAAACCGCGCGCTATAGTATGCCGTACGATATGGGCTATAGCCCATGGTCCAAAATGATGAGAAACGAGGCTAACTTTTTTTTTCAAAATTTCAAAAAACATGGGCTATAACCCATCGTTTTTGTCATTTCGTCCTTTTTTTTAAATCCTCAAAAATGATGAAAAACGGCGCGCTATAGTATGCCGTACGATATGGGCTATAGCCCATGGTCCAAAATGATGAGAAACGAGGCTAACTTTTTTTTTCAAAATTAAAAAAAACATGGGCTATAACCCATCGTTTTTGTCATTTCGTCATTTTTTTTAAATCCTCAAAAATGATGAAAAACGGTGCGCTATAGTATGCCGTACGATATGGGCTATAGCCCATGGTCCAAAATGATGAGAAACGAGGCTAACTTCTTTTTTTCAAAATTTCAAAAAACATGGGCTATAACCCATCGTTTTTGTCATTTCGTCATTTTTTTTAAATCCTCAAAAATGATGAAAAACGGCGCGCTATAGTATGCTGTACGATATGGGCTATAGCCCATGGTCCAAAATGATGAGAAACGAGGCTAACTTTTTTTTTCAAAATTTCAAAAAACATGGGCTATAACCCATCGTTTTTGTCATTTCGTCATTTTTTAAAAATCCTCAAAAATGATGAAAAACAGTGCGCTATAGTATGCCGTACGATATGGGCTATAGCCCATGGTCCAAAATGATGAGAAACGAGGCTAACTTTTTTTTTCAAAATTTCAAAAAACATGGGCTATAACCCATCGTTTTTGTCATTTCGTCATTTTTTTCAAATCCTCAAAAATGATGAAAAACGGCGCGCTATAGTATGCCGTACGATATGGGCTATAGCCCATGGTCCAAAATGATGAGAAACGAGGCTAACTTTTTTTTTCAAAATTTAAAAAAACATGGGCTATAACCCATCGTTTTTGTCATTTCGTAATTTTTTTAAAATCCTCAAAAATGATGAAAAACGGCGCGCTATAGTATGCCGTACGATATGGGCTATAGCCCATGGTCCAAAATGATGAGAAACGAGGCTAACTTTTTTTTTCAAAATTAAAAAAAACATGGGCTATAACCCATCGTTTTTGTCATTTCGTCATTTTTTAAAAATCCTCAAAAATGATGAAAAACGGTGCGCTATAGTATGCCGTACGATATGGGCTATAGCCCATGGTCCAAAATGATGAGAAACGAGGCTAACTTTTTTTTCCAAAATTTCAAAAAACATGGGCTATAACCCATCGTTTTTGTCATTTTGTCATTTTTTTAAAATCCTCAAAAATGATGAAAAACGGCGCGCTATAGTATGCCGTACGATATGGGCTATAGCCCATGGTCCAAAATGATGAGAAACGAGGCTAACTTTTTTTTTCAAAATTTCAAAAAACATGGGCTATAACCCATCGTTTTTGTCATTTCGTCATTTTTTTAAAATCCTCAAAAATGATGAAAAACGGTGCGCTATAGTATGCCGTACGATATGGGCTATAGCCCATGGTCCAAAATGATGAGAAACGAGGCTAACTTTTTTTTCCAAAATTTCAAAAAACATGGGCTATAACCCATCGTTTTTGTCATTTCGTCATTTTTTTAAAAATCCTCAAAAATGATGAAAAACGGCGCGCTATAGTATGCCGTACGATATGGGCTATAGCCCACGGTCCAAAATGATGAGAAACGAGGCTAACTTTTTTTTTCAAAATTTCAAAAAACATGGGCTATAACCCATCGTTTTTGTCATTTTGTCATTTTTTTCAAATCCTCAAAAATGATGAAAAACGGCGCGCTATAGTATGCCGTACGATATGGGCTATAGCCCATGGTCCAAAATGATGAGAAACGAGGCTAACTTTTTTTTTTGAAATTTCAAAAAACATGGGCTATAACCCATCGTTTTTGTCATTTCGTCATTTTTTTTAAATCCTCAAAAATGATGAAAAACGGCGCGCTATAGTATGCCGTACGATATGGGCTATAGCCCATGGTCCAAAATGATGAGAAACGAGGCTAACTTTTTTTTTCAAAATTTCAAAAAACATGGGCTATAACCCATCGTTTTTTTCATTTCGTCATTTTTTTCAAATCCTCAAAAATGATGAAAAACGGCGCGCTATAGTATGCCGTACGATATGGGCTATAGCCCATGGTCCAAAATGATGAGAAACGAGGCTAACTTTTTTTTTCAAAATTTCAAAAAACATGGGCCATAACCCATCGTTTTTGTCATTTTGTCATTTTTTTCAAATCCTCAAAAATGATGAAAAACGGCGCGCTATAGTATGCCGTACGATATGGGCTATAGCCCATGGTCCAAAATGATGAGAAACGAGGCTAACTTTTTTTTTCAAAATTTCAAAAAACATGGGCTATAACCCATCGTTTTTGTCATTTCGTAATTTTTTTAAAATCCTCAAAAATGATGAAAAACGGCGCGCTATAGTATGCCGTACGATATGGGCTATAGCCCATGGTCCAAAATGATGAGAAACGAGGCTAACTTTTTTTTTCAAAATTTCAAAAAACTTGGGCTATAACCCATCGTTTTTGTCATTTCGTCATTTTTTAAAAATCCTCAAAAATGATGAAAAACGGCGCGCTATAGTACGCCGTACGATATGGGCTATAGCCCATGGTCCAAAATGATGAGAAACGAGGTTAACTTTTTTTTTCAAAATTTCAAAAAACATGGGCTATAACCCATCGTTTTTGTCATTTCGTCCTTTTTTTTAAATCCTCAAAAATGATGAAAAACGGCGCGCTATAGTATGCCGTACGATATGGGCTATAGCCCATGGTCCAAAATGATGAGAAACGAGGCTAACTTTTTTTTTCAAAATTTCAAAAAACATGGGCTATAACCCATCGTTTTTGTCATTTCGTCATTTTTTTTAAATCCTCAAAAATGATGAAAAACGGCGCGCTATAGTATGCCGTACGATATGGGCTATAGCCCATGGTCCAAAATGATGAGAAACGAGGCTAACTTTTTTTTTTTTTATTTAAAAAAACATGGGCTATAACCCATCGTTTTTGTCATTTCGTCCTTTTTTTAAAATCCTCAAAAATTATGAAAAACGGCGCGCTATAGTATGCCGTACGATATGGGCTATAGCCCATGGTCCAAAATGATGAGAAACGAGGCTAACTTTTTTTTCCAAAATTTCAAAAAACATGGGCTATAACCCATCGTTTTTGTCATTTCGTCATTTTTTTCAAATCCTCAAAAATGATGAAAAACGGCGCGCTATAGTATGCCGTACGATATGGGCTATAGCCCATGGTCCAAAATGATGAGAAACGAGGCTAACTTTTTTTTTCAAAATTAAAAAAAACATGGGCTATAACCCATCGTTTTTGTCATTTCGTCATTTTTTTAAAATCCTCAAAAATGATGAAAAACGGTGCGCTATAGTATGCCGTACGATATGGGCTATAGCCCATGGTCCAAAATGATGAGAAACGAGGCTAACTTTTTTTTCCAAAATTTCAAAAAACATGGGCTATAACCCATCGTTTTTGTCATTTTGTCCTTTTTTCAAATCCTCAAAAATGATGAAAAACGGCGCGCTATAGTATGCCGTACGATATGGGCTATAGCCCATGGTCCAAAATGATGAGAAACGAGGCTAACTTTTTTTTTCAAAATTAAAAAAAACATGGGCTATAACCCATCGTTTTTGTCATTTCGTAATTTTTTAAAATCCTCAAAAATGATGAAAAACGGTGCGCTATAGTATGCCGTACGATATGGGCTATAGCCCATGGTCCAAAATGATGAGAAACGAGGCTAACTTTTTTTTCCAAAATTTCAAAAAACATGGGCTATAACCCATCGTTTTTGTCATTTTGTCCTTTTTTCAAATCCTCAAAAATGATGAAAAACGGCGCGCTATAGTATGCCGTACGATATGGGCTATAGCCCATGGTCCAAAATGATGAGAAACGAGGCTAACGTTTTTTTTCAAAATTTCAAAAAACATGGGCTATAACCCATCGTTTTTGTCATTTCGTCATTTTTTTTAAATCCTCAAAAATGATGAAAAACGGCGCGCTATAGTACGCCGTACGATATGGGCTATAGCCCATGGTCCAAAATGATGAGAAACGAGGCTAACTTTTTTTTTCAAAATTTCAAAAAACATGGGCTATAACCCATCGTTTTTGTCATTTCGTAATTTTTTAAAAATCCTCAAAAATGATGAAAAACGGCGCGCTATAGTATGCCGTACGATATGGGCTATAGCCCATGGTCCAAAATGATGAGAAACGAGGCTAACTTTTTTTTTCAAAATTTCAAAAAACATGGGCTATAACCCATCGTTTTTGTCATTTCGTCATTTTTTAAAAATCCTCAAAAATGATGAAAAACGGCGCGCTATAGTATGCCGTACGATATGGGCTATAGCCCATGGTCCAAAATGATGAGAAACGAGGCTAACTTTTTTTTTCAAAATTTCAAAAAACATGGGCTATAACCCATCGTTTTTGTCATTTCGTCATTTTTTTCAAATCCTCAAAAATGATGAAAAACGGCGCGCTATAGTATGCCGTACGATATGGGCTATAGCCCATGGTCCAAAATGATGAGAAACGAGGCTAACTGTTTTTTTCAAAATTTCAAAAAACATGGGCTATAACCCATCGTTTTTGTCATTTCGTAATTTTTTAAAAATCCTCAAAAATGATGAAAAACCGCGCGCTATAGTATGCCGTACGATATGGGCTATAGCCCATGGTCCAAAATGATGAGAAACGAGGCTAACTTTTTTTTTCAAAATTTCAAAAAACATGGGCTATAACCCATCGTTTTTGTCATTTCGTCCTTTTTTTAAAATCCTCAAAAATGATGAAAAACGGCGCGCTATAGTATGCCGTACGATATGGGCTATAGCCCATGGTCCAAAATGATGAGAAACGAAGCTAACTTTTTTTTTCAAAATTAAAAAAAACATGGGCTATAACCCATCGTTTTTGTCATTTCGTCATTTTTTTTAAATCCTCAAAAATGATGAAAAACGGTGCGCTATAGTATGCCGTACGATATGGGCTATAGCCCATGGTCCAAAATGATGAGAAACGAGGCTAACTTTTTTTTTCAAAATTTCAAAAAACATGGGCTATAACCCATCGTTTTTGTCATTTCGTCATTTTTTTCAAATCCTCAAAAATGATGAAAAACGGCGCGCTATAGTATGCCGTACGATATGGGCTATAGCCCATGGTCCAAAATGATGAGAAACGAGGCTAACTTTTTTTTTCAAAATTTCAAAAAACATGGGCTATAACCCATCGTTTTTGTCATTTCGTAATTTTTTAAAAATCCTCAAAAATGATGAAAAACCGCGCGCTATAGTATGCCGTACGATATGGGCTATAGCCCATGGTCCAAAATGATGAGAAACGAGGCTAACTTTTTTTTCCAAAATTTCAAAAAACATGGGCTATAACCCATCGTTTTTGTCATTTTGTCCTTTTTTTCAAATCCTCAAAAATGATGAAAAACGGCGCGCTATAGTATGCCGTACGATATGGGCTATAGCCCATGGTCCAAAATGATGAGAAACGAGGCTAACTTTCTTTTTCAAAATTTAAAAAAACATGGGCTATAACCCATCGTTTTTGTCATTTCGTCATTTTTTTCAAATCCTCAAAAATGATGAAAAACGGCGCGCTATAGTATGCCGTACGATATGGGCTATAGCCCATGGTCCAAAATGATGAGAAACGAGGCTAACTTTTTTTTTCAAAATTAAAAAAAACATGGGCTATAACCCATCGTTTTTGTCATTTCGTCCTTTTTTTAAAATCCTCAAAAATGATGAAAAACGGCGCGCTATAGTATGCCGTACGATATGGGCTATAGCCCATGGTCCAAAATGATGAGAAACGAGGCTAACTTTTTTTTTCAAAATTAAAAAAAACATGGGCTATAACCCATCGTTTTTGTCATTTCGTCATTTTTTTTAAATCCTCAAAAATGATGAAAAACGGTGCGCTATAGTATGCCGTACGATATGGGCTATAGCCCATGGTCCAAAATGATGAGAAACGAGGCTAACTTTTTTTTCCAAAATTTCAAAAAACATGGGCTATAACCCATCGTTTTTGTCATTTTGTCCTTTTTTTCAAATCCTCAAAAATGATGAAAAACGGCGCGCTATAGTATGCCGTACGATATGGGCTATAGCCCATGGTCCAAAATGATGAGAAACGAGGCTAACTTTTTTTTCAAAAATTTCAAAAAACATGGGCTATAACCCATCGTTTTTGTCATTTCGTCATTTTTTTCAAATCCTCAAAAATGATGAAAAACGGCGCGCTATAGTACGCCGTACGATATGGGCTATAGCCCATGGTCCAAAATGATGAGAAACGAGGCTAACTTATTTTTTCAAAATTTCAAAAAACATGGGCTATAACCCATCGTTTTTGTCATTTCGTCATTTTTTTCAAATCCTCAAAAATGATGAAAAACGGCGCGCTATAGTATGCCGTACGATATGGGCTATAGCCCATGGTCCAAAATGATGAGAAACGAGGCTAACTTTTTTTTTCAAAATTTCAAAAAACATGGGCTATAACCCATCGTTTTTGTCATTTCGTAATTTTTTTAAAATCCTCAAAAATGATGAAAAACCGCGCGCTATAGTATGCCGTACGATATGGGCTATAGCCCATGGTCCAAAATGATGAGAAACGAGGCTAACTTTTTTTTTCAAAATTTCAAAAAACATGGGCTATAACCCATCGTTTTTGTCATTTCGTCCTTTTTTTAAAATCCTCAAAAATGATGAAAAACGGCGCGCTATAGTATGCCGTACGATATGGGCTATAGCCCATGGTCCAAAATGATGAGAAACGAGGCTAACTCTTTTTTTCAAAATTAAAAAAAACACGGGCTATAACCCATCGTTTTTGTCATTTCGTCATTTTTTTTAAATCCTCAAAAATGATGAAAAACGGCGCGCTATAGTATGCCGTACGATATGGGCTATAGCCCATGGTCCAAAATGATGAGAAACGAGGCTAACTTTTTTTTTCAAAATTTCAAAAAACATGGGCTATAACCCATCGTTTTTGTCATTTCGTCATTTTTTTTAAATCCTCAAAAATGATGAAAAACCGCGCGCTATAGTATGCCGTACGATATGGGCTATAGCCCATGGTCCAAAATGATGAGAAACGAGGCTAACTTTTTTTTTCAAAATTTCAAAAAACATGGGCTATAACCCATCGTTTTTGTCATTTCGTCCTTTTTTTTAAATCCTCAAAAATGATGAAAAACCGCGCGCTATAGTATGCCGTACGATATGGGCTATAGCCCATGGTCCAAAATGATGAGAAACGAGGCTAACTTTTTTTTTCAAAATTAAAAAAAACACGGGCTATAACCCATCGTTTTTGTCATTTCGTAATTTTTTTAAAAATCCTCAAAAATGATGAAAAACGGTGCGCTATAGTATGCCATACGATATGGGCTATAGCCCATGGTCCAAAATGATGAGAAACGAGGCTAACTTTTTTTCCCAAAATTTCAAAAAACATGGGCTATAACCCATCGTTTTTGTCATTTCGTAATTTTTTTAAAAATCCTCAAAAATGATGAAAAACGGCGCGCTATAGTATGCCGTACGATATGGGCTATAGCCCATGGTCCAAAATGATGAGAAACGAGGCTAACTTTTTTTTTCAAAATTAAAAAAAACATGGGCTATAACCCATCGTTTTTGTCATTTCGTAATTTTTTTAAAATCCTCAAAAATGATGAAAAACGGTGCGCTATAGTATGCCGTACGATATGGGCTATAGCCCATGGTCCAAAATGATGAGAAACGAGGCTAACTTTTTTTTCCAAAATTTCAAAAAACATGGGCTATAACCCATCGTTTTTGTCATTTTGTCCTTTTTTTCAAATCCTCAAAAATTATGAAAAACGGCGCGCTATAGTATGCCGTACGATATGGGCTATAGCCCATGGTCCAAAATGATGAGAAACGAGGCTAACTTTTTTTTTCAAAATTTCAAAAAACATGGGCTATAACCCATCGTTTTTGTCATTTCGTCATTTTTTTTAAATCCTCAAAAATGATGAAAAACGGCGCGCTATAGTACGCCGTACGATATGGGCTATAGCCCATGGTCCAAAATGATGAGAAACGAGGCTAACTTTTTTTTTCAAAATTTCAAAAAACATGGGCTATAACCCATCGTTTTTGTCATTTCGTATTTTTTTTAAAATCCTCAAAAATGATGAAAAACGGCGCGCTATAGTATGCCGTACGATATGGGCTATAGCCCATGGTCCAAAATGATGAGAAACGAGGCTAACTTTTTTTTTCAAAATTTCAAAAAACATGGGCTATAACCCATCGTTTTTGTCATTTCGTCATTTTTTAAAAATCCTCAAAAATGATGAAAAACGGCGCGCTATAGTACGCCGTACGATATGGGCTATAGCCCATGGTCCAAAATGATGAGAAACGAGGCTAACTTTTTTTTTCAAAATTTCAAAAAACATGGGCTATAACCCATCGTTTTTGTCATTTCGTATTTTTTTTAAAATCCTCAAAAATGATGAAAAACGGCGCGCTATAGTATGCCGTACGATATGGGCTATAGCCCATGGTCCAAAATGATGAGAAACGAGGCTAACTTTTTTTTTCAAAATTTCAAAAAACATGGGCTATAACCCATCGTTTTTGTCATTTCGTCACTTTTTTTAAAATCCTCAAAAATGATGAAAAACGGCGCGCTATAGTATGCCGTACGATATGAGCTATAGCCCATGGTCCAAAATGATGAGAAACGAGGCTAACTTTTTTTTTCAAAATTTCAAAAAACATGGGCTATAACCCATCGTTTTTGTCATTTCGTCATTTTTTTCAAATCCTCAAAAATGATGAAAAACGGTGCGCTATAGTATGCCATACGATATGGGCTATAGCCCATGGTCCAAAATGATGAGAAACGAGGCTAACTTTTTTTCCCAAAATTTCAAAAAACATGGGCTATAACCCATCGTTTTTGTCATTTCGTAATTTTTTTAAAAATCCTCAAAAATGATGAAAAACGGCGCGCTATAGTATGCCGTACGATATGGGCTATAGCCCATGGTCCAAAATGATGAGAAACGAGGCTAACTTTTTTTTTCAAAATTAAAAAAAACATGGGCTATAACCCATCGTTTTTGTCATTTCGTAATTTTTTTAAAATCCTCAAAAATGATGAAAAACGGTGCGCTATAGTATGCCGTACGATATGGGCTATAGCCCATGGTCCAAAATGATGAGAAACGAGGCTAACTTTTTTTTCCAAAATTTCAAAAAACATGGGCTATAACCCATCGTTTTTGTCATTTTGTCCTTTTTTTCAAATCCTCAAAAATTATGAAAAACGGCGCGCTATAGTATGCCGTACGATATGGGCTATAGCCCATGGTCCAAAATGATGAGAAACGAGGCTAACTTTTTTTTTCAAAATTTCAAAAAACATGGGCTATAACCCATCGTTTTTGTCATTTCGTCATTTTTTTTAAATCCTCAAAAATGATGAAAAACGGCGCGCTATAGTACGCCGTACGATATGGGCTATAGCCCATGGTCCAAAATGATGAGAAACGAGGCTAACTTTTTTTTTCAAAATTTCAAAAAACATGGGCTATAACCCATCGTTTTTGTCATTTCGTATTTTTTTTAAAATCCTCAAAAATGATGAAAAACGGCGCGCTATAGTATGCCGTACGATATGGGCTATAGCCCATGGTCCAAAATGATGAGAAACGAGGCTAACTTTTTTTTTCAAAATTTCAAAAAACATGGGCTATAACCCATCGTTTTTGTCATTTCGTCATTTTTTTAAAATCCTCAAAAATGATGAAAAACGGCGCGCTATAGTACGCCGTACGATATGGGCTATAGCCCATGGTCCAAAATGATGAGAAACGAGGCTAACTTTTTTTTTCAAAATTTCAAAAAACATGGGCTATAACCCATCGTTTTTGTCATTTCGTATTTTTTTTTAAATCCTCAAAAATGATGAAAAACGGCGCGCTATAGTATGCCGTACGATATGGGCTATAGCCCATGGTCCAAAATGATGAGAAACGAGGCTAACTTTTTTTTTCAAAATTTCAAAAAACATGGGCTATAACCCATCGTTTTTGTCATTTCGTCACTTTTTTTAAAATCCTCAAAAATGATGAAAAACGGCGCGCTATAGTATGCCGTACGATATGAGCTATAGCCCATGGTCCAAAATGATGAGAAACGAGGCTAACTTTTTTTTTCAAAATTTCAAAAAACATGGGCTATAACCCATCGTTTTTGTCATTTCGTCATTTTTTTCAAATCCTCAAAAATGATGAAAAACGGCGCGCTATAGTATGCCGTACGATATGGGCTATAGCCCATGGTCCAAAATGATGAGAAACGAGGCTAACTTTTTTTTTCAAAATTTCAAAAAACATGGGCTATAACCCATCGTTTTTGTCATTTCGTCATTTTTTTTTAAATCCTCAAAAATGATGAAAAACGGTGCGCTATAGTATGCCGTACGATATGGGCTATAGCCCATGGTCCAAAATGATGAGAAACGAGGCTAACTTTTTTTCCCAAAATTTAAAAAAACATGGGCTATAACCCATCGTTTTTGTCATTTTGTCCTTTTTTTCAAATCCTCAAAAATGATGAAAAACGGCGCGCTATAGTATGCCGTACGATATGGGCTATAGCCCATGGTCCAAAATGATGAGAAACGAGGCTAACTTATTTTTTCAAAATTTCAAAAAACATGGGCTATAACCCATCGTTTTTGTCATTTCGTCATTTTTTTTAAATCCTCAAAAATGATGAAAAACGGCGCGCTATAGTATGCTGTACGATATGGGCTATAGCCCATGGTCCAAAATGATGAGAAACGAGGCTAACTTTTTTTTTCAAAATTTCAAAAAACATGGGCTATAACCCATCGTTTTTGTCATTTCGTCATTCTTTAAAAATCCTCAAAAATGATGAAAAACGGCGCGCTATAGTATGCCGTACGATATGGGCTATAGCCCATGGTCCAAAATGATGAGAAACGAGGCTAACTTTTTTTTTCAAAATTTCAAAAAACATGGGCTATAACCCATCGTTTTTGTCATTTTGTCATTTTTTTCAAATCCTCAAAAATGATGAAAAACGGCGCGCTATAGTATGCCGTACGATATGGGCTATAGCCCATGGTCCAAAATGATGAGAAACGAGGCTAACTTTTTTTTTCAAAATTTCAAAAAACATGGGCTATAACCCATCGTTTTTGTCATTTCGTCATTTTTTTCAAATCCTCAAAAATGATGAAAAACGGCGCGCTATAGTATGCCGTACGATATGGGCTATAGCCCATGGTCCAAAATGATGAGAAACGAGGCTAACTTATTTTTTCAAAATTTCAAAAAACATGGGCTATAACCCATCGTTTTTGTCATTTTGTCATTTTTTAAAAATCCTCAAAAATGATGAAAAACAGTGCGCTATAGTATGCCGTACGATATGGGCTATAGCCCATGGTCCAAAATGATGAGAAACGAGGCTAACTTTTTTTTTCAAAATTTCAAAAAACATGGGCTATAACCCATCGTTTTTGTCATTTCGTCATTTTTTTCAAATCCTCAAAAATGATGAAAAACGGCGCGCTATAGTATGTCGTACGATATGGGCTATAGCCCATGGTCCAGAATGATGAGAAACGAGGCTAACTTTTTTTTTCAAAATTTCAAAAAACATGGGCTATAACCCATCGTTTTTGTCATTTCGTCATTTTTTTAAAATCCTCAAAAATGATGAAAAACGGCGCGCTATAGTACGCCGTACGATATGGGCTATAGCCCATGGTCCAAAATGATGAGAAACGAGGCTAACTTTTTTTTTCAAAATTTCAAAAAACATGGGCTATAACCCATCGTTTTTGTCATTTCGTCCTTTTTTTTAAATCCTCAAAAATGATGAAAAACGGCGCGCTATAGTATGCCGTACGATATGGGCTATAGCCCATGGTCCAAAATGATGAGAAACGAGGCTAACTTTTTTTTTCAAAATTAAAAAAAACACGGGCTATAACCCATCGTTTTTGTCATTTCGTCATTTTTTTTAAATCCTCAAAAATGATGAAAAACGGCGCGCTATAGTATGCCGTACGATATGGGCTATAGCCCATGGTCCAAAATGATGAGAAACGAGGCTAACTTTTTTTTCCAAAATTTCAAAAAACATGGGCTATAACCCATCGTTTTTGTCATTTCGTCCTTTTTTTTAAATCCTCAAAAATGATGAAAAACCGCGCGCTATAGTATGCCGTACGATATGGGCTATAGCCCATGGTCCAAAATGATGAGAAACGAGGCTAACTTTTTTTTTCAAAATTAAAAAAAACACGGGCTATAACCCATCGTTTTTGTCATTTCGTCATTTTTTTTAAAATCCTCAAAAATGATGAAAAACGGTGCGCTATAGTATGCCGTACGATATGGGCTATAGCCCATGGTCCAAAATGATGAGAAACGAGGCTAACTTTTTTTCCCAAAATTTAAAAAAACATGGGCTATAACCCATCGTTTTTGTCATTTTGTCCTTTTTTTCAAATCCTCAAAAATGATGAAAAACGGCGCGCTATAGTATGCCGTACGATATGGGCTATAGCCCATGGTCCAAAATGATGAGAAACGAGGCTAACTTATTTTTTCAAAATTTCAAAAAACATGGGCTATAACCCATCGTTTTTGTCATTTCGTCATTTTTTTTAAATCCTCAAAAATGATGAAAAACGGCGCGCTATAGTATGCTGTACGATATGGGCTATAGCCCATGGTCCAAAATGATGAGAAACGAGGCTAACTTTTTTTTTCAAAATTTAAAAAAAACATGGGCTATAACCCATCGTTTTTGTCATTTCGTCATTCTTTAAAAATCCTCAAAAATGATGAAAAACGGCGCGCTATAGTATGCCGTACGATATGGGCTATAGCCCATGGTCCAAAATGATGAGAAACGAGGCTAACTTTTTTTTTCAAAATTTCAAAAAACATGGGCTATAACCCATCGTTTTTGTCATTTTGTCATTTTTTTCAAATCCTCAAAAATGATGAAAAACGGCGCGCTATAGTATGCCGTACGATATGGGCTATAGCCCATGGTCCAAAATGATGAGAAACGAGGCTAACTTTTTTTTTCAAAATTTCAAAAAACATGGGCTATAACCCATCGTTTTTGTCATTTCGTCATTTTTTTCAAATCCTCAAAAATGATGAAAAACGGCGCGCTATAGTATGCCGTACGATATGGGCTATAGCCCATGGTCCAAAATGATGAGAAACGAGGCTAACTTTTTTTTTCAAAATTTCAAAAAACATGGGCTATAACCCATCGTTTTTGTCATTTCGTAATTTTTTTAAAATCCTCAAAAATGATGAAAAACGGCGCGCTATAGTATGCCGTACGATATGGGCTATAGCCCATGGTCCAAAATGATGAGAAACGAGGCTAACTTTTTTTTTCAAAATTTAAAAAAACATGGGCTATAACCCATCGTTTTTGTCATTTCGTCATTTTTTTCAAATCCTCAAAAATGATGAAAAACGGCGCGCTATAGTATGTCGTACGATATGGGCTATAGCCCATGGTCCAGAATGATGAGAAACGAGGCTAACTTTTTTTTTCAAAATTTCAAAAAACATGGGCTATAACCCATCGTTTTTGTCATTTTGTCATTTTTTTAAAATCCTCAAAAATGATGAAAAACGGCGCGCTATAGTATGCCGTACGATATGGGCTATAGCCCATGGTCCAAAATGATGAGAAACGAGGCTAACTTTTTTTTTCAAAATTTCAAAAAACATGGGCTATAACCCATCGTTTTTGTCATTTTGTCATTTTTTAAAAATCCTCAAAAATGATGAAAAACGGCGCGCTATAGTATGCCGTACGATATGGGCTATAGCCCATGGTCCAAAATGATGAGAAACGAGGCTAACTTTTTTTTTCAAAATTTCAAAAAACATGGGCTATAACCCATCGTTTTTGTCATTTCGTCATTTTTTTTAAATCCTCAAAAATGATGAAAAACGGCGCGCTATAGTATGCTGTACGATATGGGCTATAGCCCATGGTCCAAAATGATGAGAAACGAGGCTAACTTTTTTTTTCAAAATTTCAAAAAACATGGGCTATAACCCATCGTTTTTGTCATTTCGTCATTCTTTAAAAATCCTCAAAAATGATGAAAAACGGCGCGCTATAGTATGCCGTACGATATGGGCTATAGCCCATGGTCCAAAATGATGAGAAACGAGGCTAACTTTTTTTTTCAAAATTTCAAAAAACATGGGCTATAACCCATCGTTTTTGTCATTTTGTCATTTTTTTCAAATCCTCAAAAATGATGAAAAACGGCGCGCTATAGTATGCCGTACGATATGGGCTATAGCCCATGGTCCAAAATGATGAGAAACGAGGCTAACTTTTTTTTTCAAAATTTCAAAAAACATGGGCTATAACCCATCGTTTTTGTCATTTCGTCATTTTTTTCAAATCCTCAAAAATGATGAAAAACGGCGCGCTATAGTATGCCGTACGATATGGGCTATAGCCCATGGTCCAAAATGATGAGAAACGAGGCTAACTTATTTTTTCAAAATTTCAAAAAACATGGGCTATAACCCATCGTTTTTGTCATTTTGTCATTTTTTTTAAATCCTCAAAAATGATGAAAAACAGTGCGCTATAGTATGCCGTACGATATGGGCTATAGCCCATGGTCCAAAATGATGAGAAACGAGGCTAACTTTTTTTTTCAAAATTTCAAAAAACATGGGCTATAACCCATCGTTTTTGTCATTTCGTCATTTTTTTCAAATCCTCAAAAATGATGAAAAACGGCGCGCTATAGTATGTCGTACGATATGGGCTATAGCCCATGGTCCAGAATGATGAGAAACGAGGCTAACTTTTTTTTTCAAAATTTCAAAAAACATGGGCTATAACCCATCGTTTTTGTCATTTCGTCATTTTTTTAAAATCCTCAAAAATGATGAAAAACGGCGCGCTATAGTACGCCGTACGATATGGGCTATAGCCCATGGTCCAAAATGATGAGAAACGAGGCTAACTTTTTTTTTCAAAATTTCAAAAAACATGGGCTATAACCCATCGTTTTTGTCATTTCGTCCTTTTTTTTAAATCCTCAAAAATGATGAAAAACGGCGCGCTATAGTATGCCGTACGATATGGGCTATAGCCCATGGTCCAAAATGATGAGAAACGAGGCTAACTTTTTTTTTCAAAATAAAAAAAAACACGGGCTATAACCCATCGTTTTTGTCATTTCGTCATTTTTTTTAAATCCTCAAAAATGATGAAAAACGGCGCGCTATAGTATGCCGTACGATATGGGCTATAGCCCATGGTCCAAAATGATGAGAAACGAGGCTAACTTTTTTTTCCAAAATTTCAAAAAACATGGGCTATAACCCATCGTTTTTGTCATTTTGTCCTTTTTTTCAAATCCTCAAAAATGATGAAAAACGGCGCGCTATAGTATGCCGTACGATATGGGCTATAGCCCATGGTCCAAAATGATGAGAAACGAGGCTAACTTATTTTTTCAAAATTTCAAAAAACATGGGCTATAACCCATCGTTTTTGTCATTTCGTCATTTTTTTTAAATCCTCAAAAATGATGAAAAACGGCGCGCTATAGTATGCTGTACGATATGGGCTATAGCCCATGGTCCAAAATGATGAGAAACGAGGCTAACTTTTTTTTTCAAAATTTCAAAAAACATGGGCTATAACCCATCGTTTTTGTCATTTCGTCATTCTTTAAAAATCCTCAAAAATGATGAAAAACGGCGCGCTATAGTATGCCGTACGATATGGGCTATAGCCCATGGTCCAAAATGATGAGAAACGAGGCTAACTTTTTTTTTCAAAATTTCAAAAAACATGGGCTATAACCCATCGTTTTTGTCATTTTGTCATTTTTTTCAAATCCTCAAAAATGATGAAAAACGGCGCGCTATAGTATGCCGTACGATATGGGCTATAGCCCATGGTCCAAAATGATGAGAAACGAGGCTAACTTTTTTTTTCAAAATTTCAAAAAACATGGGCTATAACCCATCGTTTTTGTCATTTCGTCATTTTTTTCAAATCCTCAAAAATGATGAAAAACGGCGCGCTATAGTATGCCGTACGATATGGGCTATAGCCCATGGTCCAAAATGATGAGAAACGAGGCTAACTTTTTTTTTCAAAATTTCAAAAAACATGGGCTATAACCCATCGTTTTTGTCATTTCGTAATTTTTTTAAAATCCTCAAAAATGATGAAAAACGGCGCGCTATAGTATGCCGTACGATATGGGCTATAGCCCATGGTCCAAAATGATGAGAAACGAGGCTAACTTTTTTTTTCAAAATTTAAAAAAACATGGGCTATAACCCATCGTTTTTGTCATTTCGTCATTTTTTTCAAATCCTCAAAAATGATGAAAAACGGCGCGCTATAGTATGTCGTACGATATGGGCTATAGCCCATGGTCCAGAATGATGAGAAACGAGGCTAACTTTTTTTTTCAAAATTTCAAAAAACATGGGCTATAACCCATCGTTTTTGTCATTTTGTCATTTTTTTAAAATCCTCAAAAATGATGAAAAACGGCGCGCTATAGTATGCCGTACGATATGGGCTATAGCTCATGGTCCAAAATGATGAGAAACGAGGCTAACTTTTTTTTTCAAAATTTCAAAAAACATGGGCTATAACCCATCGTTTTTGTCATTTTGTCATTTTTTTAAAATCCTCAAAAATGATGAAAAACGGCGCGCTATAGTATGCCGTACGATATGGGCTATAGCCCATGGTCCAAAATGATGAGAAACGAGGCTAACTTTTTTTTTCAAAATTTCAAAAAACATGGGCTATAACCCATCGTTTTTGTCATTTCGTCATTTTTTTCAAATCCTCAAAAATGATGAAAAACGGCGCGTTATAGTATGCCGTACGATATGGGCTATAGCCCATGGTCCAAAATGATGAGAAACGAGGCTAACTTCTTTTTTCAAAATTTCAAAAAACATGGGCTATAACCCATCGTTTTTGTCATTTCGTCATTTTTTTCAAATCCTCAAAAATGATGAAAAACGGCGCGCTATAGTATGCCGTACGATATGGGCTATAGCCCATGGTCCAAAATGATGAGAAACGAGGCTAACTTTTTTTTCCAAAATTTCAAAAAACATGGGCTATAACCCATCGTTTTTGTCATTTTGTCCTTTTTTTCAAATCCTCAAAAATGATGAAAAACGGCGCGCTATAGTATGCCGTACGATATGGGCTATAGCCCATGGTCCAAAATGATGAGAAACGAGGCTAACTTTTTTTTTCAAAATTTCAAAAAACATGGGCTATAACCCATCGTTTTTGTCATTTCGTCATTTTTTTTAAATCCTCAAAAATGATGAAAAACGGCGCGCTATAGTATGCCGTACGATATGGGCTATAGCCCATGGTCCAAAATGATGAGAAACGAGGCTAACATTTTTTTTCAAAATTTCAAAAAACATGGGCTATAACCCATCGTTTTTGTCATTTCGTCATTTTTTTCAAATCCTCAAAAATGATGAAAAACGGCGCGCTATAGTATGCCGTACGATATGGGCTATAGCCCATGGTCCAAAATGATGAGAAACGAGGCTAACTTTTTTTTTCAAAATTTCAAAAAACATGGGCTATAACCCATCGTTTTTGTCATTTCGTAATTTTTTTCAAATCCTCAAAAATGATGAAAAACGGCGCGCTATAGTATGCCGTACGATATGGGCTATAGCCCATGGTCCAGAATGATGAGAAACGAGGCTAACTTTTTTTTTCAAAATTTCAAAAAACATGGGCTATAACCCATCGTTTTTGTAATTTTTTCATTTTTTTAAATCCTCAAAAATGATGAAAAACGGCGCGCTATAGTATGCCGTACGATATGGGCTATAGCCCATGGTCCAAAATGATGAGAAACGAGGCTAACTTTTTTTTTTCAAAATTTCAAAAAACATGGGCTATAACCCATCGTTTTTGTCATTTTGTCATTTTTTTCAAATCCTCAAAAATGATGAAAAACGGCGCGCTATAGTATGCCGTACGATATGGGCTATAGCCCATGGTCCAAAATGATGAGAAACGAGGCTAACTTTTTTTTTCAAAATTTCAAAAAACATGGGCTATAACCCATCGTTTTTGTCATTTCGTCATTTTTTTCAAATCCTCAAAAATGATGAAAAACGGCGCGCTATAGTATGCCGTACGATATGGGCTATAGCCCATGGTCCAAAATGATGAGAAACGAGGCTAACTTATTTTTTCAAAATTTCAAAAAACATGGGCTATAACCCATCGTTTTTGTCATTTTGTCATTTTTTAAAAATCATCAAAAATGATGAAAAACAGTGCGCTATAGTATGCCGTACGATATGGGCTATAGCCCATGGTCCAAAATGATGAGAAACGAGGCTAACTTTTTTTTTCAAAATTTCAAAAAACATGGGCTATAACCCATCGTTTTTGTCATTTCGTCATTTTTTTAAAATCCTCAAAAATGATGAAAAACGGCGCGCTATAGTATGTCGTACGATATGGGCTATAGCCCATGGTCCAGAATGATGAGAAACGAGGCTAACTTTTTTTTTTTCAAAATTTCAAAAAACATGGGCTATAACCCATCGTTTTTGTCATTTTGTCATTTTTTTAAAATCCTCAAAAATGATGAAAAACGGCGCGCTATAGTATGCCGTACGATATGGGCTATAGCCCATGGTCCACAATGATGAGAAACGAGGCTAACTTTTTTTTTCAAAATTTCAAAAAACATGGGCTATAACCCATCGTTTTTGTCATTTTGTCATTTTTTTAAAATCCTCAAAAATGATGAAAAACGGCGCGCTATAGTATGCCGTACGATATGGGCTATAGCCCATGGTCCAAAATGATGAGAAACGAGGCTAACTTTTTTTTTCAAAATTTCAAAAAACATGGGCTATAACCCATCGTTTTTGTCATTTCGTCATTTTTTTCAAATCCTCAAAAATGATGAAAAACGGCGCGTTATAGTATGCCGTACGATATGGGCTATAGCCCATGGTCCAAAATGATGAGAAACGAGGCTAACTTATTTTTTCAAAATTTCAAAAAACATGGGCTATAACCCATCGTTTTTGTCATTTCGTCATTTTTTTCAAATCCTCAAAAATGATGAAAAACGGCGCGCTATAGTATGCCGTACGATATGGGCTATAGCCCATGGTCCAAAATGATGAGAAACGAGGCTAACTTTTTTTTTCAAAATTTCAAAAAACATGGGCTATAACCCATCGTTTTTGTCATTTCGTCATTTTTTTCAAATCCTCAAAAATGATGAAAAACGGCACGCTATAGTATGCCGTACGATATGGGCTATAGCCCATGGTCCAAAATGATGAGAAACGAGGCTAACTTATTTTTTCAAAATTTCAAAAAACATGGGCTATAACCCATCGTTTTTGTCATTTTGTCATTTTTTTCAAATCCTCAAAAATGATGAAAAACGGCGCGCTATAGTATGCCGTACGATATGGGCTATAGCCCATGGTCCAAAATGATGAGAAACGAGGCTAACTTTTTTTTTCAAAATTTCAAAAAACATGGGCTATAACCCATCGTTTTTGTCATTTCGTCATTTTTTTCAAATCCTCAAAAATGATGAAAAACGGCGCGCTATAGTATGCCGTACGATATGGGCTATAGCCCATGGTCCAAAATGATGAGAAACGAGGCTAACTTATTTTTTCAAAATTTCAAAAAACATGGGCTATAACCCATCGTTTTTGTCATTTTGTCATTTTTTAAAAATCCTCAAAAATGATGAAAAACAGTGCGCTATAGTATGCCGTACGATATGGGCTATAGCCCATGGTCCAAAATGATGAGAAACGAGGCTAACTTTTTTTTTCAAAATTTCAAAAAACATGGGCTATAACCCATCGTTTTTGTCATTTCGTCATTTTTTTCAAATCCTCAAAAATGATGAAAAACGGCGCGCTATAGTATGTCGTACGATATGGGCTATAGCCCATGGTCCAGAATGATGAGAAACGAGGCTAACTTTTTTTTTCAAAATTTCAAAAAACATGGGCTATAACCCATCGTTTTTGTCATTTCGTCATTTTTTTCAAATCCTCAAAAATGATGAAAAACGGCACGTTATAGTATGCCGTACGATATGGGCTATAGCCCATGGTCCAAAATGATGAGAAACGAGGCTAACTTATTTTTTCAAAATTTCAAAAAACATGGGCTATAACCCATCGTTTTTGTCATTTCGTCATTTTTTTCAAATCCTCAAAAATGATGAAAAACGGCGCGCTATAGTATGCCGTACGATATGGGCTATAGCCCATGGTCCAAAATGATGAGAAACGAGGCTAACTTTTTTTTCCAAAATTTCAAAAAACATGGGCTATAACCCATCGTTTTTGTCATTTTGTCCTTTTTTTCAAATCCTCAAAAATGATGAAAAACGGCGCGCTATAGTATGCCGTACGATATGGGCTATAGCCCATGGTCCAAAATGATGAGAAACGAGGCTAACTTTTTTTTCCAAAATTTCAAAAAACATGGGCTATAACCCATCGTTTTTGTCATTTCGTCATTTTTTTTAAATCCTCAAAAATGATGAAAAACGGCGCGCTATAGTATGTCGTACGATATGGGCTATAGCCCATGGTCCAGAATGATGAGAAACGAGGCTAACTTTTTTTTTCAAAATTTCAAAAAACATGGGCTATAACCCATCGTTTTTGTCATTTTGTCATTTTTTTAAAATCCTCAAAAATGATGAAAAACGGCGCGCTATAGTATGCCGTACGATATGGGCTATAGCTCATGGTCCAAAATGATGAGAAACGAGGCTAACTTTTTTTTTCAAAATTTCAAAAAACATGGGCTATAACCCATCGTTTTTGTCATTTTGTCATTTTTTTAAAATCCTCAAAAATGATGAAAAACGGCGCGCTATAGTATGCCGTACGATATGGGCTATAGCCCATGGTCCAAAATGATGAGAAACGAGGCTAACTTTTTTTTTCAAAATTTCAAAAAACATGGGCTATAACCCATCGTTTTTGTCATTTCGTCATTTTTTTCAAATCCTCAAAAATGATGAAAAACGGCGCGTTATAGTATGCCGTACGATATGGGCTATAGCCCATGGTCCAAAATGATGAGAAACGAGGCTAACTTATTTTTTCAAAATTTCAAAAAACATGGGCTATAACCCATCGTTTTTGTCATTTCGTCATTTTTTTCAAATCCTCAAAAATGATGAAAAACGGCGCGCTATAGTATGCCGTACGATATGGGCTATAGCCCATGGTCCAAAATGATGAGAAACGAGGCTAACTTTTTTTTCCAAAATTTCAAAAAACATGGGCTATAACCCATCGTTTTTGTCATTTTGTCCTTTTTTTCAAATCCTCAAAAATGATGAAAAACGGCGCGCTATAGTATGCCGTACGATATGGGCTATAGCCCATGGTCCAAAATGATGAGAAACGAGGCTAACTTTTTTTTTCAAAATTTCAAAAAACATGGGCTATAACCCATCGTTTTTGTCATTTCGTCATTTTTTTTAAATCCTCAAAAATGATGAAAAACGGCGCGCTATAGTATGCCGTACGATATGGGCTATAGCCCATGGTCCAAAATGATGAGAAACGAGGCTAACATTTTTTTTCAAAATTTCAAAAAACATGGGCTATAACCCATCGTTTTTGTCATTTCGTCATTTTTTTCAAATCCTCAAAAATGATGAAAAACGGCGCGCTATAGTATGCCGTACGATATGGGCTATAGCCCATGGTCCAAAATGATGAGAAACGAGGCTAACTTTTTTTTTCAAAATTTCAAAAAACATGGGCTATAACCCATCGTTTTTGTCATTTCGTAATTTTTTTCAAATCCTCAAAAATGATGAAAAACGGCGCGCTATAGTATGCCGTACGATATGGGCTATAGCCCATGGTCCAGAATGATGAGAAACGAGGCTAACTTTTTTTTTCAAAATTTCAAAAAACATGGGCTATAACCCATCGTTTTTGTAATTTTTTCATTTTTTTAAATCCTCAAAAATGATGAAAAACGGCGCGCTATAGTATGCCGTACGATATGGGCTATAGCCCATGGTCCAAAATGATGAGAAACGAGGCTAACTTTTTTTTTTCAAAATTTCAAAAAACATGGGCTATAACCCATCGTTTTTGTCATTTTGTCATTTTTTTCAAATCCTCAAAAATGATGAAAAACGGCGCGCTATAGTATGCCGTACGATATGGGCTATAGCCCATGGTCCAAAATGATGAGAAACGAGGCTAACTTTTTTTTTCAAAATTTCAAAAAACATGGGCTATAACCCATCGTTTTTGTCATTTCGTCATTTTTTTCAAATCCTCAAAAATGATGAAAAACGGCGCGCTATAGTATGCCGTACGATATGGGCTATAGCCCATGGTCCAAAATGATGAGAAACGAGGCTAACTTATTTTTTCAAAATTTCAAAAAACATGGGCTATAACCCATCGTTTTTGTCATTTTGTCATTTTTTAAAAATCATCAAAAATGATGAAAAACAGTGCGCTATAGTATGCCGTACGATATGGGCTATAGCCCATGGTCCAAAATGATGAGAAACGAGGCTAACTTTTTTTTTCAAAATTTCAAAAAACATGGGCTATAACCCATCGTTTTTGTCATTTCGTCATTTTTTTCAAATCCTCAAAAATGATGAAAAACGGCGCGCTATAGTATGTCGTACGATATGGGCTATAGCCCATGGTCCAGAATGATGAGAAACGAGGCTAACTTTTTTTTTTCAAAATTTCAAAAAACATGGGCTATAACCCATCGTTTTTGTCATTTTGTCATTTTTTTAAAATCCTCAAAAATGATGAAAAACGGCGCGCTATAGTATGCCGTACGATATGGGCTATAGCCCATGGTCCACAATGATGAGAAACGAGGCTAACTTTTTTTTTCAAAATTTCAAAAAACATGGGCTATAACCCATCGTTTTTGTCATTTTGTCATTTTTTTAAAATCCTCAAAAATGATGAAAAACGGCGCGCTATAGTATGCCGTACGATATGGGCTATAGCCCATGGTCCAAAATGATGAGAAACGAGGCTAACTTTTTTTTTCAAAATTTCAAAAAACATGGGCTATAACCCATCGTTTTTGTCATTTCGTCATTTTTTTCAAATCCTCAAAAATGATGAAAAACGGCGCGTTATAGTATGCCGTACGATATGGGCTATAGCCCATGGTCCAAAATGATGAGAAACGAGGCTAACTTATTTTTTCAAAATTTCAAAAAACATGGGCTATAACCCATCGTTTTTGTCATTTCGTCATTTTTTTCAAATCCTCAAAAATGATGAAAAACGGCGCGCTATAGTATGCCGTACGATATGGGCTATAGCCCATGGTCCAAAATGATGAGAAACGAGGCTAACTTTTTTTTTCAAAATTTCAAAAAACATGGGCTATAACCCATCGTTTTTGTCATTTCGTCATTTTTTTCAAATCCTCAAAAATGATGAAAAACGGCGCGCTATAGTATGCCGTACGATATGGGCTATAGCCCATGGTCCAAAATGATGAGAAACGAGGCTAACTTATTTTTTCAAAATTTCAAAAAACATGGGCTATAACCCATCGTTTTTGTCATTTTGTCATTTTTTTCAAATCCTCAAAAATGATGAAAAACGGCGCGCTATAGTATGCCGTACGATATGGGCTATAGCCCATGGTCCAAAATGATGAGAAACGAGGCTAACTTTTTTTTTCAAAATTTCAAAAAACATGGGCTATAACCCATCGTTTTTGTCATTTCGTCATTTTTTTCAAATCCTCAAAAATGATGAAAAACGGCGCGCTATAGTATGCCGTACGATATGGGCTATAGCCCATGGTCCAAAATGATGAGAAACGAGGCTAACTTATTTTTTCAAAATTTCAAAAAACATGGGCTATAACCCATCGTTTTTGTCATTTTGTCATTTTTTAAAAATCCTCAAAAATGATGAAAAACAGTGCGCTATAGTATGCCGTACGATATGGGCTATAGCCCATGGTCCAAAATGATGAGAAACGAGGCTAACTTTTTTTTTCAAAATTTCAAAAAACATGGGCTATAACCCATCGTTTTTGTCATTTCGTCATTTTTTTCAAATCCTCAAAAATGATGAAAAACGGCGCGCTATAGTATGTCGTACGATATGGGCTATAGCCCATGGTCCAGAATGATGAGAAACGAGGCTAACTTTTTTTTTCAAAATTTCAAAAAACATGGGCTATAACCCATCGTTTTTGTCATTTCGTCATTTTTTTCAAATCCTCAAAAATGATGAAAAACGGCACGTTATAGTATGCCGTACGATATGGGCTATAGCCCATGGTCCAAAATGATGAGAAACGAGGCTAACTTATTTTTTCAAAATTTCAAAAAACATGGGCTATAACCCATCGTTTTTGTCATTTCGTCATTTTTTTCAAATCCTCAAAAATGATGAAAAACGGCGCGCTATAGTATGCCGTACGATATGGGCTATAGCCCATGGTCCAAAATGATGAGAAACGAGGCTAACTTTTTTTTCCAAAATTTCAAAAAACATGGGCTATAACCCATCGTTTTTGTCATTTTGTCCTTTTTTTCAAATCCTCAAAAATGATGAAAAACGGCGCGCTATAGTATGCCGTACGATATGGGCTATAGCCCATGGTCCAAAATGATGAGAAACGAGGCTAACTTTTTTTTCCAAAATTTCAAAAAACATGGGCTATAACCCATCGTTTTTGTCATTTCGTCATTTTTTTTAAATCCTCAAAAATGATGAAAAACGGCACGCTATAGTATGCCGTACGATATGGGCTATAGCCCATGGTCCAAAATGATGAGAAACGAGGCTAACATTTTTTTTCAAAATTTCAAAAAACATGGGCTATAACCCATCGTTTTTGTCATTTCGTCATTTTTTTCAAATCCTCAAAAATGATGAAAAACGGCGCGCTATAGTATGCCGTACGATATGGGCTATAGCCCATGGTCCAAAATGATGAGAAACGAGGCTAACTTTTTTTTTCAAAATTTCAAAAAACATGGGCTATAACCCATCGTTTTTGTCATTTCGTCATTTTTTTCAAATCCTCAAAAATGATGAAAAACGGCGCGCTATAGTATGCCGTACGATATGGGCTATAGCCCATGGTCCAAAATGATGAGAAACGAGGCTAACTTTTTTTTTCAAAATTTCAAAAAACATGGGCTATAACCCATCGTTTTTGTCATTTCGTCATTTTTTTCAAATCCTCAAAAATGATGAAAAACGGCGCGCTATAGTATGCCGTACGATATGGGCTATAGCCCATGGTCCAAAATGATGAGAAACGAGGCTAACTTATTTTTTCAAAATTTCAAAAAACATGGGCTATAACCCATCGTTTTTGTCATTTCGTCATTTTTTTCAAATCCTCAAAAATGATGAAAAACGGCGCGCTATAGTATGTCGTACGATATGGGCTATAGCCCATGGTCCAGAATGATGAGAAACGAGGCTAACTTTTTTTTTCAAAATTTCAAAAAACATGGGCTATAACCCATCGTTTTTGTCATTTTGTCATTTTTTTAAAATCCTCAAAAATGATGAAAAACGGCGCGCTATAGTATGCCGTACGATATGGGCTATAGCCCATGGTCCAAAATGATGAGAAACGAGGCTAACTTTTTTTTTCAAAATTTCAAAAAACATGGGCTATAACCCATCGTTTTTGTCATTTCGTCATTTTTTTCAAATCCTCAAAAATGATGAAAAACGGCGCGCTATAGTATGCCGTACGATATGGGCTATAGCCCATGGTCCAAAATGATGAGAAACGAGGCTAACTTATTTTTTCAAAATTTCAAAAAACATGGGCTATAACCCATCGTTTTTGTCATTTCGTCATTTTTTTCAAATCCTCAAAAATGATGAAAAACGGCGCGCTATAGTATGTCGTACGATATGGGCTATAGCCCATGGTCCAGAATGATGAGAAACGAGGCTAACTTTTTTTTTCAAAATTTCAAAAAACATGGGCTATAACCCATCGTTTTTGTCATTTTGTCATTTTTTTAAAATCCTCAAAAATGATGAAAAACGGCGCGCTATAGTATGCCGTACGATATGGGCTATAGCCCATGGTCCAAAATGATGAGAAACGAGGCTAACTTTTTTTTTCAAAATTTCAAAAAACATGGGCTATAACCCATCGTTTTTGTCATTTCGTCATTTTTTTTAAATCCTCAAAAATGATGAAAAACGGCGCGCTATAGTATGCTGTACGATATGGGCTATAGCCCATGGTCCAAAATGATGAGAAACGAGGCTAACTTTTTTTTTCAAAATTTCAAAAAACATGGGCTATAACCCATCGTTTTTGTCATTTCGTCATTCTTTAAAAATCCTCAAAAATGATGAAAAACGGCGCGCTATAGTATGCCGTACGATATGGGCTATAGCCCATGGTCCAAAATGATGAGAAACGAGGCTAACTTTTTTTTTCAAAATTTCAAAAAACATGGGCTATAACCCATCGTTTTTGTCATTTTGTCATTTTTTTCAAATCCTCAAAAATGATGAAAAACGGCGCGCTATAGTATGCCGTACGATATGGGCTATAGCCCATGGTCCAAAATGATGAGAAACGAGGCTAACTTTTTTTTTCAAAATTTCAAAAAACATGGGCTATAACCCATCGTTTTTGTCATTTCGTCATTTTTTTCAAATCCTCAAAAATGATGAAAAACGGCGCGCTATAGTATGCCGTACGATATGGGCTATAGCCCATGGTCCAAAATGATGAGAAACGAGGCTAACTTATTTTTTCAAAATTTCAAAAAACATGGGCTATAACCCATCGTTTTTGTCATTTTGTCATTTTTTTAAAATCCTCAAAAATGATGAAAAACAGTGCGCTATAGTATGCCGTACGATATGGGCTATAGCCCATGGTCCAAAATGATGAGAAACGAGGCTAACTTTTTTTTTCAAAATTTCAAAAAACATGGGCTATAACCCATCGTTTTTGTCATTTCGTCATTTTTTTCAAATCCTCAAAAATGATGAAAAACGGCGCGCTATAGTATGTCGTACGATATGGGCTATAGCCCATGGTCCAGAATGATGAGAAACGAGGCTAACCTTTTTTTTTCAAAATTTCAAAAAACATGGGCTATAACCCATCGTTTTTGTCATTTCGTCATTTTTTTAAAATCCTCAAAAATGATGAAAAACGGCGCGCTATAGTACGCCGTACGATATGGGCTATAGCCCATGGTCCAAAATGATGAGAAACGAGGCTAACTTTTTTTTTCAAAATTTCAAAAAACATGGGCTATAACCCATCGTTTTTGTCATTTCGTCCTTTTTTTTAAATCCTCAAAAATGATGAAAAACGGCGCGCTATAGTATGCCGTACGATATGGGCTATAGCCCATGGTCCAAAATGATGAGAAACGAGGCTAACTTTTTTTTTCAAAATTAAAAAAAACACGGGCTATAACCCATCGTTTTTGTCATTTCGTCATTTTTTTTAAATCCTCAAAAATGATGAAAAACGGCGCGCTATAGTATGCCGTACGATATGGGCTATAGCCCATGGTCCAAAATGATGAGAAACGAGGCTAACTTTTTTTTCCAAAATTTCAAAAAACATGGGCTATAACCCATCGTTTTTGTCATTTCGTCCTTTTTTTTAAATCCTCAAAAATGATGAAAAACCGCGCGCTATAGTATGCCGTACGATATGGGCTATAGCCCATGGTCCAAAATGATGAGAAACGAGGCTAACTTTTTTTTTCAAAATTAAAAAAAACACGGGCTATAACCCATCGTTTTTGTCATTTCGTCATTTTTTTTAAAATCCTCAAAAATGATGAAAAACGGTGCGCTATAGTATGCCGTACGATATGGGCTATAGCCCATGGTCCAAAATGATGAGAAACGAGGCTAACTTTTTTTCCCAAAATTTAAAAAAACATGGGCTATAACCCATCGTTTTTGTCATTTTGTCCTTTTTTTCAAATCCTCAAAAATGATGAAAAACGGCGCGCTATAGTATGCCGTACGATATGGGCTATAGCCCATGGTCCAAAATGATGAGAAACGAGGCTAACTTATTTTTTCAAAATTTCAAAAAACATGGGCTATAACCCATCGTTTTTGTCATTTCGTCATTTTTTTTAAATCCTCAAAAATGATGAAAAACGGCGCGCTATAGTATGCTGTACGATATGGGCTATAGCCCATGGTCCAAAATGATGAGAAACGAGGCTAACTTTTTTTTTCAAAATTTCAAAAAACATGGGCTATAACCCATCGTTTTTGTCATTTCGTCATTCTTTAAAAATCCTCAAAAATGATGAAAAACGGCGCGCTATAGTATGCCGTACGATATGGGCTATAGCCCATGGTCCAAAATGATGAGAAACGAGGCTAACTTTTTTTTTCAAAATTTCAAAAAACATGGGCTATAACCCATCGTTTTTGTCATTTTGTCATTTTTTTCAAATCCTCAAAAATGATGAAAAACGGCGCGCTATAGTATGCCGTACGATATGGGCTATAGCCCATGGTCCAAAATGATGAGAAACGAGGCTAACTTTTTTTTTCAAAATTTCAAAAAACATGGGCTATAACCCATCGTTTTTGTCATTTCGTCATTTTTTTCAAATCCTCAAAAATGATGAAAAACGGCGCGCTATAGTATGCCGTACGATATGGGCTATAGCCCATGGTCCAAAATGATGAGAAACGAGGCTAACTTTTTTTTTCAAAATTTCAAAAAACATGGGCTATAACCCATCGTTTTTGTCATTTCGTAATTTTTTTAAAATCCTCAAAAATGATGAAAAACGGCGCGCTATAGTATGCCGTACGATATGGGCTATAGCCCATGGTCCAAAATGATGAGAAACGAGGCTAACTTTTTTTTTCAAAATTTAAAAAAACATGGGCTATAACCCATCGTTTTTGTCATTTCGTCATTTTTTTCAAATCCTCAAAAATGATGAAAAACGGCGCGCTATAGTATGTCGTACGATATGGGCTATAGCCCATGGTCCAGAATGATGAGAAACGAGGCTAACTTTTTTTTTCAAAATTTCAAAAAACATGGGCTATAACCCATCGTTTTTGTCATTTTGTCATTTTTTTAAAATCCTCAAAAATGATGAAAAACGGCGCGCTATAGTATGCCGTACGATATGGGCTATAGCCCATGGTCCAAAATGATGAGAAACGAGGCTAACTTTTTTTTTCAAAATTTCAAAAAACATGGGCTATAACCCATCGTTTTTGTCATTTTGTCATTTTTTAAAAATCCTCAAAAATGATGAAAAACGGCGCGCTATAGTATGCCGTACGATATGGGCTATAGCCCATGGTCCAAAATGATGAGAAACGAGGCTAACTTTTTTTTTCAAAATTTCAAAAAACATGGGCTATAACCCATCGTTTTTGTCATTTCGTCATTTTTTTCAAATCCTCAAAAATGATGAAAAACGGCGCGTTATAGTATGCCGTACGATATGGGCTATAGCCCATGGTCCAAAATGATGAGAAACGAGGCTAACTTATTTTTTCAAAATTTCAAAAAACATGGGCTATAACCCATCGTTTTTGTCATTTCGTCATTTTTTTCAAATCCTCAAAAATGATGAAAAACGGCGCGCTATAGTATGCCGTACGATATGGGCTATAGCCCATGGTCCAAAATGATGAGAAACGAGGCTAACTTTTTTTTCCAAAATTTCAAAAAACATGGGCTATAACCCATCGTTTTTGTCATTTTGTCCTTTTTTTCAAATCCTCAAAAATGATGAAAAACGGCGCGCTATAGTATGCCGTACGATATGGGCTATAGCCCATGGTCCAAAATGATGAGAAACGAGGCTAACTTTTTTTTTCAAAATTTCAAAAAACATGGGCTATAACCCATCGTTTTTGTCATTTCGTCATTTTTTTTAAATCCTCAAAAATGATGAAAAACGGCGCGCTATAGTATGCCGTACGATATGGGCTATAGCCCATGGTCCAAAATGATGAGAAACGAGGCTAACATTTTTTTTCAAAATTTCAAAAAACATGGGCTATAACCCATCGTTTTTGTCATTTCGTCATTTTTTTCAAATCCTCAAAAATGATGAAAAACGGCGCGCTATAGTATGCCGTACGATATGGGCTATAGCCCATGGTCCAAAATGATGAGAAACGAGGCTAACTTTTTTTTTCAAAATTTCAAAAAACATGGGCTATAACCCATCGTTTTTGTCATTTCGTAATTTTTTTCAAATCCTCAAAAATGATGAAAAACGGCGCGCTATAGTATGCCGTACGATATGGGCTATAGCCCATGGTCCAGAATGATGAGAAACGAGGCTAACTTTTTTTTTCAAAATTTCAAAAAACATGGGCTATAACCCATCGTTTTTGTAATTTTTTCATTTTTTTAAATCCTCAAAAATGATGAAAAACGGCGCGCTATAGTATGCCGTACGATATGGGCTATAGCCCATGGTCCAAAATGATGAGAAACGAGGCTAACTTTTTTTTTTCAAAATTTCAAAAAACATGGGCTATAACCCATCGTTTTTGTCATTTTGTCATTTTTTTCAAATCCTCAAAAATGATGAAAAACGGCGCGCTATAGTATGCCGTACGATATGGGCTATAGCCCATGGTCCAAAATGATGAGAAACGAGGCTAACTTTTTTTTTCAAAATTTCAAAAAACATGGGCTATAACCCATCGTTTTTGTCATTTCGTCATTTTTTTCAAATCCTCAAAAATGATGAAAAACGGCGCGCTATAGTATGCCGTACGATATGGGCTATAGCCCATGGTCCAAAATGATGAGAAACGAGGCTAACTTATTTTTTCAAAATTTCAAAAAACATGGGCTATAACCCATCGTTTTTGTCATTTTGTCATTTTTTAAAAATCATCAAAAATGATGAAAAACAGTGCGCTATAGTATGCCGTACGATATGGGCTATAGCCCATGGTCCAAAATGATGAGAAACGAGGCTAACTTTTTTTTTCAAAATTTCAAAAAACATGGGCTATAACCCATCGTTTTTGTCATTTCGTCATTTTTTTCAAATCCTCAAAAATGATGAAAAACGGCGCGCTATAGTATGTCGTACGATATGGGCTATAGCCCATGGTCCAGAATGATGAGAAACGAGGCTAACTTTTTTTTTTCAAAATTTCAAAAAACATGGGCTATAACCCATCGTTTTTGTCATTTTGTCATTTTTTTAAAATCCTCAAAAATGATGAAAAACGGCGCGCTATAGTATGCCGTACGATATGGGCTATAGCCCATGGTCCACAATGATGAGAAACGAGGCTAACTTTTTTTTTCAAAATTTCAAAAAACATGGGCTATAACCCATCGTTTTTGTCATTTTGTCATTTTTTTAAAATCCTCAAAAATGATGAAAAACGGCGCGCTATAGTATGCCGTACGATATGGGCTATAGCCCATGGTCCAAAATGATGAGAAACGAGGCTAACTTTTTTTTTCAAAATTTCAAAAAACATGGGCTATAACCCATCGTTTTTGTCATTTCGTCATTTTTTTCAAATCCTCAAAAATGATGAAAAACGGCGCGTTATAGTATGCCGTACGATATGGGCTATAGCCCATGGTCCAAAATGATGAGAAACGAGGCTAACTTATTTTTTCAAAATTTCAAAAAACATGGGCTATAACCCATCGTTTTTGTCATTTCGTCATTTTTTTCAAATCCTCAAAAATGATGAAAAACGGCGCGCTATAGTATGCCGTACGATATGGGCTATAGCCCATGGTCCAAAATGATGAGAAACGAGGCTAACTTTTTTTTTCAAAATTTCAAAAAACATGGGCTATAACCCATCGTTTTTGTCATTTCGTCATTTTTTTCAAATCCTCAAAAATGATGAAAAACGGCGCGCTATAGTATGCCGTACGATATGGGCTATAGCCCATGGTCCAAAATGATGAGAAACGAGGCTAACTTATTTTTTCAAAATTTCAAAAAACATGGGCTATAACCCATCGTTTTTGTCATTTTGTCATTTTTTTCAAATCCTCAAAAATGATGAAAAACGGCGCGCTATAGTATGCCGTACGATATGGGCTATAGCCCATGGTCCAAAATGATGAGAAACGAGGCTAACTTTTTTTTTCAAAATTTCAAAAAACATGGGCTATAACCCATCGTTTTTGTCATTTCGTCATTTTTTTCAAATCCTCAAAAATGATGAAAAACGGCGCGCTATAGTATGCCGTACGATATGGGCTATAGCCCATGGTCCAAAATGATGAGAAACGAGGCTAACTTATTTTTTCAAAATTTCAAAAAACATGGGCTATAACCCATCGTTTTTGTCATTTTGTCATTTTTTAAAAATCCTCAAAAATGATGAAAAACAGTGCGCTATAGTATGCCGTACGATATGGGCTATAGCCCATGGTCCAAAATGATGAGAAACGAGGCTAACTTTTTTTTTCAAAATTTCAAAAAACATGGGCTATAACCCATCGTTTTTGTCATTTCGTCATTTTTTTCAAATCCTCAAAAATGATGAAAAACGGCGCGCTATAGTATGTCGTACGATATGGGCTATAGCCCATGGTCCAGAATGATGAGAAACGAGGCTAACTTTTTTTTTCAAAATTTCAAAAAACATGGGCTATAACCCATCGTTTTTGTCATTTCGTCATTTTTTTCAAATCCTCAAAAATGATGAAAAACGGCGCGTTATAGTATGCCGTACGATATGGGCTATAGCCCATGGTCCAAAATGATGAGAAACGAGGCTAACTTATTTTTTCAAAATTTCAAAAAACATGGGCTATAACCCATCGTTTTTGTCATTTCGTCATTTTTTTCAAATCCTCAAAAATGATGAAAAACGGCGCGCTATAGTATGCCGTACGATATGGGCTATAGCCCATGGTCCAAAATGATGAGAAACGAGGCTAACTTTTTTTTCCAAAATTTCAAAAAACATGGGCTATAACCCATCGTTTTTGTCATTTTGTCCTTTTTTTCAAATCCTCAAAAATGATGAAAAACGGCGCGCTATAGTATGCCGTACGATATGGGCTATAGCCCATGGTCCAAAATGATGAGAAACGAGGCTAACTTTTTTTTCCAAAATTTCAAAAAACATGGGCTATAACCCATCGTTTTTGTCATTTCGTCATTTTTTTTAAATCCTCAAAAATGATGAAAAACGGCACGCTATAGTATGCCGTACGATATGGGCTATAGCCCATGGTCCAAAATGATGAGAAACGAGGCTAACATTTTTTTTCAAAATTTCAAAAAACATGGGCTATAACCCATCGTTTTTGTCATTTCGTCATTTTTTTCAAATCCTCAAAAATGATGAAAAACGGCGCGCTATAGTATGCCGTACGATATGGGCTATAGCCCATGGTCCAAAATGATGAGAAACGAGGCTAACTTTTTTTTTCAAAATTTCAAAAAACATGGGCTATAACCCATCGTTTTTGTCATTTCGTCATTTTTTTCAAATCCTCAAAAATGATGAAAAACGGCGCGCTATAGTATGCCGTACGATATGGGCTATAGCCCATGGTCCAAAATGATGAGAAACGAGGCTAACTTATTTTTTCAAAATTTCAAAAAACATGGGCTATAACCCATCGTTTTTGTCATTTCGTCATTTTTTTCAAATCCTCAAAAATGATGAAAAACGGCGCGCTATAGTATGCCGTACGATATGGGCTATAGCCCATGGTCCAAAATGATGAGAAACGAGGCTAACTTTTTTTTTCAAAATTTCAAAAAACATGGGCTATAACCCATCGTTTTTGTCATTTCGTCATTTTTTTCAAATCCTCAAAAATGATGAAAAACGGCGCGCTATAGTATGCCGTACGATATGGGCTATAGCCCATGGTCCAAAATGATGAGAAACGAGGCTAACTTTTTTTTTCAAAATTTCAAAAAACATGGGCTATAACCCATCGTTTTTGTCATTTCGTAATTTTTTTAAAATCCTCAAAAATGATGAAAAACCGCGCGCTATAGTATGCCGTACGATATGGGCTATAGCCCATGGTCCAAAATGATGAGAAACGAGGCTAACTTTTTTTTTCAAAATTTCAAAAAACATGGGCTATAACCCATCGTTTTTGTCATTTCGTCCTTTTTTTAAAATCCTCAAAAATGATGAAAAACGGCGCGCTATAGTATGCCGTACGATATGGGCTATAGCCCATGGTCCAAAATGATGAGAAACGAGGCTAACTCTTTTTTTCAAAATTAAAAAAAAACACGGGCTATAACCCATCGTTTTTGTCATTTCGTCATTTTTTTAAAATCCTCAAAAATGATGAAAAACGGCGCGCTATAGTATGCCGTACGATATGGGCTATAGCCCATGGTCCAAAATGATGAGAAACGAGGCTAACTTTTTTTTTCAAAATTTCAAAAAACATGGGCTATAACCCATCGTTTTTGTCATTTCGTCATTTTTTTTAAATCCTCAAAAATGATGAAAAACCGCGCGCTATAGTATGCCGTACGATATGGGCTATAGCCCATGGTCCAAAATGATGAGAAACGAGGCTAACTTTTTTTTTCAAAATTTCAAAAAACATGGGCTATAACCCATCGTTTTTGTCATTTCGTCCTTTTTTTTAAATCCTCAAAAATGATGAAAAACCGCACGCTATAGTATGCCGTACGATATGGGCTATAGCCCATGGTCCAAAATGATGAGAAACGAGGCTAACTTTTTTTTTCAAAATTAAAAAAAACACGGGCTATAACCCATCGTTTTTGTCATTTCGTAATTTTTTTAAAAATCCTCAAAAATGATGAAAAACGGTGCGCTATAGTATGCCGTACGATATGGGCTATAGCCCATGGTCCAAAATGATGAGAAACGAGGCTAACTTTTTTTCCCAAAATTTCAAAAAACATGGGCTATAACCCATCGTTTTTGTCATTTCGTAATTTTTTTAAAAATCCTCAAAAATGATGAAAAACGGCGCGCTATAGTATGCCGTACGATATGGGCTATAGCCCATGGTCCAAAATGATGAGAAACGAGGCTAACTTTTTTTTTCAAAATTAAAAAAAACATGGGCTATAACCCATCGTTTTTGTCATTTCGTAATTTTTTTAAAATCCTCAAAAATGATGAAAAACGGTGCGCTATAGTATGCCGTACGATATGGGCTATAGCCCATGGTCCAAAATGATGAGAAACGAGGCTAACTTTTTTTTCCAAAATTTCAAAAAACATGGGCTATAACCCATCGTTTTTGTCATTTTGTCCTTTTTTTCAAATCCTCAAAAATTATGAAAAACGGCGCGCTATAGTATGCCGTACGATATGGGCTATAGCCCATGGTCCAAAATGATGAGAAACGAGGCTAACTTTTTTTTTCAAAATTTCAAAAAACATGGGCTATAACCCATCGTTTTTGTCATTTCGTCATTTTTTTAAAATCCTCAAAAATGATGAAAAACGGCGCGCTATAGTACGCCGTACGATATGGGCTATAGCCCATGGTCCAAAATGATGAGAAACGAGGCTAACTTTTTTTTTCAAAATTTCAAAAAACATGGGCTATAACCCATCGTTTTTGTCATTTCGTATTTTTTTTTAAATCCTCAAAAATGATGAAAAACGGCGCGCTATAGTATGCCGTACGATATGGGCTATAGCCCATGGTCCAAAATGATGAGAAACGAGGCTAACTTTTTTTTTCAAAATTTCAAAAAACATGGGCTATAACCCATCGTTTTTGTCATTTCGTCATTTTTTTAAAATCCTCAAAAATGATGAAAAACGGCGCGCTATAGTATGCCGTACGATATGGGCTATAGCCCATGGTCCAAAATGATGAGAAACGAGGCTAACTTTTTTTTTCAAAATTTCAAAAAACATGGGCTATAACCCATCGTTTTTGTCATTTCGTCACTTTTTTTAAAATCCTCAAAAATGATGAAAAACGGCGCGCTATAGTATGCCGTACGATATGAGCTATAGCCCATGGTCCAAAATGATGAGAAACGAGGCTAACTTTTTTTTTCAAAATTTCAAAAAACATGGGCTATAACCCATCGTTTTTGTCATTTCGTCATTTTTTTCAAATCCTCAAAAATGATGAAAAACGGCGCGCTATAGTATGCCGTACGATATGGGCTATAGCCCATGGTCCAAAATGATGAGAAACGAGGCTAACTTTTTTTTTCAAAATTTCAAAAAACATGGGCTATAACCCATCGTTTTTGTCATTTCGTAATTTTTTTAAAATCCTCAAAAATGATGAAAAACCGCGCGCTATAGTATGCCGTACGATATGGGCTATAGCCCATGGTCCAAAATGATGAGAAACGGGGCTAACTTTATTTTTCAAAATTTCAAAAAACATGGGCTATAACCCATCGTTTTTGTCATTTCGTCCTTTTTTTTAAATCCTCAAAAATGATGAAAAACGGCGCGCTATAGTATGCCGTACGATATGGGCTATAGCCCATGGTCCAAAATGATGAGAAACGAGGCTAACTTTTTTTTTCAAAATTAAAAAAAACACGGGCTATAACCCATCGTTTTTGTCATTTCGTCATTTTTTTAAAATCCTCAAAAATGATGAAAAACGGCGCGCTATAGTATGCCGTACGATATGGGCTATAGCCCATGGTCCAAAATGATGAGAAACGAGGCTAACTTTTTTTTCCAAAATTTCAAAAAACATGGGCTATAACCCATCGTTTTTGTCATTTCGTCCTTTTTTTTAAATCCTCAAAAATGATGAAAAACCGCGCGCTATAGTATGCCGTACGATATGGGCTATAGCCCATGGTCCAAAATGATGAGAAACGAGGCTAACTTTTTTTTTCAAAATTAAAAAAAACACGGGCTATAACCCATCGTTTTTGTCATTTCGTCATTTTTTTTAAAATCCTCAAAAATGATGAAAAACGGTGCGCTATAGTATGCCGTACGATATGGGCTATAGCCCATGGTCCAAAATGATGAGAAACGAGGCTAACTTTTTTTCCCAAAATTTAAAAAAACATGGGCTATAACCCATCGTTTTTGTCATTTCGTCATTTTTTTTAAATCCTCAAAAATGATGAAAAACGGCGCGCTATAGTATGCTGTACGATATGGGCTATAGCCCATGGTCCAAAATGATGAGAAACGAGGCTAACTTTTTTTTTCAAAATTTCAAAAAACATGGGCTATAACCCATCGTTTTTGTCATTTCGTCATTCTTTAAAAATCCTCAAAAATGATGAAAAACGGCGCGCTATAGTATGCCGTACGAAATGTGCTATAGCCCATGGTCCAAAATGATGAGAAACGAGGCTAACTTTTTTTTTCAAAATTTCAAAAAACATGGGCTATAACCCATCGTTTTTGTCATTTTGTCATTTTTTTCAAATCCTCAAAAATGATGAAAAACGGCGCGCTATAGTATGCCGTACGATATGGGCTATAGCCCATGGTCCAAAATGATGAGAAACGAGGCTAACTTTTTTTTTCAAAATTTCAAAAAACATGGGCTATAACCCATCGTTTTTGTCATTTCGTCATTTTTTTCAAATCCTCAAAAATGATGAAAAACGGCGCGCTATAGTATGCCGTACGATATGGGCTATAGCCCATGGTCCAAAATGATGAGAAACGAGGCTAACTTATTTTTTCAAAATTTCAAAAAACATGGGCTATAACCCATCGTTTTTGTCATTTTGTCATTTTTTAAAAATCCTCAAAAATGATGAAAAACAGTGCGCTATAGTATGCCGTACGATATGGGCTATAGCCCATGGTCCAAAATGATGAGAAACGAGGCTAACTTTTTTTTTCAAAATTTCAAAAAACATGGGCTATAACCCATCGTTTTTGTCATTTCGTCATTTTTTTCAAATCCTCAAAAATGATGAAAAACGGCGCGCTATAGTATGTCGTACGATATGGGCTATAGCCCATGGTCCAGAATGATGAGAAACGAGGCTAACTTTTTTTTTCAAAATTTCAAAAAACATGGGCTATAACCCATCGTTTTTGTCATTTTGTCATTTTTTTAAAATCCTCAAAAATGATGAAAAACGGCGCGCTATAGTATGCCGTACGATATGGGCTATAGCCCATGGTCCAAAATGATGAGAAACGAGGCTAACTTTTTTTTTCAAAATTTCAAAAAACATGGGCTATAACCCATCGTTTTTGTCATTTTGTCATTTTTTTAAAATCCTCAAAAATGATGAAAAACGGCGCGCTATAGTATGCCGTACGATATGGGCTATAGCCCATGGTCCAAAATGATGAGAAACGAGGCTAACTTTTTTTTTCAAAATTTCAAAAAACATGGGCTATAACCCATCGTTTTTGTCATTTCGTCATTTTTTTCAAATCCTCAAAAATGATGAAAAACGGCGCGTTATAGTATGCCGTACGATATGGGCTATAGCCCATGGTCCAAAATGATGAGAAACGAGGCTAACTTATTTTTTCAAAATTTCAAAAAACATGGGCTATAACCCATCGTTTTTGTCATTTCGTCATTTTTTTCAAATCCTCAAAAATGATGAAAAACGGCGCGCTATAGTATGCCGTACGATATGGGCTATAGCCCATGGTCCAAAATGATGAGAAACGAGGCTAACTTTTTTTTCCAAAATTTCAAAAAACATGGGCTATAACCCATCGTTTTTGTCATTTTGTCCTTTTTTTCAAATCCTCAAAAATGATGAAAAACGGCGCGCTATAGTATGCCGTACGATATGGGCTATAGCCCATGGTCCAAAATGATGAGAAACGAGGCTAACATTTTTTTTCAAAATTTCAAAAAACATGGGCTATAACCCATCGTTTTTTTCATTTTTTCATTTTTTTCAAATCCTCAAAAATGATGAAAAACGGCGTGCCATAGTTTGCCGTACGATATGGGCTATAGCCCACGGTCCAAAATGATGAGAAACGAGGCTAACTTTTTTTCCCAAAATTTCAAAAAACATGGGCTATAACCCATCGTTTTTTTATTTTTTCATTTTTTTCAAATCCTCAAAAATTATGAAAAACGGCGTGCCATAGTATGCCGTACGATATGGGCTACAGCCCACGGTCCAAAATGATGAGAAACGAGGCTAACTTTTTTTCAAATTTTAAAAAATCATGGGCTATAACCCATCGTTTTTTTCATTTTTTTCAAAAACAGCTTCTAACCATTATTTGACACTTTGGTTGTTGAGAAACAGCTCCTAAAACATTATTTGACACTTTTGGTTGTTGAGAAACAGCTCCTAAAACATTATTTGACACTTTTGGTTGTTGAGAAACAGCTCCTAAAACATTATTTGACACTTTTGGTTGTTGAGAAACAGCTCCTAAAACATTATTTGACACTTTTGGTTGTTGAAAAACAGCTTCTAACCATTATTTGACACTTTTGGTTGTTGAGAAACAGCTCCTAAAACATTATTTGACACTTTTGGTTGTTGAAAAACAGCTTCTAACCATTATTTGACACTTTGGTTGTTGAGAAACAGCTCCTAAAACATTATTTGACACTTTTGGTTGTTGAAAAACAGCGTCTAACCATTATTTGACACTTTGGTTGTTGAGAAACAGCTCCTAAAACATTATTTGACACTTTTGGTTGTTGAAAAACAGCTTCTAACCATTATTTGACACTTTGGTTGTTGCGAAACAGCTCCTAAAACATTATTTTACACTTTTGGTTATTGAGAAACAGCTCCTAAAACATTATTTGACACTTTTGGTTGTTGAAAAACAGCTTCTAACCATTATTTGACACTTTGGTTGTTGAGAAACAGCTCCTAAAACATTATTTTACACTTTTGGTTGTTGAAAAACAGCTTCTAACCATTATTTGACACTTTGGTTGTTGAGAAACAGCTCCTAAAACATTATTTTACACTTTTGGTTATTGAGAAACAGCTCCTAAAACATTATTTGACACTTTTGGTTGTTGAAAAAAAGCTTCTAACCATTATTTGACACTTTGGTTGTTGAGAAACAGCTCCTAAAACATTATTTTACACTTTTGGTTATTGAGAAACAGCTCCTAAAACATTATTTGACACTTTTGGTTGTTGAAAAACAGCTTCTAACCATTATTTGACACTTTGGTTGTTGAGAAACAGCTCCTAAAACATTATTTGACACTTTTGGTTGTTGAAAAAAAGCTTCTAACCATTATTTGACACTTTGGTTGTTGAGAAACAGCTCCTAAAACATTATTTTACACTTTTGGTTGTTGAGAAACAGCTCCTAAAACATTATTTGACACTTTTGGTTATTGAGAAACAGCTCCTAAAACATTATTTGACACTTTTGGTTGTTGAAAAACAGCTTCTAACCATTATTTGACACTTTGGTTGTTGAAAAACAGCTCCTAAAACATTATTTTACACTTTTGGTTGTTGAGAAACAGCTCCTAAAACATTATTTGACACTTTTGGTTGTTGAAAAACAGCTTCTAACCATTATTTGACACTTTGGTTGTTGAGAAACAGCTCCTAAAACATTATTTTACACTTTTGGTTGTTGAAAAACAGCTTCTAACCATTATTTGACACTTTGGTTGTTGAGAAACAGCTCCTAAAACATTATTTTACACTTTTGGTTATTGAGAAACAGCTCCTAAAACATTATTTGACACTTTTGGTTGTTGAAAAACAGCTTCTAACCATTATTTGACACTTTGGTTGTTGAGAAACAGCTCCTAAAACATTATTTTACACTTTTGGTTGTTGAGAAACAGCTCCTAAAACATTATTTGACACTTTTGGTTGTTGAAAAACAGCTTCTAACCATTATTTGACACTTTGGTTGTTGAGAAACAGCTCCTAAAACATTATTTGACACTTTTGGTTATTGAGAAACAGCTCCTAAAACATTATTTGACACTTTTGGTTGTTGAGAAACAGCTCCTAAAACATTATTTGACACTTTTGGTTGTTGAGAAACAGCTCCTAAAACATTATTTGACACTTTTGGTTGTTGAGAAACAGCTCCTAAAACATTATTTGACACTTTTGGTTGTTAAAAAACAGCTTCTAACCATTATTTGACACTTTGGTTGTTGAGAAACAGCTCCTAAAACATTATTTTACACTTTTGGTTATTGAGAAACAGCTCCTAAAACATTATTTGACACTTTTGGTTGTTGAAAAACAGCTTCTAACCATTATTTGACACTTTGGTTGTTGAGAAACAGCTCCTAAAACATTATTTTACACTTTTGGTTGTTGAGAAACAGCTCCTAAAACATTATTTTACACTTTTGGTTGTTGAAAAACAGCTTCTAACCATTATTTGACACTTTGGTTGTTGAGAAACAGCTCCTAAAACATTATTTTACACTTTTGGTTATTGAGAAACAGCTCCTAAAACATTATTTGACACTTTTGGTTATTATTATTGGTGATGATTATTATTATTTTGGGAGGCAAATTATTTTGGGAGGCAAATTATTTTGGGAGGCAAATTATTTTGGGAGGCAAATTATTTTGGCAAATTATTTTGGGAGGCAAATTATTTTGGCAAATTAATTTGGGAGGCAAATTATTTTGGCAAATTAATTTGGGAGGCAAATTATTTTGGGAGGCAAATTATTTTGGGAGGCAAATTATTTTGGGAGGCAAATTATTTTGGGAGGCAAATTATTTTGGCAAATTATTTTGGGAGGCAAATTATTTTGGCAAATTATTTTAGGAGGCAAATTATTTTGGCAAATTATTTTGGGAGGCAAATTATTTTGGCAAAATATTTTGGGAGGCAAATTATTTTGGGAGGCAAATTATTTTGGCAGGCAAATTATTTTGGGAGGCAAATTATTTTGGGAGGCAAATTATTTTGGCAGGCAAATGATTTTGGGAGGCAAATTATTTTGGGAGGCAAATTATTTTGGAAGGCAAATTATTTTGGCAAATTATTTTGGGAGGCAAATTATTTTGGCAAATTATTTTGGGAGGCAAATTATTTTGGCAAATTATTTTGGGAGGCAAATTATTTTGGCAAATAATTTTGGGAGGCAAATTATTTTGGGAGGCAAATTATTTTGGGAGGCAAATTATTTTGGGAGGCAAATAATTTTGGCAAATTATTTTGGGAGGCAAATTATTTTGGGAGGCAAATTATTTTGGGAGGCAAATTATTTTGGGAGGCAAATTATTTTGGCAAATTATTTTGGGAGGCAAATTATTTTGGCAAATTATTTTGGGAGGCAAATTATTTTGGGAGGCAAATTATTTTGGGAGGCAAATTATTTTGGGAGGCAAATTATTTTGGCAAATTATTTTGGGAGGCAAATTATTTTGGCAAATTATTTTGAGAGGCAAATTATTTTGGGAGGCAAATTATTTTGGGAGGCAAATTATTTTGGCAAATTATTTTGGGAGGCAAATTATTTTGGCAAATTATTTTAGGAGGCAAATTATTTTGGCAAATTATTTTGGGAGGCAAATTATTTTGGCAAATTATTTTGGGAGGCAAATTATTTTGGCAAAATATTTTGGGAGGCAAATTATTTTGGCAAATTATTTTGGGAGGCAAATTATTTTGGCAGGTAAATTATTTTGGGAGGCAAATTATTTTGGGAGGCAAATTATTTTGGCAGGCAAATGATTTTGGGAGGCAAATTATTTTGGGAGGCAAATTATTTTGGAAGGCAAATTATTTTGGCAAATTATTTTGGGAGGCAAATTATTTTGGCAAATTATTTTGGGAGGCAAATTATTTTGGCAAATTATTTTGGGAGGCAAATTATTTTGGCAAATTATTTTGGCAAATTATTTTGGGAGGCAAATTATTTTGGGAGGCAAATTATTTTGGGAGGCAAATTATTTTGGGAGGCAAATTATTTTGGGAGGCAAATTATTTTGGGAGGCAAATTATTTTGGGAGGCAAATAATTTTGGCAAATTATTTTGGGAGGCAAATTATTTTGGGAGGCAAATTATTTTGGGAGGCAAATTATTTTGGCAAATTATTTTGGGAGGCAAATTATTTTGGCAAATTATTTTGGGAGGCAAATTATTTTGGCAAATTATTTTGGGAGGCAAATTATTTTGGCAAATTATTTTGGCAAATTATTTTGGGAGGCAAATTATTTAAATTATTTTACACTTTTGGTTATTGAGAAACAGCTCCTAAAACATTATTTGACACTTTTGGTTGTTGAAAAACAGCTTCTAACCATTATTTGACACTTTGGTTGTTGAGAAACAGCTCCTAAAACATTATTTTACACTTTTGGTTATTGAGAAACAGCTCCTAAAACATTATTTGACACTTTTGGTTGTTGAAAAACAGCTTCTAACCATTATTTGACACTTTGGTTGTTGAGAAACAGCTCCTAAAACATTATTTTACACTTTTGGTTAGTGAGAAACAGCTCCTAAAACATTATTTAACACTTTTGGTTGTTGAAAAACAGCTTCTAACCATTATTTGACACTTTGGTTGTTGAGAAACAGCTCCTAAAACATTATTTTACACTTTTGGTTATTGAGAAACAGCTCCTAAAACATTATTTTACACTTTTGGTTGTTGAGAAACAGCTCCTAAAACATTATTTAACACTTTTGGTTGTTGAAAAACAGCTTCTAACCATTATTTGACACTTTGGTTGTTGAGAAACAGCTCCTAAAACATTATTTTACACTTTTGGTTATTGAGAAACAGCTCCTAAAACATTATTTTACACTTTTGGTTGTTGAAAAACAGCTTCTAACCATTATTTGACACTTTGGTTGTTGAGAAACAGCTCCTAAAACATTATTTTACACTTTTGGTTATTGAGAAACAGCTCCTAAAACATTATTTGACACTTTTGGTTGTTGAAAAACAGCTTCTAACCATTATTTGACACTTTGGTTGTTGAGAAACAGCTCCTAAAACATTATTTTACACTTTTGGTTATTGAGAAACAGCTCCTAAAACATTATTTGACACTTTTGGTTGTTGAAAAACAGCTTCTAACCATTATTTGACACTTTGGTTGTTGAGAAACAGCTCCTAAAACATTATTTTACACTTTTGGTTGTTGAGAAACAGCTCCTAAAACATTATTTGACACTTTTGGTTGTTGAAAAACAGCTTCTAACCATTATTTGACACTTTGGTTGTTGAGAAACAGCTCCTAAAACATTATTTTACACTTTTGGTTATTGAGAAACAGCTCCTAAAACATTATTTGACACTTTTGGTTGTTGAAAAACAGCTTCTAACCATTATTTGACACTTTGGTTGTTGAGAAACAGATCCTAAAACATTATTTTACACTTTTGGTTATTGAGAAACAGCTCCTAAAACATTATTTGACACTTTTGGTTGTTGAAAAACAGCTTCTAACCATTATTTGACACTTTGGTTGTTGAGAAACAGCTCCTAAAACATTATTTTACACTTTTGGTTATTGAGAAACAGCTCCTAAAACATTATTTGACACTTTTGGTTGTTGAAAAACAGCTTCTAACCATTATTTGACACTTTGGTTGTTGAGAAACAGCTCCTAAAACATTATTTTACACTTTTGGTTGTTGAGAAACAGCTCCTAAAACATTATTTAACACTTTTGGTTGTTGAAAAACAGCTTCTAACCATTATTTGACACTTTGGTTGTTGAGAAACAGCTCCTAAAACATTATTTTACACTTTTGGTTATTGAGAAACAGCTCCTAAAACATTATTTTACACTTTTGGTTGTTGAAAAACAGCTTCTAACCATTATTTGACACTTTGGTTGTTGAGAAACAGCTCCTAAAACATTATTTTACACTTTTGGTTATTGAGAAACAGCTCCTAAAACATTATTTGACACTTTTGGTTGTTGAAAAACAGCTTCTAACCATTATTTGACACTTTGGTTGTTGAGAAACAGCTCCTAAAACATTATTTTACACTTTTGGTTATTGAGAAACAGCTCCTAAAACATTATTTGACACTTTTGGTTGTTGAAAAACAGCTTCTAACCATTATTTGACACTTTGGTTGTTGAGAAACAGCTCCTAAAACATTATTTTACACTTTTGGTTGTTGAGAAACAGCTCCTAAAACATTATTTTACACTTTTGGTTGTTGAAAAACAGCTTCTAACCATTATTTGACACTTTGGTTGTTGAGAAACAGCTCCTAAAACATTATTTTACACTTTTGGTTATTGAGAAACAGCTCCTAAAACATTATTTGACACTTTTGGTTATTATTATTGGTGATGATTATTATTATTTTGGGAGGCAAATTATTTTGGGAGGCAAATTATTTTGGGAGGCAAATTATTTTGGGAGGCAAATTATTTTGGGAGGCAAATTATTTTGGCAAATTATTTTGGGAGGCAAATTATTTTGGCAAATTAATTTGGGAGGCAAATTATTTTGGCAAATTAATTTGGGAGGCAAATTATTTTGGGAGGCAAATTATTTTGGGAGGCAAATTATTTTGGGAGGCAAATTATTTTGGGAGGCAAATTATTTTGGCAAATTATTTTGGGAGGCAAATTATTTTGGCAAATTATTTTAGGAGGCAAATTATTTTGGCAAATTATTTTGGGAGGCAAATTATTTTGGCAAAATATTTTGGGAGGCAAATTATTTTGGGAGGCAAATTATTTTGGCAGGCAAATTATTTTGGGAGGCAAATTATTTTGGGAGGCAAATTATTTTGGCAGGCAAATGATTTTGGGAGGCAAATTATTTTGGGAGGCAAATTATTTTGGAAGGCAAATTATTTTGGCAAATTATTTTGGGAGGCAAATTATTTTGGCAAATTATTTTGGGAGGCAAATTATTTTGGCAAATTATTTTGGGAGGCAAATTATTTTGGCAAATAATTTTGGGAGGCAAATTATTTTGGGAGGCAAATTATTTTGGGAGGCAAATTATTTTGGGAGGCAAATAATTTTGGCAAATTATTTTGGGAGGCAAATTATTTTGGGAGGCAAATTATTTTGGCAAATTATTTTGGGAGGCAAATTATTTTGGCAAATTATTTTGGGAGGCAAATTATTTTGGGAGGCAAATTATTTTGGGAGGCAAATTATTTTGGGAGGCAAATTATTTTGGCAAATTATTTTGGGAGGCAAATTATTTTGGCAAATTATTTTGAGAGGCAAATTATTTTGGGAGGCAAATTATTTTGGGAGGCAAATTATTTTGGCAAATTATTTTGGGAGGCAAATTATTTTGGCAAATTATTTTAGGAGGCAAATTATTTTGGCAAATTATTTTGGGAGGCAAATTATTTTGGCAAATTATTTTGGGAGGCAAATTATTTTGGCAAAATATTTTGGGAGGCAAATTATTTTGGCAAATTATTTTGGGAGGCAAATTATTTTGGCAGGTAAATTATTTTGGGAGGCAAATTATTTTGGGAGGCAAATTATTTTGGCAGGCAAATGATTTTGGGAGGCAAATTATTTTGGGAGGCAAATTATTTTGGAAGGCAAATTATTTTGGCAAATTATTTTGGGAGGCAAATTATTTTGGCAAATTATTTTGGGAGGCAAATTATTTTGGCAAATTATTTTGGGAGGCAAATTATTTTGGCAAATTATTTTGGCAAATTATTTTGGGAGGCAAATTATTTTGGGAGGCAAATTATTTTGGGAGGCAAATTATTTTGGGAGGCAAATTATTTTGGGAGGCAAATTATTTTGGGAGGCAAATTATTTTGGGAGGCAAATAATTTTGGCAAATTATTTTGGGAGGCAAATTATTTTGGGAGGCAAATTATTTTGGGAGGCAAATTATTTTGGCAAATTATTTTGGGAGGCAAATTATTTTGGCAAATTATTTTGGGAGGCAAATTATTTTGGCAAATTATTTTGGGAGGCAAATTATTTTGGCAAATTATTTTGGCAAATTATTTTGGGAGGCAAATTATTTAAATTATTTTACACTTTTGGTTATTGAGAAACAGCTCCTAAAACATTATTTGACACTTTTGGTTGTTGAAAAACAGCTTCTAACCATTATTTGACACTTTGGTTGTTGAGAAACAGCTCCTAAAACATTATTTTACACTTTTGGTTATTGAGAAACAGCTCCTAAAACATTATTTGACACTTTTGGTTGTTGAAAAACAGCTTCTAACCATTATTTGACACTTTGGTTGTTGAGAAACAGCTCCTAAAACATTATTTTACACTTTTGGTTATTGAGAAACAGCTCCTAAAACATTATTTTACACTTTTGGTTGTTGAGAAACAGCTCCTAAAACATTATTTAACACTTTTGGTTGTTGAAAAACAGCTTCTAACCATTATTTGACACTTTGGTTGTTGAGAAACAGCTCCTAAAACATTATTTTACACTTTTGGTTATTGAGAAACAGCTCCTAAAACATTATTTTACACTTTTGGTTGTTGAAAAACAGCTTCTAACCATTATTTGACACTTTGGTTGTTGAGAAACAGCTCCTAAAACATTATTTTACACTTTTGGTTATTGAGAAACAGCTCCTAAAACATTATTTGACACTTTTGGTTGTTGAAAAACAGCTTCTAACCATTATTTGACACTTTGGTTGTTGAGAAACAGCTCCTAAAACATTATTTTACACTTTTGGTTATTGAGAAACAGCTCCTAAAACATTATTTTACACTTTTGGTTGTTGAGAAACAGCTCCTAAAACATTATTTAACACTTTTGGTTGTTGAAAAACAGCTTCTAACCATTATTTGACACTTTGGTTGTTGAGAAACAGCTCCTAAAACATTATTTTACACTTTTGGTTATTGAGAAACAGCTCCTAAAACATTATTTTACACTTTTGGTTGTTGAAAAACAGCTTCTAACCATTATTTGACACTTTGGTTGTTGAGAAACAGCTCCTAAAACATTATTTTACACTTTTGGTTATTGAGAAACAGCTCCTAAAACATTATTTGACACTTTTGGTTGTTGAAAAACAGCTTCTAACCATTATTTGACACTTTGGTTGTTGAGAAACAGCTCCTAAAACATTATTTTACACTTTTGGTTATTGAGAAACAGCTCCTAAAACATTATTTGACACTTTTGGTTGTTGAAAAACAGCTTCTAACCATTATTTGACACTTTGGTTGTTGAGAAACAGCTCCTAAAACATTATTTTACACTTTTGGTTGTTGAGAAACAGCTCCTAAAACATTATTTGACACTTTTGGTTGTTGAAAAACAGCTTCTAACCATTATTTGACACTTTGGTTGTTGAGAAACAGCTCCTAAAACATTATTTTACACTTTTGGTTATTGAGAAACAGCTCCTAAAACATTATTTTACACTTTTGGTTAGTGAGAAACAGCTCCTAAAACATTATTTAACACTTTTGGTTGTTGAAAAACAGCTTCTAACCATTATTTGACACTTTGGTTGTTGAGAAACAGCTCCTAAAACATTATTTTACACTTTTGGTTATTGAGAAACAGCTCCTAAAACATTATTTTACACTTTTGGTTGTTGAGAAACAGCTCCTAAAACATTATTTAACACTTTTGGTTGTTGAAAAACAGCTTCTAACCATTATTTGACACTTTGGTTGTTGAGAAACAGCTCCTAAAACATTATTTTACACTTTTGGTTATTGAGAAACAGCTCCTAAAACATTATTTTACACTTTTGGTTGTTGAAAAACAGCTTCTAACCATTATTTGACACTTTGGTTGTTGAGAAACAGCTCCTAAAACATTATTTTACACTTTTGGTTATTGAGAAACAGCTCCTAAAACATTATTTGACACTTTTGGTTGTTGAAAAACAGCTTCTAACCATTATTTGACACTTTGGTTGTTGAGAAACAGCTCCTAAAACATTATTTTACACTTTTGGTTATTGAGAAACAGCTCCTAAAACATTATTTGACACTTTTGGTTGTTGAAAAACAGCTTCTAACCATTATTTGACACTTTGGTTGTTGAGAAACAGCTCCTAAAACATTATTTTACACTTTTGGTTGTTGAGAAACAGCTCCTAAAACATTATTTGACACTTTTGGTTGTTGAAAAACAGCTTCTAACCATTATTTGACACTTTGGTTGTTGAGAAACAGCTCCTAAAACATTATTTTACACTTTTGGTTATTGAGAAACAGCTCCTAAAACATTATTTGACACTTTTGGTTGTTGAAAAACAGCTTCTAACCATTATTTGACACTTTGGTTGTTGAGAAACAGATCCTAAAACATTATTTTACACTTTTGGTTATTGAGAAACAGCTCCTAAAACATTATTTGACACTTTTGGTTGTTGAAAAACAGCTTCTAACCATTATTTGACACTTTGGTTGTTGAGAAACAGCTCCTAAAACATTATTTTACACTTTTGGTTATTGAGAAACAGCTCCTAAAACATTATTTGACACTTTTGGTTGTTGAAAAACAGCTTCTAACCATTATTTGACACTTTGGTTGTTGAGAAACAGCTCCTAAAACATTATTTTACACTTTTGGTTGTTGAGAAACAGCTCCTAAAACATTATTTAACACTTTTGGTTGTTGAAAAACAGCTTCTAACCATTATTTGACACTTTGGTTGTTGAGAAACAGCTCCTAAAACATTATTTTACACTTTTGGTTATTGAGAAACAGCTCCTAAAACATTATTTTACACTTTTGGTTGTTGAAAAACAGCTTCTAACCATTATTTGACACTTTGGTTGTTGAGAAACAGCTCCTAAAACATTATTTTACACTTTTGGTTATTGAGAAACAGCTCCTAAAACATTATTTGACACTTTTGGTTGTTGAAAAACAGCTTCTAACCATTATTTGACACTTTGGTTGTTGAGAAACAGCTCCTAAAACATTATTTTACACTTTTGGTTATTGAGAAACAGCTCCTAAAACATTATTTGACACTTTTGGTTGTTGAAAAACAGCTTCTAACCATTATTTGACACTTTGGTTGTTGAGAAACAGCTCCTAAAACATTATTTTACACTTTTGGTTATTGAGAAACAGCTCCTAAAACATTATTTGACACTTTTGGTTGTTGAAAAACAGCTTCTAACCATTATTTGACACTTTGGTTGTTGAGAAACAGCTCCTAAAACATTATTTGACACTTTTGGTTGTTGAGAAACAGCTCCTAAAACATTATTTGACACTTTTGGTTGTTGAGAAACAGCTCCTAAAACATTATTTGACACTTTTGGTTGTTGAAAAACAGCTTCTAACCATTATTTGACACTTTTGGTTGTTGAGAAACAGCTCCTAAAACATTATTTGACACTTTTGGTTGTTGAAAAACAGCTTCTAACCATTATTTGACACTTTGGTTGTTGAGAAACAGCTCCTAAAACATTATTTGACACTTTTGGTTGTTGAAAAACAGCGTCTAACCATTATTTGACACTTTGGTTTTTGAGAAACAGCTCCTAAAACATTATTTGACACTTTTGGTTGTTGAAAAACAGCTTCTAACCATTATTTGACAATTTTGGTTGTTGAAAAACAGCTTCTAACCATTATTTGACACTTTGGTTGTTGAGAAACAGCTCATAAAACATTATTTGACACTTTTGGTTGTTGAGAAACAGCTCCTAAAACATTATTTGACAATTTTGGTTGTTGAAAAACAGCTTCTAACCATTATTTGACACTTTGGTTGTTGAGAAACAGCTCCTAAAACATTATTTTACACTTTTGGTTATTGAGAAACAGCTCCTAAAACATTATTTGACAATTTTGGTTGTTGAAAAACAGCTTCTAACCATTATTTGACACTTTGGTTGTTGAGAAACAGCTCCTAAAACATTATTTGACACTTTTGGTTGTTGAAAAACAGCTTCTAACCATTATTTGACACTTTGGTTGTTGAGAAACAGCTCCTAAAACATTATTTTACACTTTTGGTTATTGAGAAACAGCTCCTAAAACATTATTTGACACTTTTGGTTGTTGAAAAACAGCTTCTAACCATTATTTGACACTTTGGTTGTTGAGAAACAGCTCCTAAAACATTATTTTACACTTTTGGTTGTTGAGAAACAGCTCCTAAAACATTATTTGACACTTTTGGTTGTTGAAAAAAAGCTTCTAACCATTATTTGACACTTTGGTTGTTGAGAAACAGCTCCTAAAACATTATTTTACACTTTTGGTTGTTGAGAAACAGCTCCTAAAACATTATTTGACACTTTTGGTTGTTGAAAAACAGCTTCTAACCATTATTTGACACTTTGGTTGTTGAGAAACAGCTCCTAAAACATTATTTTACACTTTTGGTTATTGAGAAACAGCTCCTAAAACATTATTTGACACTTTTGGTTGTTGAAAAACAGCTTCTAACCATTATTTGACACTTTGGTTGTTGAGAAACAGATCCTAAAACATTATTTTACACTTTTGGTTATTGAGAAACAGCTCCTAAAACATTATTTGACACTTTTGGTTGTTGAAAAACAGCTTCTAACCATTATTTGACACTTTGGTTGTTGAGAAACAGCTCCTAAAACATTATTTTACACTTTTGGTTATTGAGAAACAGCTCCTAAAACATTATTTTACACTTTTGGTTGTTGAAAAACAGCTTCTAACCATTATTTGACACTTTGGTTGTTGAGAAACAGCTCCTAAAACATTATTTTAAACTTTTGGTTGTTGAGAAACAGCTCCTAAAACATTATTTAACACTTTTGGTTGTTGAAAAACAGCTTCTAACCATTATTTGACACTTTGGTTGTTGAGAAACAGCTCCTAAAACATTATTTTACACTTTTGGTTATTGAGAAACAGCTCCTAAAACATTATTTGACACTTTTGGTTGTTGAAAAACAGCTTCTAACCATTATTTGACACTTTGGTTGTTGAAAAACAGCTCCTAAAACATTATTTTACGCTTTTGGTTGTTGAGAAACAGCTCCTAAAACATTATTTGACACTTTTGGTTGTTGAAAAACAGCTTCTAACCATTATTTGACACTTTGGTTGTTGAGAAACAGCTCCTAAAACATTATTTTACACTTTTGGTTGTTGAAAAACAGCTTCTAACCATTATTTGACACTTTGGTTGTTGAGAAACAGCTCCTAAAACATTATTTTACACTTTTGGTTATTGAGAAACAGCTCCTAAAACATTATTTGACACTTTTGGTTGTTGAAAAACAGCTTCTAACCATTATTTGACACTTTGGTTGTTGAGAAACAGCTCCTAAAACATTATTTTACACTTTTGGTTGTTGAGAAACAGCTCCTAAAACATTATTTGACACTTTTGGTTGTTGAAAAAAAGCTTCTAACCATTATTTGACACTTTGGTTGTTGAGAAACAGCTCCTAAAACATTATTTTACACTTTTGGTTGTTGAGAAACAGCTCCTAAAACATTATTTGACACTTTTGGTTGTTGAAAAACAGCTTCTAACCATTATTTGACACTTTGGTTGTTGAGAAACAGCTCCTAAAACATTATTTTACACTTTTGGTTATTGAGAAACAGCTCCTAAAACATTATTTGACACTTTTGGTTGTTGAAAAACAGCTTCTAACCATTATTTGACACTTTGGTTGTTGAGAAACAGATCCTAAAACATTATTTTACACTTTTGGTTATTGAGAAACAGCTCCTAAAACATTATTTGACACTTTTGGTTGTTGAAAAACAGCTTCTAACCATTATTTGACACTTTGGTTGTTGAGAAACAGCTCCTAAAACATTATTTTACACTTTTGGTTATTGAGAAACAGCTCCTAAAACATTATTTGACACTTTTGGTTGTTGAAAAACAGCTTCTAACCATTATTTGACACTTTGGTTGTTGAGAAACAGCTCCTAAAACATTATTTTACACTTTTGGTTGTTGAGAAACAGCTCCTAAAACATTATTTAACACTTTTGGTTGTTGAAAAACAGCTTCTAACCATTATTTGACACTTTGGTTGTTGAGAAACAGCTCCTAAAACATTATTTTACACTTTTGGTTATTGAGAAACAGCTCCTAAAACATTATTTGACACTTTTGGTTGTTGAAAAACAGCTTCTAACCATTATTTGACACTTTGGTTGTTGAAAAACAGCTCCTAAAACATTATTTTACGCTTTTGGTTGTTGAGAAACAGCTCCTAAAACATTATTTGACACTTTTGGTTGTTGAAAAACAGCTTCTAACCATTATTTGACACTTTGGTTGTTGAGAAACAGCTCCTAAAACATTATTTTACACTTTTGGTTGTTGAAAAACAGCTTCTAACCATTATTTGACACTTTGGTTGTTGAGAAACAGCTCCTAAAACATTATTTTACACTTTTGGTTATTGAGAAACAGCTCCTAAAACATTATTTGACACTTTTGGTTGTTGAAAAACAGCTTCTAACCATTATTTGACACTTTGGTTGTTGAGAAACAGATCCTAAAACATTATTTTACACTTTTGGTTATTGAGAAACAGCTCCTAAAACATTATTTGACACTTTTGGTTGTTGAAAAACAGCTTCTAACCATTATTTGACACTTTGGTTGTTGAGAAACAGCTCCTAAAACATTATTTTACACTTTTGGTTGTTGAGAAACAGCTCCTAAAACATTATTTGACACTTTTGGTTGTTGAAAAACAGCTTCTAACCATTATTTGACACTTTGGTTGTTGAGAAACAGCTCCTAAAACATTATTTGACACTTTTGGTTATTGAGAAACAGCTCCTAAAACATTATTTGACACTTTTGGTTGTTGAAAAACAGCTTCTAACCATTATTTGACACTTTGGTTGTTGAGAAACAGATCCTAAAACATTATTTTACACTTTTGGTTATTGAGAAACAGCTCCTAAAACATTATTTGACACTTTTGGTTGTTGAAAAACAGCTTCTAACCATTATTTGACACTTTGGTTGTTGAGAAACAGCTCCTAAAACATTATTTTACACTTTTGGTTATTGAGAAACAGCTCCTAAAACATTATTTGACACTTTTGGTTGTTGAAAAACAGCTTCTAACCATTATTTGACACTTTGGTTGTTGAGAAACAGCTCCTAAAACATTATTTTACACTTTTGGTTGTTGAGAAACAGCTCCTAAAACATTATTTGACACTTTTGGTTGTTGAAAAACAGCTTCTAACCATTATTTGACACTTTGGTTGTTGAGAAACAGCTCCTAAAACATTATTTTACACTTTTGGTTATTGAGAAACAGCTCCTAAAACATTATTTGACACTTTTGGTTGTTGAAAAACAGCTTCTAACCATTATTTGACACTTTGGTTGTTGAGAAACAGATCCTAAAACATTATTTTACACTTTTGGTTATTGAGAAACAGCTCCTAAAACATTATTTGACACTTTTGGTTGTTGAAAAACAGCTTCTAACCATTATTTGACACTTTGGTTGTTGAGAAACAGCTCCTAAAACATTATTTTACACTTTTGGTTATTGAGAAACAGCTCCTAAAACATTATTTGACACTTTTGGTTGTTGAAAAACAGCTTCTAACCATTATTTGACACTTTGGTTGTTGAGAAACAGCTCCTAAAACATTATTTTACACTTTTGGTTGTTGAGAAACAGCTCCTAAAACATTATTTAACACTTTTGGTTGTTGAAAAACAGCTTCTAACCATTATTTGACACTTTGGTTGTTGAGAAACAGCTCCTAAAACATTATTTTACACTTTTGGTTATTGAGAAACAGCTCCTAAAACATTATTTTACACTTTTGGTTGTTGAAAAACAGCTTCTAACCATTATTTGACACTTTGGTTGTTGAGAAACAGCTCCTAAAACATTATTTTACACTTTTGGTTATTGAGAAACAGCTCCTAAAACATTATTTGACACTTTTGGTTGTTGAAAAACAGCTTCTAACCATTATTTGACACTTTGGTTGTTGAGAAACAGCTCCTAAAACATTATTTTACACTTTTGGTTATTGAGAAACAGCTCCTAAAACATTATTTGACACTTTTGGTTGTTGAAAAACAGCTTCTAACCATTATTTGACACTTTGGTTGTTGAGAAACAGCTCCTAAAACATTATTTTACACTTTTGGTTATTGAGAAACAGCTCCTAAAACATTATTTGACACTTTTGGTTGTTGAAAAACAGCTTCTAACCATTATTTGACACTTTGGTTGTTGAGAAACAGCTCCTAAAACATTATTTGACACTTTTGGTTGTTGAGAAACAGCTCCTAAAACATTATTTGACACTTTTGGTTGTTGAGAAACAGCTCCTAAAACATTATTTGACACTTTTGGTTGTTGAAAAACAGCTTCTAACCATTATTTGACACTTTTGGTTGTTGAGAAACAGCTCCTAAAACATTATTTGACACTTTTGGTTGTTGAAAAACAGCTTCTAACCATTATTTGACACTTTGGTTGTTGAGAAACAGCTCCTAAAACATTATTTGACACTTTTGGTTGTTGAAAAACAGCGTCTAACCATTATTTGACACTTTGGTTTTTGAGAAACAGCTCCTAAAACATTATTTGACACTTTTGGTTGTTGAAAAACAGCTTCTAACCATTATTTGACAATTTTGGTTGTTGAAAAACAGCTTCTAACCATTATTTGACACTTTGGTTGTTGAGAAACAGCTCATAAAACATTATTTGACACTTTTGGTTGTTGAGAAACAGCTCCTAAAACATTATTTGACAATTTTGGTTGTTGAAAAACAGCTTCTAACCATTATTTGACACTTTGGTTGTTGAGAAACAGCTCCTAAAACATTATTTTACACTTTTGGTTATTGAGAAACAGCTCCTAAAACATTATTTGACAATTTTGGTTGTTGAAAAACAGCTTCTAACCATTATTTGACACTTTGGTTGTTGAGAAACAGCTCCTAAAACATTATTTGACACTTTTGGTTGTTGAAAAACAGCTTCTAACCATTATTTGACACTTTGGTTGTTGAGAAACAGCTCCTAAAACATTATTTTACACTTTTGGTTATTGAGAAACAGCTCCTAAAACATTATTTGACACTTTTGGTTGTTGAAAAACAGCTTCTAACCATTATTTGACACTTTGGTTGTTGAGAAACAGCTCCTAAAACATTATTTTACACTTTTGGTTGTTGAGAAACAGCTCCTAAAACATTATTTGACACTTTTGGTTGTTGAAAAAAAGCTTCTAACCATTATTTGACACTTTGGTTGTTGAGAAACAGCTCCTAAAACATTATTTTACACTTTTGGTTGTTGAGAAACAGCTCCTAAAACATTATTTGACACTTTTGGTTGTTGAAAAACAGCTTCTAACCATTATTTGACACTTTGGTTGTTGAGAAACAGCTCCTAAAACATTATTTTACACTTTTGGTTATTGAGAAACAGCTCCTAAAACATTATTTGACACTTTTGGTTGTTGAAAAACAGCTTCTAACCATTATTTGACACTTTGGTTGTTGAGAAACAGATCCTAAAACATTATTTTACACTTTTGGTTATTGAGAAACAGCTCCTAAAACATTATTTGACACTTTTGGTTGTTGAAAAACAGCTTCTAACCATTATTTGACACTTTGGTTGTTGAGAAACAGCTCCTAAAACATTATTTTACACTTTTGGTTATTGAGAAACAGCTCCTAAAACATTATTTTACACTTTTGGTTGTTGAAAAACAGCTTCTAACCATTATTTGACACTTTGGTTGTTGAGAAACAGCTCCTAAAACATTATTTTAAACTTTTGGTTGTTGAGAAACAGCTCCTAAAACATTATTTAACACTTTTGGTTGTTGAAAAACAGCTTCTAACCATTATTTGACACTTTGGTTGTTGAGAAACAGCTCCTAAAACATTATTTTACACTTTTGGTTATTGAGAAACAGCTCCTAAAACATTATTTGACACTTTTGGTTGTTGAAAAACAGCTTCTAACCATTATTTGACACTTTGGTTGTTGAAAAACAGCTCCTAAAACATTATTTTACGCTTTTGGTTGTTGAGAAACAGCTCCTAAAACATTATTTGACACTTTTGGTTGTTGAAAAACAGCTTCTAACCATTATTTGACACTTTGGTTGTTGAGAAACAGCTCCTAAAACATTATTTTACACTTTTGGTTGTTGAAAAACAGCTTCTAACCATTATTTGACACTTTGGTTGTTGAGAAACAGCTCCTAAAACATTATTTTACACTTTTGGTTATTGAGAAACAGCTCCTAAAACATTATTTGACACTTTTGGTTGTTGAAAAACAGCTTCTAACCATTATTTGACACTTTGGTTGTTGAGAAACAGCTCCTAAAACATTATTTTACACTTTTGGTTGTTGAGAAACAGCTCCTAAAACATTATTTGACACTTTTGGTTGTTGAAAAAAAGCTTCTAACCATTATTTGACACTTTGGTTGTTGAGAAACAGCTCCTAAAACATTATTTTACACTTTTGGTTGTTGAGAAACAGCTCCTAAAACATTATTTGACACTTTTGGTTGTTGAAAAACAGCTTCTAACCATTATTTGACACTTTGGTTGTTGAGAAACAGCTCCTAAAACATTATTTTACACTTTTGGTTATTGAGAAACAGCTCCTAAAACATTATTTGACACTTTTGGTTGTTGAAAAACAGCTTCTAACCATTATTTGACACTTTGGTTGTTGAGAAACAGATCCTAAAACATTATTTTACACTTTTGGTTATTGAGAAACAGCTCCTAAAACATTATTTGACACTTTTGGTTGTTGAAAAACAGCTTCTAACCATTATTTGACACTTTGGTTGTTGAGAAACAGCTCCTAAAACATTATTTTACACTTTTGGTTATTGAGAAACAGCTCCTAAAACATTATTTGACACTTTTGGTTGTTGAAAAACAGCTTCTAACCATTATTTGACACTTTGGTTGTTGAGAAACAGCTCCTAAAACATTATTTTACACTTTTGGTTGTTGAGAAACAGCTCCTAAAACATTATTTAACACTTTTGGTTGTTGAAAAACAGCTTCTAACCATTATTTGACACTTTGGTTGTTGAGAAACAGCTCCTAAAACATTATTTTACACTTTTGGTTATTGAGAAACAGCTCCTAAAACATTATTTGACACTTTTGGTTGTTGAAAAACAGCTTCTAACCATTATTTGACACTTTGGTTGTTGAAAAACAGCTCCTAAAACATTATTTTACGCTTTTGGTTGTTGAGAAACAGCTCCTAAAACATTATTTGACACTTTTGGTTGTTGAAAAACAGCTTCTAACCATTATTTGACACTTTGGTTGTTGAGAAACAGCTCCTAAAACATTATTTTACACTTTTGGTTGTTGAAAAACAGCTTCTAACCATTATTTGACACTTTGGTTGTTGAGAAACAGCTCCTAAAACATTATTTTACACTTTTGGTTATTGAGAAACAGCTCCTAAAACATTATTTGACACTTTTGGTTGTTGAAAAACAGCTTCTAACCATTATTTGACACTTTGGTTGTTGAGAAACAGATCCTAAAACATTATTTTACACTTTTGGTTATTGAGAAACAGCTCCTAAAACATTATTTGACACTTTTGGTTGTTGAAAAACAGCTTCTAACCATTATTTGACACTTTGGTTGTTGAGAAACAGCTCCTAAAACATTATTTTACACTTTTGGTTGTTGAGAAACAGCTCCTAAAACATTATTTGACACTTTTGGTTGTTGAAAAACAGCTTCTAACCATTATTTGACACTTTGGTTGTTGAGAAACAGCTCCTAAAACATTATTTGACACTTTTGGTTATTGAGAAACAGCTCCTAAAACATTATTTGACACTTTTGGTTGTTGAAAAACAGCTTCTAACCATTATTTGACACTTTGGTTGTTGAGAAACAGATCCTAAAACATTATTTTACACTTTTGGTTATTGAGAAACAGCTCCTAAAACATTATTTGACACTTTTGGTTGTTGAAAAACAGCTTCTAACCATTATTTGACACTTTGGTTGTTGAGAAACAGCTCCTAAAACATTATTTTACACTTTTGGTTATTGAGAAACAGCTCCTAAAACATTATTTGACACTTTTGGTTGTTGAAAAACAGCTTCTAACCATTATTTGACACTTTGGTTGTTGAGAAACAGCTCCTAAAACATTATTTTACACTTTTGGTTATTGAGAAACAGCTCCTAAAACATTATTTGACACTTTTGGTTGTTGAAAAACAGCTTCTAACCATTATTTGACACTTTGGTTGTTGAGAAACAGCTCCTAAAACATTATTTTACACTTTTGGTTGTTGAGAAACAGCTCCTAAAACATTATTTGACACTTTTGGTTGTTGAAAAACAGCTTCTAACCATTATTTGACACTTTGGTTGTTGAGAAACAGCTCCTAAAACATTATTTGACACTTTTGGTTATTGAGAAACAGCTCCTAAAACATTATTTGACACTTTTGGTTGTTGAAAAACAGCTTCTAACCATTATTTGACACTTTGGTTGTTGAGAAACAGATCCTAAAACATTATTTTACACTTTTGGTTATTGAGAAACAGCTCCTAAAACATTATTTGACACTTTTGGTTGTTGAAAAACAGCTTCTAACCATTATTTGACACTTTGGTTGTTGAGAAACAGCTCCTAAAACATTATTTTACACTTTTGGTTATTGAGAAACAGCTCCTAAAACATTATTTTACACTTTTGGTTGTTGAAAAACAGCTTCTAACCATTATTTGACACTTTGGTTGTTGAGAAACAGCTCCTAAAACATTATTTTACACTTTTGGTTATTGAGAAACAGCTCCTAAAACATTATTTTACACTTTTGGTTGTTGAAAAACAGCTTCTAACCATTATTTGACACTTTGGTTGTTGAGAAACAGCTCCTAAAACATTATTTTACACTTTTGGTTATTGAGAAACAGCTCCTAAAACATTATTTGACACTTTTGGTTGTTGAAAAACAGCTTCTAACCATTATTTGACACTTTGGTTGTTGAGAAACAGCTCCTAAAACATTATTTTACACTTTTGGTTATTGAGAAACAGCTCCTAAAACATTATTTGACACTTTTGGTTGTTGAAAAACAGCTTCTAACCATTATTTGACACTTTGGTTGTTGAGAAACAGCTCCTAAAACATTATTTTACACTTTTGGTTAGTGAGAAACAGCTCCTAAAACATTATTTGACACTTTTGGTTGTTGAAAAACAGCTTCTAACCATTATTTGACACTTTGGTTGTTGAGAAACAGCTCCTAAAACATTATTTTACACTTTTGGTTATTGAGAAACAGCTCCTAAAACATTATTTGACACTTTTGGTTGTTGAAAAACAGCTTCTAACCATTATTTGACACTTTGGTTGTTGAGAAACAGCTCCTAAAACATTATTTTACACTTTTGGTTATTGAGAAACAGCTCCTAAAACATTATTTGACACTTTTGGTTGTTAAAAAACAGCTTCTAACCATTATTTGACACTTTGGTTGTTGAGAAACAGCTCCTAAAACATTATTTTACACTTTTGGTTATTGAGAAACAGCTCCTAAAACATTATTTGACACTTTTGGTTGTTGAAAAACAGCTTCTAACCATTATTTGACACTTTGGTTGTTGAGAAACAGCTCCTAAAACATTATTTTACACTTTTGGTTGTTGAGAAACAGCTCCTAAAACATTATTTTACACTTTTGGTTGTTGAAAAACAGCTTCTAACCATTATTTGACACTTTGGTTGTTGAGAAACAGCTCCTAAAACATTATTTTACACTTTTGGTTATTGAGAAACAGCTCCTAAAACATTATTTGACACTTTTGGTTATTATTATTGGTGATTATTATTATTTTGGGAGGCAAATTATTTTGGCAAATTATTTTGGGAGGCAAATTATTTTGGGAGGCAAATTATTTTGGCAAATTATTTTGGGAGGCAAATTATTTTGGCAAATTAATTTGGGAGGCAAATTATTTTGGCAAATTAATTTGGGAGGCAAATTATTTTGGGAGGCAAATTATTTTGGCAAATTATTTTGGGAGGCAAATTATTTTGGCAAATTATTTTGGGAGGCAAATTATTTTGGGAGGCAAATTATTTTGGGAGGCAAATTATTTTGGGAGGCAAATTATTTTGGGAGGCAAATTATTTTGGGAGGCAAATTATTTTGGCAAATTAATTTGGGAGGCAAATTATTTTGGCAAATTAATTTGGGAGGCAAATTATTTTGGCAAATTATTTTGGGAGGCAAATTATTTTGGCAAATTATTTTGGGAGGCAAATTATTTTGGGAGGCAAATTATTTTGGGAGGCAAATTATTTTGGCAAATTATTTTGGGAGGCAAATTATTTTGGCAAATTATTTTGGGAGGCAAATTATTTTGGGAGGCAAATTATTTTGGCAAATTATTTTGGGAGGCAAATTATTTTGAGAGGCAAATTATTTTGGGAGGCAAATTATTTTGGGAGGCAAATTATTTTGGCAAATTATTTTGGGAGGCAAATTATTTTGGCAAATTATTTTAGGAGGCAAATTATTTTGGCAAATTATTTTGGGAGGCAAATTATTTTGGCAAATTATTTTGGGAGGCAAATTATTTTGGGAGGCAAATTATTTTGGCAAAATATTTTGGGAGGCAAATTATTTTGGCAAATTATTTTGGGAGGCAAATTATTTTGGCAGGCAAATTATTTTGGGAGGCAAATTATTTTGGGAGGCAAATTATTTTGGCAGGCAAATGATTTTGGGAGGCAAATTATTTTGGGAGGCAAATTATTTTGGAAGGCAAATTATTTTGGCAAATTATTTTGGGAGGCAAATTATTTTGGCAAATTATTTTGGGAGGCAAATTATTTTGGCAAATTATTTTGGGAGGCAAATTATTTTGGGAGGCAAATTATTTTGGGAGGCAAATAATTTTGGGAGGCAAATAATTTTGGGAGGCAAATAATTTTGGCAAATAATTTTGGCAAATTATTTTAGGAGGCAAATTATTTTGGCAAATTATTTTGGGAGGCAAATTATTTTGGCAAATTATTTTGGGAGGCAAATTATTTTGGCAAAATATTTTGGGAGGCAAATTATTTTGGCAAATTATTTTGGGAGGCAAATTATTTTGGCAGGTAAATTATTTTGGGAGGCAAATTATTTTGGGAGGCAAATTATTTTGGCAGGCAAATGATTTTGGGAGGCAAATTATTTTGGGAGGCAAATTATTTTGGGAGGCAAATTATTTTGGCAAATAATTTTGGGAGGCAAATTATTTTGGGAGGCAAATTATTTTGGGAGGCAAATTATTTTGGGAGGCAAATTATTTTGGGAGGCAAATAATTTTGGCAAATTATTTTGGGAGGCAAATTATTTTGGGAGGCAAATTATTTTGGGAGGCAAATTATTTTGGCAAATTATTTTGGGAGGCAAATTATTTTGGCAAATTATTTTGGGAGGCAAATTATTTTGGCAAATTATTTTGGGAGGCAAATTATTTTGGCAAATTATTTTGGCAAATTATTTTGGGAGGCAAATTATTTAAATTATTTTACACTTTTGGTTATTGAGAAACAGCTCCTAAAACATTATTTGACACTTTTGGTTGTTGAAAAACAGCTTCTAACCATTATTGAACACTTTGGTTGTTGAGAAACAGCTCCTAAAACATTATTTTACACTTTTGGTTATTGAGAAACAGCTCCTAAAACATTATTTGACACTTTTGGTTGTTGAAAAACAGCTTCTAACCATTATTTGACACTTTGGTTGTTGAGAAACAGCTCCTAAAACATTATTTTACACTTTTGGTTAGTGAGAAACAGCTCCTAAAACATTATTTAACACTTTTGGTTGTTGAAAAACAGCTTCTAACCATTATTTGACACTTTGGTTGTTGAGAAACAGCTCCTAAAACATTATTTTACACTTTTGGTTATTGAGAAACAGCTCCTAAAACATTATTTTACACTTTTGGTTGTTGAGAAACAGCTCCTAAAACATTATTTAACACTTTTGGTTGTTGAAAAACAGCTTCTAACCATTATTTGACACTTTGGTTGTTGAGAAACAGCTCCTAAAACATTATTTTACACTTTTGGTTATTGAGAAACAGCTCCTAAAACATTATTTTACACTTTTGGTTGTTGAAAAACAGCTTCTAACCATTATTTGACACTTTGGTTGTTGAGAAACAGCTCCTAAAACATTATTTTACACTTTTGGTTATTGAGAAACAGCTCCTAAAACATTATTTGACACTTTTGGTTGTTGAAAAACAGCTTCTAACCATTATTTGACACTTTGGTTGTTGAGAAACAGCTCCTAAAACATTATTTTACACTTTTGGTTATTGAGAAACAGCTCCTAAAACATTATTTGACACTTTTGGTTGTTGAAAAACAGCTTCTAACCATTATTTGACACTTTGGTTGTTGAGAAACAGCTCCTAAAACATTATTTTACACTTTTGGTTGTTGAGAAACAGCTCCTAAAACATTATTTGACACTTTTGGTTGTTGAAAAACAGCTTCTAACCATTATTTGACACTTTGGTTGTTGAGAAACAGCTCCTAAAACATTATTTTACACTTTTGGTTATTGAGAAACAGCTCCTAAAACATTATTTGACACTTTTGGTTGTTGAAAAACAGCTTCTAACCATTATTTGACACTTTGGTTGTTGAGAAACAGATCCTAAAACATTATTTTACACTTTTGGTTATTGAGAAACAGCTCCTAAAACATTATTTGACACTTTTGGTTGTTGAAAAACAGCTTCTAACCATTATTTGACACTTTGGTTGTTGAGAAACAGCTCCTAAAACATTATTTTACACTTTTGGTTATTGAGAAACAGCTCCTAAAACATTATTTGACACTTTTGGTTGTTGAAAAACAGCTTCTAACCATTATTTGACACTTTGGTTGTTGAGAAACAGCTCCTAAAACATTATTTTACACTTTTGGTTGTTGAGAAACAGCTCCTAAAACATTATTTAACACTTTTGGTTGTTGAAAAACAGCTTCTAACCATTATTTGACACTTTGGTTGTTGAGAAACAGCTCCTAAAACATTATTTTACACTTTTGGTTATTGAGAAACAGCTCCTAAAACATTATTTTACACTTTTGGTTGTTGAAAAACAGCTTCTAACCATTATTTGACACTTTGGTTGTTGAGAAACAGCTCCTAAAACATTATTTTACACTTTTGGTTATTGAGAAACAGCTCCTAAAACATTATTTGACACTTTTGGTTGTTGAAAAACAGCTTCTAACCATTATTTGACACTTTGGTTGTTGAGAAACAGCTCCTAAAACATTATTTTACACTTTTGGTTATTGAGAAACAGCTCCTAAAACATTATTTGACACTTTTGGTTGTTGAAAAACAGCTTCTAACCATTATTTGACACTTTGGTTGTTGAGAAACAGCTCCTAAAACATTATTTTACACTTTTGGTTATTGAGAAACAGCTCCTAAAACATTATTTGACACTTTTGGTTGTTGAAAAACAGCTTCTAACCATTATTTGACACTTTGGTTGTTGAGAAACAGCTCCTAAAACATTATTTGACACTTTTGGTTGTTGAGAAACAGCTCCTAAAACATTATTTGACACTTTTGGTTGTTGAGAAACAGCTCCTAAAACATTATTTGACACTTTTGGTTGTTGAAAAACAGCTTCTAACCATTATTTGACACTTTTGGTTGTTGAGAAACAGCTCCTAAAACATTATTTGACACTTTTGGTTGTTGAAAAACAGCTTCTAACCATTATTTGACACTTTGGTTGTTGAGAAACAGCTCCTAAAACATTATTTGACACTTTTGGTTGTTGAAAAACAGCGTCTAACCATTATTTGACACTTTGGTTTTTGAGAAACAGCTCCTAAAACATTATTTGACACTTTTGGTTGTTGAAAAACAGCTTCTAACCATTATTTGACAATTTTGGTTGTTGAAAAACAGCTTCTAACCATTATTTGACACTTTGGTTGTTGAGAAACAGCTCATAAAACATTATTTGACACTTTTGGTTGTTGAGAAACAGCTCCTAAAACATTATTTGACAATTTTGGTTGTTGAAAAACAGCTTCTAACCATTATTTGACACTTTGGTTGTTGAGAAACAGCTCCTAAAACATTATTTTACACTTTTGGTTATTGAGAAACAGCTCCTAAAACATTATTTGACAATTTTGGTTGTTGAAAAACAGCTTCTAACCATTATTTGACACTTTGGTTGTTGAGAAACAGCTCCTAAAACATTATTTGACACTTTTGGTTGTTGAAAAACAGCTTCTAACCATTATTTGACACTTTGGTTGTTGAGAAACAGCTCCTAAAACATTATTTTACACTTTTGGTTATTGAGAAACAGCTCCTAAAACATTATTTGACACTTTTGGTTGTTGAAAAACAGCTTCTAACCATTATTTGACACTTTGGTTGTTGAGAAACAGCTCCTAAAACATTATTTTACACTTTTGGTTGTTGAGAAACAGCTCCTAAAACATTATTTGACACTTTTGGTTGTTGAAAAAAAGCTTCTAACCATTATTTGACACTTTGGTTGTTGAGAAACAGCTCCTAAAACATTATTTTACACTTTTGGTTGTTGAGAAACAGCTCCTAAAACATTATTTGACACTTTTGGTTGTTGAAAAACAGCTTCTAACCATTATTTGACACTTTGGTTGTTGAGAAACAGCTCCTAAAACATTATTTTACACTTTTGGTTATTGAGAAACAGCTCCTAAAACATTATTTGACACTTTTGGTTGTTGAAAAACAGCTTCTAACCATTATTTGACACTTTGGTTGTTGAGAAACAGATCCTAAAACATTATTTTACACTTTTGGTTATTGAGAAACAGCTCCTAAAACATTATTTGACACTTTTGGTTGTTGAAAAACAGCTTCTAACCATTATTTGACACTTTGGTTGTTGAGAAACAGCTCCTAAAACATTATTTTACACTTTTGGTTATTGAGAAACAGCTCCTAAAACATTATTTTACACTTTTGGTTGTTGAAAAACAGCTTCTAACCATTATTTGACACTTTGGTTGTTGAGAAACAGCTCCTAAAACATTATTTTAAACTTTTGGTTGTTGAGAAACAGCTCCTAAAACATTATTTAACACTTTTGGTTGTTGAAAAACAGCTTCTAACCATTATTTGACACTTTGGTTGTTGAGAAACAGCTCCTAAAACATTATTTTACACTTTTGGTTATTGAGAAACAGCTCCTAAAACATTATTTGACACTTTTGGTTGTTGAAAAACAGCTTCTAACCATTATTTGACACTTTGGTTGTTGAAAAACAGCTCCTAAAACATTATTTTACGCTTTTGGTTGTTGAGAAACAGCTCCTAAAACATTATTTGACACTTTTGGTTGTTGAAAAACAGCTTCTAACCATTATTTGACACTTTGGTTGTTGAGAAACAGCTCCTAAAACATTATTTTACACTTTTGGTTGTTGAAAAACAGCTTCTAACCATTATTTGACACTTTGGTTGTTGAGAAACAGCTCCTAAAACATTATTCTACACTTTTGGTTATTGAGAAACAGCTCCTAAAACATTATTTGACACTTTTGGTTGTTGAAAAACAGCTTCTAACCATTATTTGACACTTTGGTTGTTGAGAAACAGCTCCTAAAACATTATTTTACACTTTTGGTTGTTGAGAAACAGCTCCTAAAACATTATTTGACACTTTTGGTTGTTGAAAAAAAGCTTCTAACCATTATTTGACACTTTGGTTGTTGAGAAACAGCTCCTAAAACATTATTTTACACTTTTGGTTGTTGAGAAACAGCTCCTAAAACATTATTTGACACTTTTGGTTGTTGAAAAACAGCTTCTAACCATTATTTGACACTTTGGTTGTTGAGAAACAGCTCCTAAAACATTATTTTACACTTTTGGTTATTGAGAAACAGCTCCTAAAACATTATTTGACACTTTTGGTTGTTGAAAAACAGCTTCTAACCATTATTTGACACTTTGGTTGTTGAGAAACAGATCCTAAAACATTATTTTACACTTTTGGTTATTGAGAAACAGCTCCTAAAACATTATTTGACACTTTTGGTTGTTGAAAAACAGCTTCTAACCATTATTTGACACTTTGGTTGTTGAGAAACAGCTCCTAAAACATTATTTTACACTTTTGGTTATTGAGAAACAGCTCCTAAAACATTATTTGACACTTTTGGTTGTTGAAAAACAGCTTCTAACCATTATTTGACACTTTGGTTGTTGAGAAACAGCTCCTAAAACATTATTTTACACTTTTGGTTGTTGAGAAACAGCTCCTAAAACATTATTTAACACTTTTGGTTGTTGAAAAACAGCTTCTAACCATTATTTGACACTTTGGTTGTTGAGAAACAGCTCCTAAAACATTATTTTACACTTTTGGTTATTGAGAAACAGCTCCTAAAACATTATTTGACACTTTTGGTTGTTGAAAAACAGCTTCTAACCATTATTTGACACTTTGGTTGTTGAAAAACAGCTCCTAAAACATTATTTTACGCTTTTGGTTGTTGAGAAACAGCTCCTAAAACATTATTTGACACTTTTGGTTGTTGAAAAACAGCTTCTAACCATTATTTGACACTTTGGTTGTTGAGAAACAGCTCCTAAAACATTATTTTACACTTTTGGTTGTTGAAAAACAGCTTCTAACCATTATTTGACACTTTGGTTGTTGAGAAACAGCTCCTAAAACATTATTTTACACTTTTGGTTATTGAGAAACAGCTCCTAAAACATTATTTGACACTTTTGGTTGTTGAAAAACAGCTTCTAACCATTATTTGACACTTTGGTTGTTGAGAAACAGATCCTAAAACATTATTTTACACTTTTGGTTATTGAGAAACAGCTCCTAAAACATTATTTGACACTTTTGGTTGTTGAAAAACAGCTTCTAACCATTATTTGACACTTTGGTTGTTGAGAAACAGCTCCTAAAACATTATTTTACACTTTTGGTTGTTGAGAAACAGCTCCTAAAACATTATTTGACACTTTTGGTTGTTGAAAAACAGCTTCTAACCATTATTTGACACTTTGGTTGTTGAGAAACAGCTCCTAAAACATTATTTGACACTTTTGGTTATTGAGAAACAGCTCCTAAAACATTATTTGACACTTTTGGTTGTTGAAAAACAGCTTCTAACCATTATTTGACACTTTGGTTGTTGAGAAACAGATCCTAAAACATTATTTTACACTTTTGGTTATTGAGAAACAGCTCCTAAAACATTATTTGACACTTTTGGTTGTTGAAAAACAGCTTCTAACCATTATTTGACACTTTGGTTGTTGAGAAACAGCTCCTAAAACATTATTTTACACTTTTGGTTATTGAGAAACAGCTCCTAAAACATTATTTGACACTTTTGGTTGTTGAAAAACAGCTTCTAACCATTATTTGACACTTTGGTTGTTGAGAAACAGCTCCTAAAACATTATTTTACACTTTTGGTTATTGAGAAACAGCTCCTAAAACATTATTTGACACTTTTGGTTGTTGAAAAACAGCTTCTAACCATTATTTGACACTTTGGTTGTTGAGAAACAGCTCCTAAAACATTATTTTACACTTTTGGTTGTTGAGAAACAGCTCCTAAAACATTATTTGACACTTTTGGTTGTTGAAAAACAGCTTCTAACCATTATTTGACACTTTGGTTGTTGAGAAACAGCTCCTAAAACATTATTTGACACTTTTGGTTATTGAGAAACAGCTCCTAAAACATTATTTGACACTTTTGGTTGTTGAAAAACAGCTTCTAACCATTATTTGACACTTTGGTTGTTGAGAAACAGATCCTAAAACATTATTTTACACTTTTGGTTATTGAGAAACAGCTCCTAAAACATTATTTGACACTTTTGGTTGTTGAAAAACAGCTTCTAACCATTATTTGACACTTTGGTTGTTGAGAAACAGCTCCTAAAACATTATTTTACACTTTTGGTTATTGAGAAACAGCTCCTAAAACATTATTTTACACTTTTGGTTGTTGAAAAACAGCTTCTAACCATTATTTGACACTTTGGTTGTTGAGAAACAGCTCCTAAAACATTATTTTACACTTTTGGTTATTGAGAAACAGCTCCTAAAACATTATTTTACACTTTTGGTTGTTGAAAAACAGCTTCTAACCATTATTTGACACTTTGGTTGTTGAGAAACAGCTCCTAAAACATTATTTTACACTTTTGGTTATTGAGAAACAGCTCCTAAAACATTATTTGACACTTTTGGTTGTTGAAAAACAGCTTCTAACCATTATTTGACACTTTGGTTGTTGAGAAACAGCTCCTAAAACATTATTTTACACTTTTGGTTATTGAGAAACAGCTCCTAAAACATTATTTGACACTTTTGGTTGTTGAAAAACAGCTTCTAACCATTATTTGACACTTTGGTTGTTGAGAAACAGCTCCTAAAACATTATTTTACACTTTTGGTTAGTGAGAAACAGCTCCTAAAACATTATTTGACACTTTTGGTTGTTGAAAAACAGCTTCTAACCATTATTTGACACTTTGGTTGTTGAGAAACAGCTCCTAAAACATTATTTTACACTTTTGGTTATTGAGAAACAGCTCCTAAAACATTATTTGACACTTTTGGTTGTTGAAAAACAGCTTCTAACCATTATTTGACACTTTGGTTGTTGAGAAACAGCTCCTAAAACATTATTTTACACTTTTGGTTATTGAGAAACAGCTCCTAAAACATTATTTGACACTTTTGGTTGTTAAAAAACAGCTTCTAACCATTATTTGACACTTTGGTTGTTGAGAAACAGCTCCTAAAACATTATTTTACACTTTTGGTTATTGAGAAACAGCTCCTAAAACATTATTTGACACTTTTGGTTGTTGAAAAACAGCTTCTAACCATTATTTGACACTTTGGTTGTTGAGAAACAGCTCCTAAAACATTATTTTACACTTTTGGTTGTTGAGAAACAGCTCCTAAAACATTATTTTACACTTTTGGTTGTTGAAAAACAGCTTCTAACCATTATTTGACACTTTGGTTGTTGAGAAACAGCTCCTAAAACATTATTTTACACTTTTGGTTATTGAGAAACAGCTCCTAAAACATTATTTGACACTTTTGGTTATTATTATTGGTGATTATTATTATTTTGGGAGGCAAATTATTTTGGCAAATTATTTTGGGAGGCAAATTATTTTGGGAGGCAAATTATTTTGGGAGGCAAATTATTTTGGCAAATTATTTTGGGAGGCAAATTATTTTGGCAAATTAATTTGGGAGGCAAATTATTTTGGCAAATTAATTTGGGAGGCAAATTATTTTGGGAGGCAAATTATTTTGGCAAATTATTTTGGGAGGCAAATTATTTTGGCAAATTATTTTGGGAGGCAAATTATTTTGGGAGGCAAATTATTTTGGGAGGCAAATTATTTTGGGAGGCAAATTATTTTGGCAAATTATTTTGGGAGGCAAATTATTTTGGGAGGCAAATTATTTTGGCAAATTAATTTGGGAGGCAAATTATTTTGGCAAATTAATTTGGGAGGCAAATTATTTTGGCAAATTATTTTGGGAGGCAAATTATTTTGGCAAATTATTTTGGGAGGCAAATTATTTTGGGAGGCAAATTATTTTGGGAGGCAAATTATTTTGGCAAATTATTTTGGGAGGCAAATTATTTTGGCAAATTATTTTGGGAGGCAAATTATTTTGGGAGGCAAATTATTTTGGCAAATTATTTTGGGAGGCAAATTATTTTGAGAGGCAAATTATTTTGGGAGGCAAATTATTTTGGGAGGCAAATTATTTTGGCAAATTATTTTGGGAGGCAAATTATTTTGGCAAATTATTTTAGGAGGCAAATTATTTTGGCAAATTATTTTGGGAGGCAAATTATTTTGGCAAATTATTTTGGGAGGCAAATTATTTTGGGAGGCAAATTATTTTGGCAAAATATTTTGGGAGGCAAATTATTTTGGCAAATTATTTTGGGAGGCAAATTATTTTGGCAGGCAAATTATTTTGGGAGGCAAATTATTTTGGGAGGCAAATTATTTTGGCAGGCAAATGATTTTGGGAGGCAAATTATTTTGGGAGGCAAATTATTTTGGAAGGCAAATTATTTTGGCAAATTATTTTGGGAGGCAAATTATTTTGGCAAATTATTTTGGGAGGCAAATTATTTTGGCAAATTATTTTGGGAGGCAAATTATTTTGGGAGGCAAATTATTTTGGGAGGCAAATAATTTTGGGAGGCAAATTATTTTGGGAGGCAAATAATTTTGGCAAATTATTTTGGGAGGCAAATTATTTTGGGAGGCAAATTATTTTGGGAGGCAAATTATTTTGGCAAATTATTTTGGGAGGCAAATTATTTTGGCAAATTATTTTGGGAGGCAAATTATTTTGGCAAATTATTTTGGGAGGCAAATTATTTTGGCAAATTATTTTGGCAAATTATTTTGGGAGGCAAATTATTTAAATTATTTTACACTTTTGGTTATTGAGAAACAGCTCCTAAAACATTATTTGACACTTTTGGTTGTTGAAAAACAGCTTCTAACCATTATTTGACACTTTGGTTGTTGAGAAACAGCTCCTAAAACATTATTTTACACTTTTGGTTATTGAGAAACAGCTCCTAAAACATTATTTGACACTTTTGGTTGTTGAAAAACAGCTTCTAACCATTATTTGACACTTTGGTTGTTGAGAAACAGCTCCTAAAACATTATTTTACACTTTTGGTTAGTGAGAAACAGCTCCTAAAACATTATTTAACACTTTTGGTTGTTGAAAAACAGCTTCTAACCATTATTTGACACTTTGGTTGTTGAGAAACAGCTCCTAAAACATTATTTTACACTTTTGGTTATTGAGAAACAGCTCCTAAAACATTATTTTACACTTTTGGTTGTTGAGAAACAGCTCCTAAAACATTATTTAACACTTTTGGTTGTTGAAAAACAGCTTCTAACCATTATTTGACACTTTGGTTGTTGAGAAACAGCTCCTAAAACATTATTTTACACTTTTGGTTATTGAGAAACAGCTCCTAAAACATTATTTTACACTTTTGGTTGTTGAAAAACAGCTTCTAACCATTATTTGACACTTTGGTTGTTGAGAAACAGCTCCTAAAACATTATTTTACACTTTTGGTTATTGAGAAACAGCTCCTAAAACATTATTTGACACTTTTGGTTGTTGAAAAACAGCTTCTAACCATTATTTGACACTTTGGTTGTTGAGAAACAGCTCCTAAAACATTATTTTACACTTTTGGTTATTGAGAAACAGCTCCTAAAACATTATTTGACACTTTTGGTTGTTGAAAAACAGCTTCTAACCATTATTTGACACTTTGGTTGTTGAGAAACAGCTCCTAAAACATTATTTTACACTTTTGGTTGTTGAGAAACAGCTCCTAAAACATTATTTGACACTTTTGGTTGTTGAAAAACAGCTTCTAACCATTATTTGACACTTTGGTTGTTGAGAAACAGCTCCTAAAACATTATTTTACACTTTTGGTTATTGAGAAACAGCTCCTAAAACATTATTTGACACTTTTGGTTGTTGAAAAACAGCTTCTAACCATTATTTGACACTTTGGTTGTTGAGAAACAGATCCTAAAACATTATTTTACACTTTTGGTTATTGAGAAACAGCTCCTAAAACATTATTTGACACTTTTGGTTGTTGAAAAACAGCTTCTAACCATTATTTGACACTTTGGTTGTTGAGAAACAGCTCCTAAAACATTATTTTACACTTTTGGTTATTGAGAAACAGCTCCTAAAACATTATTTGACACTTTTGGTTGTTGAAAAACAGCTTCTAACCATTATTTGACACTTTGGTTGTTGAGAAACAGCTCCTAAAACATTATTTTACACTTTTGGTTGTTGAGAAACAGCTCCTAAAACATTATTTAACACTTTTGGTTGTTGAAAAACAGCTTCTAACCATTATTTGACACTTTGGTTGTTGAGAAACAGCTCCTAAAACATTATTTTACACTTTTGGTTATTGAGAAACAGCTCCTAAAACATTATTTTACACTTTTGGTTGTTGAAAAACAGCTTCTAACCATTATTTGACACTTTGGTTGTTGAGAAACAGCTCCTAAAACATTATTTTACACTTTTGGTTATTGAGAAACAGCTCCTAAAACATTATTTGACACTTTTGGTTGTTGAAAAACAGCTTCTAACCATTATTTGACACTTTGGTTGTTGAGAAACAGCTCCTAAAACATTATTTTACACTTTTGGTTATTGAGAAACAGCTCCTAAAACATTATTTGACACTTTTGGTTGTTGAAAAACAGCTTCTAACCATTATTTGACACTTTGGTTGTTGAGAAACAGCTCCTAAAACATTATTTTACACTTTTGGTTATTGAGAAACAGCTCCTAAAACATTATTTGACACTTTTGGTTGTTGAAAAACAGCTTCTAACCATTATTTGACACTTTGGTTGTTGAGAAACAGCTCCTAAAACATTATTCGACACTTTTGGTTGTTGAGAAACAGCTCCTAAAACATTATTTGACACTTTTGGTTGTTGAGAAACAGCTCCTAAAACATTATTTGACACTTTTGGTTGTTGAAAAACAGCTTCTAACCATTATTTGACACTTTTGGTTGTTGAGAAACAGCTCCTAAAACATTATTTGACACTTTTGGTTGTTGAAAAACAGCTTCTAACCATTATTTGACACTTTGGTTGTTGAGAAACAGCTCCTAAAACATTATTTGACACTTTTGGTTGTTGAAAAACAGCGTCTAACCATTATTTGACACTTTGGTTTTTGAGAAACAGCTCCTAAAACATTATTTGACACTTTTGGTTGTTGAAAAACAGCTTCTAACCATTATTTGACAATTTTGGTTGTTGAAAAACAGCTTCTAACCATTATTTGACACTTTGGTTGTTGAGAAACAGCTCATAAAACATTATTTGACACTTTTGGTTGTTGAGAAACAGCTCCTAAAACATTATTTGACAATTTTGGTTGTTGAAAAACAGCTTCTAACCATTATTTGACACTTTGGTTGTTGAGAAACAGCTCCTAAAACATTATTTTACACTTTTGGTTATTGAGAAACAGCTCCTAAAACATTATTTGACAATTTTGGTTGTTGAAAAACAGCTTCTAACCATTATTTGACACTTTGGTTGTTGAGAAACAGCTCCTAAAACATTATTTGACACTTTTGGTTGTTGAAAAACAGCTTCTAACCATTATTTGACACTTTGGTTGTTGAGAAACAGCTCCTAAAACATTATTTTACACTTTTGGTTATTGAGAAACAGCTCCTAAAACATTATTTGACACTTTTGGTTGTTGAAAAACAGCTTCTAACCATTATTTGACACTTTGGTTGTTGAGAAACAGCTCCTAAAACATTATTTTACACTTTTGGTTGTTGAGAAACAGCTCCTAAAACATTATTTAACACTTTTGGTTGTTGAAAAAAAGCTTCTAACCATTATTTGACACTTTGGTTGTTGAGAAACAGCTCCTAAAACATTATTTTACACTTTTGGTTGTTGAGAAACAGCTCCTAAAACATTATTTGACACTTTTGGTTGTTGAAAAACAGCTTCTAACCATTATTTGACACTTTGGTTGTTGAGAAACAGCTCCTAAAACATTATTTTACACTTTTGGTTATTGAGAAACAGCTCCTAAAACATTATTTGACACTTTTGGTTGTTGAAAAACAGCTTCTAACCATTATTTGACACTTTGGTTGTTGAGAAACAGATCCTAAAACATTATTTTACACTTTTGGTTATTGAGAAACAGCTCCTAAAACATTATTTGACACTGTTGGTTGTTGAAAAACAGCTTCTAACCATTATTTGACACTTTGGTTGTTGAGAAACAGCTCCTAAAACATTATTTTACACTTTTGGTTATTGAGAAACAGCTCCTAAAACATTATTTGACACTTTTGGTTGTTGAAAAACAGCTTCTAACCATTATTTGACACTTTGGTTGTTGAGAAACAGCTCCTAAAACATTATTTTACACTTTTGGTTGTTGAGAAACAGCTCCTAAAACATTATTTAACACTTTTGGTTGTTGAAAAACAGCTTCTAACCATTATTTGACACTTTGGTTGTTGAGAAACAGCTCCTAAAACATTATTTTACACTTTTGGTTATTGAGAAACAGCTCCTAAAACATTATTTGACACTTTTGGTTGTTGAAAAACAGCTTCTAACCATTATTTGACACTTTGGTTGTTGAAAAACAGCTCCTAAAACATTATTTTACGCTTTTGGTTGTTGAGAAACAGCTCCTAAAACATTATTTGACACTTTTGGTTGTTGAAAAACAGCTTCTAACCATTATTTGACACTTTGGTTGTTGAGAAACAGCTCCTAAAACATTATTTGACACTTTTGGTTGTTGAAAAACAGCTTCTAACCATTATTTGACACTTTGGTTGTTGAGAAACAGCTCCTAAAACATTATTTTACACTTTTGGTTATTGAGAAACAGCTCCTAAAACATTATTTGACACTTTTGGTTGTTGAAAAACAGCTTCTAACCATTATTTGACACTTTGGTTGTTGAGAAACAGATCCTAAAACATTATTTTACACTTTTGGTTATTGAGAAACAGCTCCTAAAACATTATTTGACACTTTTGGTTGTTGAAAAACAGCTTCTAACCATTATTTGACACTTTGGTTGTTGAGAAACAGCTCCTAAAACATTATTTTACACTTTTGGTTATTGAGAAACAGCTCCTAAAACATTATTTGACACTTTTGGTTGTTGAAAAACAGCTTCTAACCATTATTTGACACTTTGGTTGTTGAGAAACAGCTCCTAAAACATTATTTTACACTTTTGGTTGTTGAGAAACAGCTCCTAAAACATTATTTAACACTTTTGGTTGTTGAAAAACAGCTTCTAACCATTATTTGACACTTTGGTTGTTGAGAAACAGCTCCTAAAACATTATTTTACACTTTTGGTTATTGAGAAACAGCTCCTAAAACATTATTTGACACTTTTGGTTGTTGAAAAACAGCTTCTAACCATTATTTGACACTTTGGTTGTTGAGAAACAGCTCCTAAAACATTATTTTACACTTTTGGTTATTGAGAAACAGCTCCTAAAACATTATTTGACACTTTTGGTTGTTGAAAAACAGCTTCTAACCATTATTTGACACTTTGGTTGTTGAGAAACAGCTCCTAAAACATTATTTTACACTTTTGGTTGTTGAGAAACAGCTCCTAAAACATTATTTAACACTTTTGGTTGTTGAAAAACAGCTTCTAACCATTATTTGACACTTTGGTTGTTGAGAAACAGCTCCTAAAACATTATTTTACACTTTTGGTTATTGAGAAACAGCTCCTAAAACATTATTTGACACTTTTGGTTGTTGAAAAACAGCTTCTAACCATTATTTGACACTTTGGTTGTTGAAAAACAGCTCCTAAAACATTATTTTACGCTTTTGGTTGTTGAGAAACAGCTCCTAAAACATTATTTGACACTTTTGGTTGTTGAAAAACAGCTTCTAACCATTATTTGACACTTTGGTTGTTGAGAAACAGCTCCTAAAACATTATTTTACACTTTTGGTTGTTGAAAAACAGCTTCTAACCATTATTTGACACTTTGGTTGTTGAGAAACAGCTCCTAAAACATTATTTTACACTTTTGGTTATTGAGAAACAGCTCCTAAAACATTATTTGACACTTTTGGTTGTTGAAAAACAGCTTCTAACCATTATTTGACACTTTGGTTGTTGAGAAACAGCTCCTAAAACATTATTTTACACTTTTGGTTGTTGAGAAACAGCTCCTAAAACATTATTTGACACTTTTGGTTGTTGAAAAAAAGCTTCTAACCATTATTTGACACTTTGGTTGTTGAGAAACAGCTCCTAAAACATTATTTTACACTTTTGGTTGTTGAGAAACAGCTCCTAAAACATTATTTGACACTTTTGGTTGTTGAAAAACAGCTTCTAACCATTATTTGACACTTTGGTTGTTGAGAAACAGCTCCTAAAACATTATTTTACACTTTTGGTTATTGAGAAACAGCTCCTAAAACATTATTTGACACTTTTGGTTGTTGAAAAACAGCTTCTAACCATTATTTGACACTTTGGTTGTTGAGAAACAGATCCTAAAACATTATTTTACACTTTTGGTTATTGAGAAACAGCTCCTAAAACATTATTTGACACTTTTGGTTGTTGAAAAACAGCTTCTAACCATTATTTGACACTTTGGTTGTTGAGAAACAGCTCCTAAAACATTATTTTACACTTTTGGTTATTGAGAAACAGCTCCTAAAACATTATTTGACACTTTTGGTTGTTGAAAAACAGCTTCTAACCATTATTTGACACTTTGGTTGTTGAGAAACAGCTCCTAAAACATTATTTTACACTTTTGGTTGTTGAGAAACAGCTCCTAAAACATTATTTAACACTTTTGGTTGTTGAAAAACAGCTTCTAACCATTATTTGACACTTTGGTTGTTGAGAAACAGCTCCTAAAACATTATTTTACACTTTTGGTTGTTGAGAAACAGCTCCTAAAACATTATTTGACACTTTTGGTTGTTGAAAAACAGCTTCTAACCATTATTTGACACTTTGGTTGTTGAAAAACAGCTCCTAAAACATTATTTTACGCTTTTGGTTGTTGAGAAACAGCTCCTAAAACATTATTTGACACTTTTGGTTGTTGAAAAACAGCTTCTAACCATTATTTGACACTTTGGTTGTTGAGAAACAGCTCCTAAAACATTATTTTACACTTTTGGTTGTTGAAAAACAGCTTCTAACCATTATTTGACACTTTGGTTGTTGAGAAACAGCTCCTAAAACATTATTTTACACTTTTGGTTATTGAGAAACAGCTCCTAAAACATTATTTGACACTTTTGGTTGTTGAAAAACAGCTTCTAACCATTATTTGACACTTTGGTTGTTGAGAAACAGATCCTAAAACATTATTTTACACTTTTGGTTATTGAGAAACAGCTCCTAAAACATTATTTGACACTTTTGGTTGTTGAAAAACAGCTTCTAACCATTATTTGACACTTTGGTTGTTGAGAAACAGCTCCTAAAACATTATTTTACACTTTTGGTTGTTGAGAAACAGCTCCTAAAACATTATTTGACACTTTTGGTTGTTGAAAAACAGCTTCTAACCATTATTTGACACTTTGGTTGTTGAGAAACAGCTCCTAAAACATTATTTGACACTTTTGGTTATTGAGAAACAGCTCCTAAAACATTATTTGACACTTTTGGTTGTTGAAAAACAGCTTCTAACCATTATTTGACACTTTGGTTGTTGAGAAACAGATCCTAAAACATTATTTTACACTTTTGGTTATTGAGAAACAGCTCCTAAAACATTATTTGACACTTTTGGTTGTTGAAAAACAGCTTCTAACCATTATTTGACACTTTGGTTGTTGAGAAACAGCTCCTAAAACATTATTTTACACTTTTGGTTATTGAGAAACAGCTCCTAAAACATTATTTGACACTTTTGGTTGTTGAAAAACAGCTTCTAACCATTATTTGACACTTTGGTTGTTGAGAAACAGCTCCTAAAACATTATTTTACACTTTTGGTTGTTGAGAAACAGCTCCTAAAACATTATTTAACACTTTTGGTTGTTGAAAAACAGCTTCTAACCATTATTTGACACTTTGGTTGTTGAGAAACAGCTCCTAAAACATTATTTTACACTTTTGGTTATTGAGAAACAGCTCCTAAAACATTATTTGACACTTTTGGTTGTTGAAAAACAGCTTCTAACCATTATTTGACACTTTGGTTGTTGAGAAACAGCTCCTAAAACATTATTTTACACTTTTGGTTATTGAGAAACAGCTCCTAAAACATTATTTGACACTTTTGGTTGTTGAAAAACAGCTTCTAACCATTATTTGACACTTTGGTTGTTGAGAAACAGCTCCTAAAACATTATTTTACACTTTTGGTTATTGAGAAACAGCTCCTAAAACATTATTTGACACTTTTGGTTGTTGAAAAACAGCTTCTAACCATTATTTAACACTTTGGTTGTTGAGAAACAGCTCCTAAAACATTATTTTACACTTTTGGTTATTGAGAAACAGCTCCTAAAATATTATTTGACACTTTTGGTTGTTGAAAAAAAGCTTCTAACCATTATTTGACACTTTGGTTGTTGAGAAACAGCTCCTAAAACATTATTTTACACTTTTGGTTAGTGAGAAACAGCTCCTAAAACATTATTTGACACTTTTGGTTGTTGAAAAACAGCTTCTAACCATTATTTGACACTTTGGTTGTTGAGAAACAGCTCCTAAAACATTATTTTACACTTTTGGTTATTGAGAAACAGCTCCTAAAACATTATTGGACACTTTTGGTTGTTGAAAAACAGCTTCTAACCATTATTTGACACTTTGGTTGTTGAGAAACAGCTCCTAAAACATTATTTTACACTTTTGGTTGTTGAGAAACAGCTCCTAAAACATTATTTTACACTTTTGGTTGTTGAAAAACAGCTTCTAACCATTATTTGACACTTTGGTTGTTGAGAAACAGCTCCTAAAACATTATTTTACACTTTTGGTTATTGAGAAACAGATCCTAAAACATTATTTGACACTTTTGGTTATTATTATTGGTGATTATTATTATTTTGGGAGGCAAATTATTTTGGCAAATTATTTTGGCAAATTATTTTGGGAGGCAAATTATTTTGGCAAATTATTTTGGCAAAATATTTTGGGAGGCAAATTATTTTGGCAAATTATTTTGGGAGGCAAATTATTTTGGGAGGCAAATTATTTTGGGAGGCAAATTATTTTGGGAGGCAAATTATTTTGGCAGGCAAATGATTTTGGGAGGCAAATTATTTTGGGAGGCAAATTATTTTGGAAGGCAAATTATTTTGGCAAATTATTTTGGGAGGCAAATTATTTTGGCAAATTATTTTGGGAGGCAAATTATTTTGGAAAATTATTTTGGAAAATTATTTTGGGAGGCAAATTATTTTGGGAGGCAAATTATTTTGGGAGGCAAATTATTTTGGGAGGCAAATAATTTTGGCAAATAATTTTGGGAGGCAAATTATTTTGGGAGGCAAATTATTTTGGGAGGCAAATTATTTTGGGAGGCAAATTATTTTGGCAAATTATTTTGGGAGGCAAATTATTTTGGCAAATTATTTTGGGAGGCAAATTATTTTGGCAAATTATTTTGGGAGGCAAATTATTTTGGCAAATTATTTTGGGAGGCAAATTATTTAAATTATTTTACACTTTTGGTTATTGAGAAACAGCTCCTAAAACATTATTTGACACTTTTGGTTGTTGAAAAACAGCTTCTAACCATTATTTGACACTTTGGTTGTTGAGAAACAGCTCCTAAAACATTATTTTACACTTTTGGTTATTGAGAAACAGCTCCTAAAACATTATTTGACACTTTTGGTTGTTGAAAAACAGCTTCTAACCATTATTTGACACTTTGGTTGTTGAGAAACAGCTCCTAAAACATTATTTTACACTTTTGGTTAGTGAGAAACAGCTCCTAAAACATTATTTAACACTTTTGGTTGTTGAAAAACAGCTTCTAACCATTATTTGACACTTTGGTTGTTGAGAAACAGCTCCTAAAACATTATTTTACACTTTTGGTTATTGAGAAACAGCTCCTAAAACATTATTTTACACTTTTGGTTGTTGAAAAACAGCTTCTAACCATTATTTGACACTTTGGTTGTTGAGAAACAGCTCATAAAACATTATTTTACACTTTTGGTTATTGAGAAACAGCTCCTAAAACATTATTTGACACTTTTGGTTGTTGAAAAACAGCTTCTAACCATTATTTGACACTTTGGTTGTTGAGAAACAGCTCCTAAAACATTATTTTACACTTTTGGTTATTGAGAAACAGCTCCTAAAACATTATTTGACACTTTTGGTTGTTGAAAAACAGCTTCTAACCATTATTTGACACTTTGGTTGTTGAGAAACAGCTCCTAAAACATTATTTTACACTTTTGGTTATTGAGAAACAGCTCCTAAAACATTATTTGACACTTTTGGTTGTTGAAAAACAGCTTCTAACCATTATTTGACACTTTGGTTGTTGAGAAACAGCTCCTAAAACATTATTTTACACTTTTGGTTAGTGAGAAACAGCTCCTAAAACATTATTTGACACTTTTGGTTGTTGAAAAACAGCTTCTAACCATTATTTGACACTTTGGTTGTTGAGAAACAGCTCCTAAAACATTATTTTACACTTTTGGTTATTGAGAAACAGCTCCTAAAACATTATTTGACACTTTTGGTTGTTAAAAAACAGCTTCTAACCATTATTTGACACTTTGGTTGTTGAGAAACAGCTCCTAAAACATTATTTTACACTTTTGGTTATTGAGAAACAGCTCCTAAAACATTATTGGACACTTTTGGTTGTTGAAAAACAGCTTCTAACCATTATTTGACACTTTGGTTGTTGAGAAACAGCTCCTAAAACATTATTTTACACTTTTGGTTGTTGAGAAACAGCTCCTAAAACATTATTTTACACTTTTGGTTGTTGAAAAACAGCTTCTAACCATTATTTGACACTTTGGTTGTTGAGAAACAGCTCCTAAAACATTATTTTACACTTTTGGTTATTGAGAAACAGATCCTAAAACATTATTTGACACTTTTGGTTATTATTATTGGTGATTATTATTATTTTGGGAGGCAAATTATTTTGGCAAATTATTTTGGGAGGCAAATTATTTTGGGAGGCAAATTATTTTGGCAAATTATTTTGGGAGGCAAATTATTTTGGCAAATTATTTTGGGAGGCAAATTATTTTGGCAAATTAATTTGGGAGGCAAATTATTTTGGGAGGCAAATTATTTTGGCAAATTATTTTGGGAGGCAAATTATTTTGGGAGGCAAATTATTTTGGCAAATTATTTTGGGAGGAAAATTATTTTGGGAGGCAAATTATTTTGGGAGGCAAATTATTTTGGGAGGCAAATTATTTTGGGAGGCAAATTATTTTGGCAAATTATTTTGGGAGGCAAATTATTTTGGCAAATTATTTTAGGAGGCAAATTATTTTGGCAAATTATTTTGGGAGGCAAATTATTTTGGCAAATTATTTTGGGAGGCAAATTATTTTGGCAAATTATTTTGGCAAAATATTTTGGGAGGCAAATTATTTTGGGAGGCAAATTATTTTGGGAGGCAAATTATTTTGGGAGGCAAATTATTTTGGCAGGCAAATGATTTTGGGAGGCAAATTATTTTGGGAGGCAAATTATTTTGGAAGGCAAATTATTTTGGCAAATTATTTTGGGAGGCAAATTATTTTGGCAAATTATTTTGGGAGGCAAATTATTTTGGAAAATTATTTTGGAAAATTATTTTGGGAGGCAAATTATTTTGGCAAATTATTTTGGGAGGCAAATTATTTTGGGAGGCAAATTATTTTGGCAAATTATTTTGGGAGGCAAATTATTTTGGGAGGCAAATTATTTTGGGAGGCAAATTATTTTGGCAAATTATTTTGGGAGGCAAATTATTTTGGCAAATTATTTTGGGAGGCAAATTATTTTGGCAAATTATTTTGGGAGGCAAATTATTTTGGCAAATTATTTTGGGAGGCAAATTATTTAAATTATTTTACACTTTTGGTTATTGAGAAACAGCTCCTAAAACATTATTTGACACTTTTGGTTGTTGAAAAACAGCTTCTAACCATTATTTGACACTTTGGTTGTTGAGAAACAGCTCCTAAAACATTATTTTACACTTTTGGTTATTGAGAAACAGCTCCTAAAACATTATTTGACACTTTTGGTTGTTGAAAAACAGCTTCTAACCATTATTTGACACTTTGGTTGTTGAGAAACAGCTCCTAAAACATTATTTTACACTTTTGGTTAGTGAGAAACAGCTCCTAAAACATTATTTAACACTTTTGGTTGTTGAAAAACAGCTTCTAACCATTATTTGACACTTTGGTTGTTGAGAAACAGCTCCTAAAACATTATTTTACACTTTTGGTTATTGAGAAACAGCTCCTAAAACATTATTTGACACTTTTGGTTGTTGAAAAACAGCTTCTAACCATTATTTGACACTTTGGTTGTTGAGAAACAGCTCCTAAAACATTATTTTACACTTTTGGTTATTGAGAAACAGCTCCTAAAACATTATTTGACACTTTTGGTTGTTGAAAAACAGCTTCTAACCATTATTTGACACTTTGGTTGTTGAGAAACAGCTCCTAAAACATTATTTTACACTTTTGGTTAGTGAGAAACAGCTCCTAAAACATTATTTGACACTTTTGGTTGTTGAAAAACAGCTTCTAACCATTATTTGACACTTTGGTTGTTGAGAAACAGCTCCTAAAACATTATTTTACACTTTTGGTTATTGAGAAACAGCTCCTAAAACATTATTTGACACTTTTGGTTGTTAAAAAACAGCTTCTAACCATTATTTGACACTTTGGTTGTTGAGAAACAGCTCCTAAAACATTATTTTACACTTTTGGTTATTGAGAAACAGCTCCTAAAACATTATTGGACACTTTTGGTTGTTGAAAAACAGCTTCTAACCATTATTTGACACTTTGGTTGTTGAGAAACAGCTCCTAAAACATTATTTTACACTTTTGGTTATTGAGAAACAGCTCCTAAAACATTATTTTACACTTTTGGTTGTTGAAAAACAGCTTCTAACCATTATTTGACACTTTGGTTGTTGAGAAACAGCTCATAAAACATTATTTTACACTTTTGGTTATTGAGAAACAGCTCCTAAAACATTATTTGACACTTTTGGTTGTTGAAAAACAGCTTCTAACCATTATTTGACACTTTGGTTGTTGAGAAACAGCTCCTAAAACATTATTTTACACTTTTGGTTATTGAGAAACAGCTCCTAAAACATTATTTGACACTTTTGGTTGTTGAAAAACAGCTTCTAACCATTATTTGACACTTTGGTTGTTGAGAAACAGCTCCTAAAACATTATTTTACACTTTTGGTTATTGAGAAACAGCTCCTAAAACATTATTTGACACTTTTGGTTGTTGAAAAACAGCTTCTAACCATTATTTGACACTTTGGTTGTTGAGAAACAGCTCCTAAAACATTATTTTACACTTTTGGTTAGTGAGAAACAGCTCCTAAAACATTATTTGACACTTTTGGTTGTTGAAAAACAGCTTCTAACCATTATTTGACACTTTGGTTGTTGAGAAACAGCTCCTAAAACATTATTTTACACTTTTGGTTATTGAGAAACAGCTCCTAAAACATTATTTTACACTTTTGGTTATTGAGAAACATCTCCTAAAACATTATTTAACACTTTTGGTTGTTGAAAAACAGCTTCTAACCATTATTTGACACTTTGGTTGTTGAGAAACAGCTCCTAAAACATTATTTTACACTTTTGGTTATTGAGAAACAGCTCCTAAAACATTATTTGACACTTTTGGTTGTTGAAAAACAGCTTCTAACCATTATTTGACACTTTGGTTGTTGAGAAACAGCTCCTAAAACATTATTTTACACTTTTGGTTATTGAGAAACAGCTCCTAAAACATTATTTGACACTTTTGGTTGTTGAAAAACAGCTTCTAACAATTATTTGACACTTTGGTTGTTGAGAAACAGCTCCTAAAACATTATTTTACACTTTTGGTTAGTGAGAAACAGCTCCTAAAACATTATTTGACACTTTTGGTTGTTGAAAAACAGCTTCTAACCATTATTTGACACTTTGGTTGTTGAGAAACAGCTCCTAAAACATTATTTTACACTTTTGGTTATTGAGAAACAGCTCCTAAAACATTATTTGACACTTTTGGTTGTTAAAAAACAGCTTCTAACCATTATTTGACACTTTGGTTGTTGAGAAACAGCTCCTAAAACATTATTTTACACTTTTGGTTATTGAGAAACAGCTCCTAAAACATTATTGGACACTTTTGGTTGTTGAAAAACAGCTTCTAACCATTATTTGACACTTTGGTTGTTGAGAAACAGCTCCTAAAACATTATTTTACACTTTTGGTTATTGAGAAACAGCTCCTAAAACATTATTTTACACTTTTGGTTGTTGAAAAACAGCTTCTAACCATTATTTGACACTTTGGTTGTTGAGAAACAGCTCATAAAACATTATTTTACACTTTTGGTTATTGAGAAACAGCTCCTAAAACATTATTTGACACTTTTGGTTGTTGAAAAACAGCTTCTAACCATTATTTGACACTTTGGTTGTTGAGAAACAGCTCCTAAAACATTATTTTACACTTTTGGTTATTGAGAAACAGCTCCTAAAACATTATTTGACACTTTTGGTTGTTGAAAAACAGCTTCTAACCATTATTTGACACTTTGGTTGTTGAGAAACAGCTCCTAAAACATTATTTTACACTTTTGGTTATTGAGAAACAGCTCCTAAAACATTATTTGACACTTTTGGTTGTTGAAAAACAGCTTCTAACCATTATTTGACACTTTGGTTGTTGAGAAACAGCTCCTAAAACATTATTTTACACTTTTGGTTAGTGAGAAACAGCTCCTAAAACATTATTTGACACTTTTGGTTGTTGAAAAACAGCTTCTAACCATTATTTGACACTTTGGTTGTTGAGAAACAGCTCCTAAAACATTATTTTACACTTTTGGTTATTGAGAAACAGCTCCTAAAACATTATTTTACACTTTTGGTTATTGAGAAACAGCTCCTAAAACATTATTGGACACTTTTGGTTGTTGAAAAACAGCTTCTAACCATTATTTGACACTTTGGTTGTTGAGAAACAGCTCCTAAAACATTATTTTACACTTTTGGTTGTTGAGAAACAGCTCCTAAAACATTATTTTACACTTTTGGTTATTGAGAAACAGCTCCTAAAACATTATTTGACACTTTTGGTTATTATTATTGGTGATTATTATTATTTTGGGAGGCAAATTATTTTGGGAGGCAAATTATTTTGGCAAATTATTTTGGGAGGCAAATTATTTTGGCAAATTATTTTGGGAGGCAAATTATTTTGGCAAATTAATTTGGGAGGCAAATTATTTTGGGAGGCAAATTATTTTGGCAAATTATTTTGGGAGGCAAATTATTTTGGGAGGCAAATTATTTTGGCAAATTATTTTGGGAGGCAAATTATTTTGGGAGGCAAATTATTTTGGCAAATTATTTTGGGAGGAAAATTATTTTGGGAGGCAAATTATTTTGGCAAATTATTTTGGGAGGCAAATTATTTTGGCAAATTATTTTGGGAGGCAAATTATTTTGGCAAATTATTTTGGGAGGCAAATTATTTTGGGAGGCAAATTATTTTGGCAAATTATTTTGGGAGGCAAATTATTTTGGCAAATTATTTTAGGAGGCAAATTATTTTGGCAAATTATTTTGGGAGGCAAATTATTTTGGCAAATTATTTTGGGAGGCAAATTATTTTGGGAGGCAAATTATTTTGGCAAATTATTTTGGCAAAATATTTTGGGAGGCAAATTATTTTGGGAGGCAAATTATTTTGGGAGGCAAATTATTTTGGCAGGCAAATGATTTTGGGAGGCAAATTATTTTGGGAGGCAAATTATTTTGGAAGGCAAATTATTTTGGCAGGCAAATTATTTTGGCAAATTATTTTGGGAGGCAAATTATTTTGGAAAATTATTTTGGGAGGCAAATTATTTTGGCAAATTATTTTGGGAGGCAAATTATTTTGGGAGGCAAATTATTTTGGCAAATTATTTTGGGAGGCAAATTATTTTGGGAGGCAAATTATTTTGGGAGGCAAATTATTTTGGGAGGCAAATTATTTTGGGAGGCAAATTATTTTGGCAAATTATTTTGGGAGGCAAATTATTTTGGGAGGCAAATTATTTTGGGAGGCAAATTATTTTGGGAGGCAAATTATTTTGGCAAATTATTTTGGGAGGCAAATTATTTTGGCAAATTATTTTGGGAGGCAAATTATTTAAATTATTTTACACTTTTGGTTATTGAGAAACAGCTCCTAAAACATTATTTGACACTTTTGGTTGTTGAAAAACAGCTTCTAACCATTATTTGACACTTTGGTTGTTGAGAAACAGCTCCTAAAACATTATTTTACACTTTTGGTTATTGAGAAACAGCTCCTAAAACATTATTTGACACTTTTGGTTGTTGAAAAACAGCTTCTAACCATTATTTGACACTTTGGTTGTTGAGAAACAGCTCCTAAAACATTATTTTACACTTTTGGTTAGTGAGAAACAGCTCCTAAAACATTATTTAACACTTTTGGTTGTTGAAAAACAGCTTCTAACCATTATTTGACACTTTGGTTGTTGAGAAACAGCTCCTAAAACATTATTTTACACTTTTGGTTATTGAGAAACAGCTCCTAAAACATTATTTTACACTTTTGGTTGTTGAAAAACAGCTTCTAACCATTATTTGACACTTTGGTTGTTGAGAAACAGCTCCTAAAACATTATTTTACACTTTTGGTTATTGAGAAACAGCTCCTAAAACATTATTTGACACTTTTGGTTGTTGAAAAACAGCTTCTAACCATTATTTGACACTTTGGTTGTTGAGAAACAGCTCCTAAAACATTATTTTACACTTTTGGTTATTGAGAAACAGCTCCTAAAACATTATTTGACACTTTTGGTTGTTGAAAAACAGCTTCTAACCATTATTTGACACTTTGGTTGTTGAGAAACAGCTCCTAAAACATTATTTTACACTTTTGGTTATTGAGAAACAGCTCCTAAAACATTATTTGACACTTTTGGTTGTTGAAAAACAGCTTCTAACCATTATTTGACACTTTGGTTGTTGAGAAACAGCTCCTAAAACATTATTTTACACTTTTGGTTAGTGAGAAACAGCTCCTAAAACATTATTTGACACTTTTGGTTGTTGAAAAACAGCTTCTAACCATTATTTGACACTTTGGTTGTTGAGAAACAGCTCCTAAAACATTATTTTACACTTTTGGTTATTGAGAAACAGCTCCTAAAACATTATTTGACACTTTTGGTTGTTAAAAAACAGCTTCTAACCATTATTTGACACTTTGGTTGTTGAGAAACAGCTCATAAAACATTATTTTACACTTTTGGTTATTGAGAAACATCTCCTAAAACATTATTTGACACTTTTGGTTGTTAAAAAACAGCTTCTAACCATTATTTGACACTTTGGTTGTTGAGAAACAGCTCCTAAAACATTATTTTACACTTTTGGTTATTGAGAAACAGCTCCTAAAACATTATTTGACACTTTTGGTTGTTGAAAAACAGCTTCTAACCATTATTTGACACTTTGGTTGTTGAGAAACAGCTCCTAAAACATTATTTTACACTTTTGGTTGTTGAAAAACAGCTTCTAACCATTATTTGACACTTTGGTTGTTGAGAAACAGCTCCTAAAACATTATTTTACACTTTTGGTTATTGAGAAACAGCTCCTAAAACATTATTTGACACTTTTGGTTATTATTATTGGTGATTATTATTATTTTGGCAAATTATTTTGGGAGGCAAATTATTTTGGGAGGCAAATTATTTTGGGAGGCAAATTATTTTGGCAAATTATTTTGGGAGGCAAATTATTTTGGCAAATTATTTTGGGAGGCAAATTATTTTGGGAGGCAAATTATTTTGGGAGGCAAATTATTTTGGCAAATTATTTTGGGAGGCAAATTATTTTGGGAGGCAAATTATTTTGGGAGGCAAATTATTTTGGCAAATTATTTTGGGAGGAAAATTATTTTGGGAGGCAAATTATTTTGGCAAATTATTTTGGGAGGCAAATTATTTTGGCAAATTATTTTGGGAGGCAAATTATTTTGGCAAATTATTTTGGGAGGCAAATTATTTTGGGAGGCAAATTATTTTGGGAGGCAAATTATTTTGGCAAATTATTTTGGGAGGCAAATTATTTTGGCAAATTATTTTAGGAGGCAAATTATTTTGGCAAATTATTTTGGGAGGCAAATTATTTTGGCAAATTATTTTGGGAGGCAAATTATTTTGGGAGGCAAATTATTTTGGGAGGCAAATTATTTTGGCAAATTATTTTGGCAAAATATTTTGGGAGGCAAATTATTTTGGCAAATTATTTTGGGAGGCAAATTATTTTGGCAAATTATTTTGGGAGGCAAATTATTTTGGGAGGCAAATTATTTTGGGAGGCAAATTATTTTGGCAAATTATTTTGGCAGGCAAATGATTTTGGGAGGCAAATTATTTTGGGAGGCAAATTATTTTGGAAGGCAAATTATTTTGGCAAATTATTTTGGGAGGCAAATTATTTTGGCAAATTATTTTGGGAGGCAAATTATTTTGGCAAATTATTTTGGGAGGCAAATTATTTTGGCAAATTATTTTGGGAGGCAAATTATTTTGGCAAATTATTTTGGGAGGCAAATTATTTTGGCAAATTATTTTGGGAGGCAAATTATTTTGGGAGGCAAATAATTTTGGCAAATAATTTTGGGAGGCAAATTATTTTGGGAGGCAAATTATTTTGGCAAATTATTTTGGGAGGCAAATTATTTTGGCAAATTATTTTGGGAGGCAAATTATTTTGGCAAATTATTTTGGGAGGCAAATTATTTAAATTATTTTACACTTTTGGTTATTGAGAAACAGCTCCTAAAACATTATTTGACACTTTTGGTTGTTGAAAAACAGCTTCTAACCATTATTTGACACTTTGGTTGTTGAGAAACAGCTCCTAAAACATTATTTTACACTTTTGGTTATTGAGAAACAGCTCCTAAAACATTATTTTACACTTTTGGTTGTTGAAAAACAGCTTCTAACCATTATTTGACACTTTGGTTGTTGAGAAACAGCTCCTAAAACATTATTTTACACTTTTGGTTATTGAGAAACAGCTCCTAAAACATTATTTGACACTTTTGGTTGTTGAAAAACAGCTTCTAACCATTATTTGACACTTTGGTTGTTGAGAAACAGCTCCTAAAACATTATTTTACACTTTTGGTTATTGAGAAACAGCTCCTAAAACATTATTTGACACTTTTGGTTGTTGAAAAACAGCTTCTAACCATTATTTGACACTTTGGTTGTTGAGAAACAGCTCCTAAAACATTATTTTACACTTTTGGTTAGTGAGAAACAGCTCCTAAAACATTATTTGACACTTTTGGTTGTTGAAAAACAGCTTCTAACCATTATTTGACACTTTGGTTGTTGAGAAACAGCTCCTAAAACATTATTTTACACTTTTGGTTAGTGAGAAACAGCTCCTAAAACATTATTTGACACTTTTGGTTGTTGAAAAACAGCTTCTAACCATTATTTGACACTTTGGTTGTTGAGAAACAGCTCCTAAAACATTATTTTACACTTTTGGTTATTGAGAAACAGCTCCTAAAACATTATTTGACACTTTTGGTTGTTAAAAAACAGCTTCTAACCATTATTTGACACTTTGGTTGTTGAGAAACAGCTCCTAAAACATTATTTTACACTTTTGGTTATTGAGAAACAGCTCCTAAAACATTATTGGACACTTTTGGTTGTTGAAAAACAGCTTCTAACCATTATTTGACACTTTGGTTGTTGAGAAACAGCTCCTAAAACATTATTTTACACTTTTGGTTGTTGAGAAACAGCTCCTAAAACATTATTTTACACTTTTGGTTGTTGAAAAACAGCTTCTAACCATTATTTGACACTTTGGTTGTTGAGAAACAGCTCCTAAAACATTATTTTACACTTTTGGTTATTGAGAAACAGATCCTAAAACATTATTTGACACTTTTGGTTATTATTATTGGTGATTATTATTATTTTGGGAGGCAAATTATTTTGGCAAATTATTTTGGGAGGCAAATTATTTTGGGAGGCAAATTATTTTGGCAAATTATTTTGGGAGGCAAATTATTTTGGCAAATTATTTTGGGAGGCAAATTATTTTGGCAAATTAATTTGGGAGGCAAATTATTTTGGGAGGCAAATTATTTTGGCAAATTATTTTGGGAGGCAAATTATTTTGGGAGGCAAATTATTTTGGCAAATTATTTTGGGAGGAAAATTATTTTGGGAGGCAAATTATTTTGGGAGGCAAATTATTTTGGGAGGCAAATTATTTTGGGAGGCAAATTATTTTGGCAAATTATTTTGGGAGGCAAATTATTTTGGCAAATTATTTTAGGAGGCAAATTATTTTGGCAAATTATTTTGGGAGGCAAATTATTTTGGCAAATTATTTTGGGAGGCAAATTATTTTGGCAAATTATTTTGGCAAAATATTTTGGGAGGCAAATTATTTTGGGAGGCAAATTATTTTGGGAGGCAAATTATTTTGGGAGGCAAATTATTTTGGCAGGCAAATGATTTTGGGAGGCAAATTATTTTGGGAGGCAAATTATTTTGGAAGGCAAATTATTTTGGCAAATTATTTTGGGAGGCAAATTATTTTGGCAAATTATTTTGGGAGGCAAATTATTTTGGAAAATTATTTTGGAAAATTATTTTGGGAGGCAAATTATTTTGGCAAATTATTTTGGGAGGCAAATTATTTTGGGAGGCAAATTATTTTGGCAAATTATTTTGGGAGGCAAATTATTTTGGGAGGCAAATTATTTTGGGAGGCAAATTATTTTGGCAAATTATTTTGGGAGGCAAATTATTTTGGCAAATTATTTTGGGAGGCAAATTATTTTGGCAAATTATTTTGGGAGGCAAATTATTTTGGCAAATTATTTTGGGAGGCAAATTATTTAAATTATTTTACACTTTTGGTTATTGAGAAACAGCTCCTAAAACATTATTTGACACTTTTGGTTGTTGAAAAACAGCTTCTAACCATTATTTGACACTTTGGTTGTTGAGAAACAGCTCCTAAAACATTATTTTACACTTTTGGTTATTGAGAAACAGCTCCTAAAACATTATTTGACACTTTTGGTTGTTGAAAAACAGCTTCTAACCATTATTTGACACTTTGGTTGTTGAGAAACAGCTCCTAAAACATTATTTTACACTTTTGGTTAGTGAGAAACAGCTCCTAAAACATTATTTAACACTTTTGGTTGTTGAAAAACAGCTTCTAACCATTATTTGACACTTTGGTTGTTGAGAAACAGCTCCTAAAACATTATTTTACACTTTTGGTTATTGAGAAACAGCTCCTAAAACATTATTTGACACTTTTGGTTGTTGAAAAACAGCTTCTAACCATTATTTGACACTTTGGTTGTTGAGAAACAGCTCCTAAAACATTATTTTACACTTTTGGTTATTGAGAAACAGCTCCTAAAACATTATTTGACACTTTTGGTTGTTGAAAAACAGCTTCTAACCATTATTTGACACTTTGGTTGTTGAGAAACAGCTCCTAAAACATTATTTTACACTTTTGGTTAGTGAGAAACAGCTCCTAAAACATTATTTGACACTTTTGGTTGTTGAAAAACAGCTTCTAACCATTATTTGACACTTTGGTTGTTGAGAAACAGCTCCTAAAACATTATTTTACACTTTTGGTTATTGAGAAACAGCTCCTAAAACATTATTTGACACTTTTGGTTGTTAAAAAACAGCTTCTAACCATTATTTGACACTTTGGTTGTTGAGAAACAGCTCCTAAAACATTATTTTACACTTTTGGTTATTGAGAAACAGCTCCTAAAACATTATTGGACACTTTTGGTTGTTGAAAAACAGCTTCTAACCATTATTTGACACTTTGGTTGTTGAGAAACAGCTCCTAAAACATTATTTTACACTTTTGGTTATTGAGAAACAGCTCCTAAAACATTATTTTACACTTTTGGTTGTTGAAAAACAGCTTCTAACCATTATTTGACACTTTGGTTGTTGAGAAACAGCTCATAAAACATTATTTTACACTTTTGGTTATTGAGAAACAGCTCCTAAAACATTATTTGACACTTTTGGTTGTTGAAAAACAGCTTCTAACCATTATTTGACACTTTGGTTGTTGAGAAACAGCTCCTAAAACATTATTTTACACTTTTGGTTATTGAGAAACAGCTCCTAAAACATTATTTGACACTTTTGGTTGTTGAAAAACAGCTTCTAACCATTATTTGACACTTTGGTTGTTGAGAAACAGCTCCTAAAACATTATTTTACACTTTTGGTTATTGAGAAACAGCTCCTAAAACATTATTTGACACTTTTGGTTGTTGAAAAACAGCTTCTAACCATTATTTGACACTTTGGTTGTTGAGAAACAGCTCCTAAAACATTATTTTACACTTTTGGTTAGTGAGAAACAGCTCCTAAAACATTATTTGACACTTTTGGTTGTTGAAAAACAGCTTCTAACCATTATTTGACACTTTGGTTGTTGAGAAACAGCTCCTAAAACATTATTTTACACTTTTGGTTATTGAGAAACAGCTCCTAAAACATTATTTTACACTTTTGGTTATTGAGAAACATCTCCTAAAACATTATTTAACACTTTTGGTTGTTGAAAAACAGCTTCTAACCATTATTTGACACTTTGGTTGTTGAGAAACAGCTCCTAAAACATTATTTTACACTTTTGGTTATTGAGAAACAGCTCCTAAAACATTATTTGACACTTTTGGTTGTTGAAAAACAGCTTCTAACCATTATTTGACACTTTGGTTGTTGAGAAACAGCTCCTAAAACATTATTTTACACTTTTGGTTATTGAGAAACAGCTCCTAAAACATTATTTGACACTTTTGGTTGTTGAAAAACAGCTTCTAACCATTATTTGACACTTTGGTTGTTGAGAAACAGCTCCTAAAACATTATTTTACACTTTTGGTTAGTGAGAAACAGCTCCTAAAACATTATTTGACACTTTTGGTTGTTGAAAAACAGCTTCTAACCATTATTTGACACTTTGGTTGTTGAGAAACAGCTCCTAAAACATTATTTTACACTTTTGGTTATTGAGAAACAGCTCCTAAAACATTATTTGACACTTTTGGTTGTTAAAAAACAGCTTCTAACCATTATTTGACACTTTGGTTGTTGAGAAACAGCTCCTAAAACATTATTTTACACTTTTGGTTATTGAGAAACAGCTCCTAAAACATTATTGGACACTTTTGGTTGTTGAAAAACAGCTTCTAACCATTATTTGACACTTTGGTTGTTGAGAAACAGCTCCTAAAACATTATTTTACACTTTTGGTTATTGAGAAACAGCTCCTAAAACATTATTTTACACTTTTGGTTGTTGAAAAACAGCTTCTAACCATTATTTGACACTTTGGTTGTTGAGAAACAGCTCATAAAACATTATTTTACACTTTTGGTTATTGAGAAACAGCTCCTAAAACATTATTTGACACTTTTGGTTGTTGAAAAACAGCTTCTAACCATTATTTGACACTTTGGTTGTTGAGAAACAGCTCCTAAAACATTATTTTACACTTTTGGTTATTGAGAAACAGCTCCTAAAACATTATTTGACACTTTTGGTTGTTGAAAAACAGCTTCTAACCATTATTTGACACTTTGGTTGTTGAGAAACAGCTCCTAAAACATTATTTTACACTTTTGGTTATTGAGAAACAGCTCCTAAAACATTATTTGACACTTTTGGTTGTTGAAAAACAGCTTCTAACCATTATTTGACACTTTGGTTGTTGAGAAACAGCTCCTAAAACATTATTTTACACTTTTGGTTAGTGAGAAACAGCTCCTAAAACATTATTTGACACTTTTGGTTGTTGAAAAACAGCTTCTAACCATTATTTGACACTTTGGTTGTTGAGAAACAGCTCCTAAAACATTATTTTACACTTTTGGTTATTGAGAAACAGCTCCTAAAACATTATTTTACACTTTTGGTTATTGAGAAACAGCTCCTAAAACATTATTGGACACTTTTGGTTGTTGAAAAACAGCTTCTAACCATTATTTGACACTTTGGTTGTTGAGAAACAGCTCCTAAAACATTATTTTACACTTTTGGTTGTTGAGAAACAGCTCCTAAAACATTATTTTACACTTTTGGTTATTGAGAAACAGCTCCTAAAACATTATTTGACACTTTTGGTTATTATTATTGGTGATTATTATTATTTTGGGAGGCAAATTATTTTGGGAGGCAAATTATTTTGGCAAATTATTTTGGGAGGCAAATTATTTTGGCAAATTATTTTGGGAGGCAAATTATTTTGGCAAATTAATTTGGGAGGCAAATTATTTTGGGAGGCAAATTATTTTGGCAAATTATTTTGGGAGGCAAATTATTTTGGCAAATTATTTTGGGAGGCAAATTATTTTGGGAGGCAAATTATTTTGGCAAATTATTTTGGGAGGAAAATTATTTTGGGAGGCAAATTATTTTGGCAAATTATTTTGGGAGGCAAATTATTTTGGCAAATTATTTTGGGAGGCAAATTATTTTGGCAAATTATTTTGGGAGGCAAATTATTTTGGGAGGCAAATTATTTTGGCAAATTATTTTGGGAGGCAAATTATTTTGGCAAATTATTTTAGGAGGCAAATTATTTTGGCAAATTATTTTGGGAGGCAAATTATTTTGGCAAATTATTTTGGGAGGCAAATTATTTTGGGAGGCAAATTATTTTGGCAAATTATTTTGGCAAAATATTTTGGGAGGCAAATTATTTTGGGAGGCAAATTATTTTGGGAGGCAAATTATTTTGGCAGGCAAATGATTTTGGGAGGCAAATTATTTTGGGAGGCAAATTATTTTGGAAGGCAAATTATTTTGGCAGGCAAATTATTTTGGCAAATTATTTTGGGAGGCAAATTATTTTGGAAAATTATTTTGGGAGGCAAATTATTTTGGCAAATTATTTTGGGAGGCAAATTATTTTGGGAGGCAAATTATTTTGGCAAATTATTTTGGGAGGCAAATTATTTTGGGAGGCAAATTATTTTGGGAGGCAAATTATTTTGGGAGGCAAATTATTTTGGGAGGCAAATTATTTTGGCAAATTATTTTGGGAGGCAAATTATTTTGGGAGGCAAATTATTTTGGCAAATTATTTTGGGAGGCAAATTATTTTGGCAAATTATTTTGGGAGGCAAATTATTTAAATTATTTTACACTTTTGGTTATTGAGAAACAGCTCCTAAAACATTATTTGACACTTTTGGTTGTTGAAAAACAGCTTCTAACCATTATTTGACACTTTGGTTGTTGAGAAACAGCTCCTAAAACATTATTTTACACTTTTGGTTATTGAGAAACAGCTCCTAAAACATTATTTGACACTTTTGGTTGTTGAAAAACAGCTTCTAACCATTATTTGACACTTTGGTTGTTGAGAAACAGCTCCTAAAACATTATTTTACACTTTTGGTTAGTGAGAAACAGCTCCTAAAACATTATTTAACACTTTTGGTTGTTGAAAAACAGCTTCTAACCATTATTTGACACTTTGGTTGTTGAGAAACAGCTCCTAAAACATTATTTTACACTTTTGGTTATTGAGAAACAGCTCCTAAAACATTATTTTACACTTTTGGTTGTTGAAAAACAGCTTCTAACCATTATTTGACACTTTGGTTGTTGAGAAACAGCTCCTAAAACATTATTTTACACTTTTGGTTATTGAGAAACAGCTCCTAAAACATTATTTGACACTTTTGGTTGTTGAAAAACAGCTTCTAACCATTATTTGACACTTTGGTTGTTGAGAAACAGCTCCTAAAACATTATTTTACACTTTTGGTTATTGAGAAACAGCTCCTAAAACATTATTTGACACTTTTGGTTGTTGAAAAACAGCTTCTAACCATTATTTGACACTTTGGTTGTTGAGAAACAGCTCCTAAAACATTATTTTACACTTTTGGTTATTGAGAAACAGCTCCTAAAACATTATTTGACACTTTTGGTTGTTGAAAAACAGCTTCTAACCATTATTTGACACTTTGGTTGTTGAGAAACAGCTCCTAAAACATTATTTTACACTTTTGGTTAGTGAGAAACAGCTCCTAAAACATTATTTGACACTTTTGGTTGTTGAAAAACAGCTTCTAACCATTATTTGACACTTTGGTTGTTGAGAAACAGCTCCTAAAACATTATTTTACACTTTTGGTTATTGAGAAACAGCTCCTAAAACATTATTTGACACTTTTGGTTGTTAAAAAACAGCTTCTAACCATTATTTGACACTTTGGTTGTTGAGAAACAGCTCATAAAACATTATTTTACACTTTTGGTTATTGAGAAACATCTCCTAAAACATTATTTGACACTTTTGGTTGTTAAAAAACAGCTTCTAACCATTATTTGACACTTTGGTTGTTGAGAAACAGCTCCTAAAACATTATTTTACACTTTTGGTTATTGAGAAACAGCTCCTAAAACATTATTTGACACTTTTGGTTGTTGAAAAACAGCTTCTAACCATTATTTGACACTTTGGTTGTTGAGAAACAGCTCCTAAAACATTATTTTACACTTTTGGTTGTTGAAAAACAGCTTCTAACCATTATTTGACACTTTGGTTGTTGAGAAACAGCTCCTAAAACATTATTTTACACTTTTGGTTATTGAGAAACAGCTCCTAAAACATTATTTGACACTTTTGGTTATTATTATTGGTGATTATTATTATTTTGGGAGGCAAATTATTTTGGCAAATTATTTTGGGAGGCAAATTATTTTGGGAGGCAAATTATTTTGGGAGGCAAATTATTTTGGCAAATTATTTTGGGAGGCAAATTATTTTGGCAAATTATTTTGGGAGGCAAATTATTTTGGGAGGCAAATTATTTTGGGAGGCAAATTATTTTGGCAAATTATTTTGGGAGGCAAATTATTTTGGGAGGCAAATTATTTTGGGAGGCAAATTATTTTGGCAAATTATTTTGGGAGGAAAATTATTTTGGGAGGCAAATTATTTTGGCAAATTATTTTGGGAGGCAAATTATTTTGGCAAATTATTTTGGGAGGCAAATTATTTTGGCAAATTATTTTGGGAGGCAAATTATTTTGGGAGGCAAATTATTTTGGGAGGCAAATTATTTTGGCAAATTATTTTGGGAGGCAAATTATTTTGGCAAATTATTTTAGGAGGCAAATTATTTTGGCAAATTATTTTGGGAGGCAAATTATTTTGGCAAATTATTTTGGGAGGCAAATTATTTTGGGAGGCAAATTATTTTGGGAGGCAAATTATTTTGGCAAATTATTTTGGCAAAATATTTTGGGAGGCAAATTATTTTGGCAAATTATTTTGGGAGGCAAATTATTTTGGCAAATTATTTTGGGAGGCAAATTATTTTGGGAGGCAAATTATTTTGGGAGGCAAATTATTTTGGCAAATTATTTTGGCAGGCAAATGATTTTGGGAGGCAAATTATTTTGGGAGGCAAATTATTTTGGAAGGCAAATTATTTTGGCAAATTATTTTGGGAGGCAAATTATTTTGGCAAATTATTTTGGGAGGCAAATTATTTTGGCAAATTATTTTGGGAGGCAAATTATTTTGGCAAATTATTTTGGGAGGCAAATTATTTTGGCAAATTATTTTGGGAGGCAAATTATTTTGGCAAATTATTTTGGGAGGCAAATTATTTTGGGAGGCAAATAATTTTGGCAAATTATTTTGGGAGGCAAATTATTTTGGGAGGCAAATTATTTTGGCAAATTATTTTGGGAGGCAAATTATTTTGGCAAATTATTTTGGGAGGCAAATTATTTTGGCAAATTATTTTGGGAGGCAAATTATTTTGGCAAATTATTTTGGGAGGCAAATTATTTAAATTATTTTACACTTTTGGTTATTGAGAAACAGCTCCTAAAACATTATTTGACACTTTTGGTTGTTGAAAAACAGCTTCTAACCATTATTTGACACTTTGGTTGTTGAGAAACAGCTCCTAAAACATTATTTTACACTTTTGGTTATTGAGAAACAGCTCCTAAAACATTATTTTACACTTTTGGTTGTTGAAAAACAGCTTCTAACCATTATTTGACACTTTGGTTGTTGAGAAACAGCTCCTAAAACATTATTTTACACTTTTGGTTATTGAGAAACAGCTCCTAAAACATTATTTGACACTTTTGGTTGTTGAAAAACAGCTTCTAACCATTATTTGACACTTTGGTTGTTGGGAAACAGCTCCTAAAACATTATTTTACACTTTTGGTTAGTGAGAAACAGCTCCTAAAACATTATTTGACACTTTTGGTTGTTGAAAAACAGCTTCTAACCATTATTTGACACTTTGGTTGTTGAGAAACAGCTCCTAAAACATTATTTTACACTTTTGGTTATTGAGAAACAGCTCCTAAAACATTATTTGACACTTTTGGTTGTTAAAAAACAGCTTCTAACCATTATTTGACACTTTGGTTGTTGAGAAACAGCTCCTAAAACATTATTTTACACTTTTGGTTAGTGAGAAACAGCTCCTAAAACATTATTTGACACTTTTGGATGTTGAAAAACAGCTTCTAACCATTATTTGACACTTTGGTTGTTGAGAAACAGCTCCTAAAACATTATTTTACACTTTTGGTTATTGAGAAACAGCTCCTAAAACATTATTTGACACTTTTGGTTGTTAAAAAACAGCTTCTAACCATTATTTGACACTTTGGTTGTTGAGAAACAGCTCCTAAAACATTATTTTACACTTTTGGTTATTGAGAAACATCTCCTAAAACATTATTTGACACTTTTGGTTGTTAAAAAACAGCTTCTAACCATTATTTGACACTTTGGTTGTTGAGAAACAGCTCCTAAAACATTATTTTACACTTTTGGTTATTGAGAAACAGCTCCTAAAACATTATTTGACACTTTTGGTTGTTGAAAAACAGCTTCTAACCATTATTTGACACTTTGGTTGTTGAGAAACAGCTCCTAAAACATTATTTTACACTTTTGGTTGTTGAAAAACAGCTTCTAACCATTATTTGACACTTTGGTTGTTGAGAAACAGCTCCTAAAACATTATTTTACACTTTTGGTTATTGAGAAACAGCTCCTAAAACATTATTTGACACTTTTGGTTATTATTATTGGTGATTATTATTATTTTGGGAGGCAAATTATTTTGGCAAATTATTTTGGGAGGCAAATTATTTTGGGAGGCAAATTATTTTGGGAGGCAAATTATTTTGGCAAATTATTTTGGGAGGCAAATTATTTTGGGAGGCAAATTATTTTGGGAGGCAAATTATTTTGGCAAATTATTTTGGGAGGCAAATTATTTTGGGAGGCAAATTATTTTGGCAAATTATTTTGGGAGGCAAATTATTTTGGGAGGCAAATTATTTTGGCAAATTATTTTGGGAGGAAAATTATTTTGGGAGGCAAATTATTTTGGCAAATTATTTTGGGAGGCAAATTATTTTGGCAAATTATTTTGGGAGGCAAATTATTTTGGCAAATTATTTTGGGAGGCAAATTATTTTGGGAGGCAAATTATTTTGGGAGGCAAATTATTTTGGCAAATTATTTTGGGAGGCAAATTATTTTGGCAAATTATTTTAGGAGGCAAATTATTTTGGCAAATTATTTTGGGAGGCAAATTATTTTGGCAAATTATTTTGGGAGGCAAATTATTTTGGGAGGCAAATTATTTTGGCAAATTATTTTGGCAAAATATTTTGGGAGGCAAATTATTTTGGCAAATTATTTTGGGAGGCAAATTATTTTGGCAAATTATTTTGGGAGGCAAATTATTTTGGGAGGCAAATTATTTTGGGAGGCAAATTATTTTGGCAAATTATTTTGGCAGGCAAATGATTTTGGGAGGCAAATTATTTTGGGAGGCAAATTATTTTGGAAGGCAAATTATTTTGGCAAATTATTTTGGGAGGCAAATTATTTTGGCAAATTATTTTGGGAGGCAAATTATTTTGGCAAATTATTTTGGGAGGCAAATTATTTTGGCAAATTATTTTGGGAGGCAAATTATTTTGGCAAATTATTTTGGGAGGCAAATTATTTTGGCAAATTATTTTGGGAGGCAAATTATTTTGGGAGGCAAATAATTTTGGCAAATTATTTTGGGAGGCAAATTATTTTGGGAGGCAAATTATTTTGGCAAATTATTTTGGGAGGCAAATTATTTTGGCAAATTATTTTGGGAGGCAAATTATTTTGGGAGGCAAATTATTTTGGCAAATTATTTTGGGAGGCAAATTATTTAAATTATTTTACACTTTTGGTTATTGAGAAACAGCTCCTAAAACATTATTTGACACTTTTGGTTGTTGAAAAACAGCTTCTAACCATTATTTGACACTTTGGTTGTTGAGAAACAGCTCCTAAAACATTATTTTACACTTTTGGTTATTGAGAAACAGCTCCTAAAACATTATTTTACACTTTTGGTTGTTGAAAAACAGCTTCTAACCATTATTTGACACTTTGGTTGTTGAGAAACAGCTCCTAAAACATTATTTTACACTTTTGGTTATTGAGAAACAGCTCCTAAAACATTATTTGACACTTTTGGTTGTTGAAAAACAGCTTCTAACCATTATTTGACACTTTGGTTGTTGGGAAACAGCTCCTAAAACATTATTTTACACTTTTGGTTAGTGAGAAACAGCTCCTAAAACATTATTTGACACTTTTGGTTGTTGAAAAACAGCTTCTAACCATTATTTGACACTTTGGTTGTTGAGAAACAGCTCCTAAAACATTATTTTACACTTTTGGTTATTGAGAAACAGCTCCTAAAACATTATTTGACACTTTTGGTTGTTAAAAAACAGCTTCTAACCATTATTTGACACTTTGGTTGTTGAGAAACAGCTCCTAAAACATTATTTTACACTTTTGGTTAGTGAGAAACAGCTCCTAAAACATTATTTGACACTTTTGGTTGTTGAAAAACAGCTTCTAACCATTATTTGACACTTTGGTTGTTGAGAAACAGCTCCTAAAACATTATTTTACACTTTTGGTTGTTGAGAAACAGCTCCTAAAACATTATTTTACACTTTTGGTTATTGAGAAACAGCTCCTAAAACATTATTTGACACTTTTGGTTATTATTATTGGTGATTATTATTATTTTGGGAGGCAAATTATTTTGGGAGGCAAATTATTTTGGGAGGCAAATTATTTTGGGAGGCAAATTATTTTGGCAAATTATTTTGGGAGGCAAATTATTTTGGCAAATTATTTTGGGAGGCAAATTATTTTGGCAAATTAATTTGGGAGGCAAATTATTTTGGGAGGCAAATTATTTTGGCAAATTATTTTGGGAGGCAAATTATTTTGGGAGGCAAATTATTTTGGCAAATTATTTTGGGAGGCAAATTATTTTGGGAGGCAAATTATTTTGGGAGGCAAATTATTTTGGCAAATTATTTTGGGAGGAAAATTATTTTGGGAGGCAAATTATTTTGGCAAATTATTTTGGGAGGCAAATTATTTTGGCAAATTATTTTGGGAGGCAAATTATTTTGGCAAATTATTTTGGGAGGCAAATTATTTTGGCAAATTATTTTAGGAGGCAAATTATTTTGGCAAATTATTTTGGGAGGCAAATTATTTTGGCAAATTATTTTGGGAGGCAAATTATTTTGGGAGGCAAATTATTTTGGCAAATTATTTTGGCAAAATATTTTGGGAGGCAAATTATTTTGGCAAATTATTTTGGGAGGCAAATTATTTTGGGAGGCAAATTATTTTGGCAGGCAAATGATTTTGGGAGGCAAATGATTTTGGGAGGCAAATTATTTTGGAAGGCAAATTATTTTGGCAAATTATTTTGGCAAATTATTTTGGGAGGCAAATTATTTTGGCAAATTATTTTGGAAAATTATTTTGGAAAATTATTTTGGGAGGCAAATTATTTTGGCAAATTATTTTGGGAGGCAAATTATTTTGGGAGGCAAATTATTTTGGGAGGCAAATTATTTTGGGAGGCAAATTATTTTGGGAGGCAAATAATTTTGGCAAATAATTTTGGGAGGCAAATTATTTTGGCAAATTATTTTGGGAGGCAAATTATTTTGGCAAATTATTTTGGGAGGCAAATTATTTTGGCAAATTATTTTGGGAGGCAAATTATTTTGGGAGGCAAATTATTTAAATTATTTTACACTTTTGGTTATTGAGAAACAGCTCCTAAAACATTATTTGACACTTTTGGTTGTTGAAAAACAGCTTCTAACCATTATTTGACACTTTGGTTGTTGAGAAACAGCTCCTAAAACATTATTTTACACTTTTGGTTATTGAGAAACAGCTCCTAAAACATTATTTGACACTTTTGGTTGTTGAAAAACAGCTTCTAACCATTATTTGACACTTTGGTTGTTGAGAAACAGCTCCTAAAACATTATTTTACACTTTTGGTTAGTGAGAAACAGCTCCTAAAACATTATTTGACACTTTTGGTTATTATTATTGGTGATTATTATTATTTTGGGAGGCAAATTATTTTGGGAGGCAAATTATTTTGGGAGGCAAATTATTTTGGCAAATTATTTTGGGAGGCAAATTATTTTGGCAAATTATTTTGGGAGGCAAATTATTTTGGCAAATTAATTTGGGAGGCAAATTATTTTGGCAAATTATTTTGGGAGGCAAATTATTTTGGCAAATTATTTTGGGAGGCAAATTATTTTGGGAGGCAAATTATTTTGGCAAATTATTTTGGGAGGAAAATTATTTTGGGAGGCAAATTATTTTGGCAAATTATTTTGGGAGGCAAATTATTTTGGCAAATTATTTTGGGAGGCAAATTATTTTGGGAGGCAAATTATTTTGGTAAATTATTTTAGGAGGCAAATTATTTTGGCAAATTATTTTGGGAGGCAAATTATTTTGGCAAATTATTTTGGGAGGCAAATTATTTTGGGAGGCAAATTATTTTGGCAAATTATTTTGGCAAATTATTTTGGGAGGCAAATTATTTTGGGAGGCAAATTATTTTGGGAGGCAAATTATTTTGGGAGGCAAATTATTTTGGGAGGCAAATTATTTTGGCAGGCAAATTATTTTGGCAGGCAAATGATTTTGGGAGGCAAATTATTTTGGGAGGCAAATTATTTTGGAAGGCAAATTATTTTGGCAAATTATTTTGGGAGGCAAATTATTTTGGCAAATTATTTTGGGAGGCAAATTATTTTGGAAAATTATTTTGGAAAATTATTTTGGGAGGCAAATTATTTTGGAAAATTATTTTGGGAGGCAAATTATTTTGGGAGGCAAATTATTTTGGGAGGCAAATTATTTTGGGAGGCAAATTATTTTGGGAGGCAAATAATTTTGGCAAATTATTTTGGGAGGCAAATTATTTTGGGAGGCAAATTATTTTGGGAGGCAAATTATTTTGGGAGGCAAATTATTTTGGCAAATTATTTTGGGAGGCAAATTATTTTGGCAAATTATTTTGGGAGGCAAATTATTTTGGCAAATTATTTTGGGAGGCAAATTATTTTGGCAAATTATTTTGGGAGGCAAATTATTTAAATTATTTTACACTTTTGGTTATTGAGAAACAGCTCCTAAAACATTATTTGACACTTTTGGTTGTTGAAAAACAGCTTCTAACCATTATTTGACACTTTGGTTGTTGAGAAACAGCTCCTAAAACATTATTTTACACTTTTGGTTATTGAGAAACAGCTCCTAAAACATTATTTGACACTTTTGGTTGTTGAAAAACAGCTTCTAACCATTATTTGACACTTTGGTTGTTGAGAAACAGCTCCTAAAACATTATTTTACACTTTTGGTTAGTGAGAAACAGCTCCTAAAACATTATTTAACACTTTTGGTTGTTGAAAAACAGCTTCTAACCATTATTTGACACTTTGGTTGTTGAGAAACAGCTCCTAAAACATTATTTTACACTTTTGGTTATTGAGAAACAGCTCCTAAAACATTATTTTACACTTTTGGTTGTTGAAAAACAGCTTCTAACCATTATTTGACACTTTGGTTGTTGAGAAACAGCTCCTAAAACATTATTTTACACTTTTGGTTATTGAGAAACAGCTCCTAAAACATTATTTGACACTTTTGGTTGTTGAAAAACAGCTTCTAACCATTATTTGACACTTTGGTTGTTGAGAAACAGCTCCTAAAACATTATTTTACACTTTTGGTTATTGAGAAACAGCTCCTAAAACATTATTTGACACTTTTGGTTGTTGAAAAACAGCTTCTAACCATTATTTGACACTTTGGTTGTTGAGAAACAGCTCCTAAAACATTATTTTACACTTTTGGTTATTGAGAAACAGCTCCTAAAACATTATTTGACACTTTTGGTTGTTGAAAAACAGCTTCTAACCATTATTTGACACTTTGGTTGTTGAGAAACAGCTCCTAAAACATTATTTTACACTTTTGGTTAGTGAGAAACAGCTCCTAAAACATTATTTGACACTTTTGGTTGTTGAAAAACAGCTTCTAACCATTATTTGACACTTTGGTTGTTGAGAAACAGCTCCTAAAACATTATTTTACACTTTTGGTTGTTGAGAAACAGCTCCTAAAACATTATTTTACACTTTTGGTTATTGAGAAACAGCTCCTAAATCATTATTTGACACTTTTGGTTATTATTATTGGTGATTATTATTATTTTGGGAGGCAAATTATTTTGGCAAATTATTTTGGGAGGCAAATTATTTTGGGAGGCAAATTATTTTGGCAAATTATTTTGGGAGGCAAATTATTTTGGGAGGCAAATTATTTTGGCAAATTATTTTGGGAGGCAAATTATTTTGGCAAATTATTTTGGGAGGCAAATTATTTTGGCAAATTATTTTGGGAGGCAAATTATTTTGGCAAATTATTTTGGGAGGCAAATTATTTTGGGAGGCAAATTATTTTGGCAAATTATTTTGGCAAATTATTTTGGGAGGCAAATTATTTTGGCAAATTATTTTAGGAGGCAAATTATTTTGGCAAATTATTTTGGGAGGCAAATTATTTTGGCAAATTATTTTGGGAGGCAAATTATTTTGGCAAATTATTTTGGCAAAATATTTTGGGAGGCAAATTATTTTGGCAAATTATTTTGGGAGGCAAATTATTTTGGGAGGCAAATTATTTTGGCAGGCAAATGATTTTGGGAGGCAAATTATTTTGGAAGGCAAATTATTTTGGCAAATTATTTTGGGAGGCAAATTATTTTGGAAAATTATTTTGGAAAATTATTTTGGGAGGCAAATTATTTTGGCAAATTATTTTGGGAGGCAAATTATTTTGGCAAATTATTTTGGGAGGCAAATTATTTTGGGAGGCAAATTATTTAAATTATTTTACACTTTTGGTTATTGAGAAACAGCTCCTAAAACATTATTTGACACTTTTGGTTGTTGAAAAACAGCTTCTAACCATTATTTGACACTTTGGTTGTTGAGAAACAGCTCCTAAAACATTATTTTACACTTTTGGTTATTGAGAAACAGCTCCTAAAACATTATTTGACACTTTTGGTTGTTGAAAAACAGCTTCTAACCATTATTTGACACTTTGGTTGTTGAGAAACAGCTCCTAAAACATTATTTTACACTTTTGGTTAGTGAGAAACAGCTCCTAAAACATTATTTGACACTTTTGGTTATTATTATTGGTGATTATTATTATTTTGGGAGGCAAATTATTTTGGCAAATTATTTTGGGAGGCAAATTATTTTGGGAGGCAAATTATTTTGGCAAATTATTTTGGGAGGCAAATTATTTTGGCAAATTATTTTGGGAGGCAAATTATTTTGGCAAATTAATTTGGGAGGCAAATTATTTTGGGAGGCAAATTATTTTGGCAAATTATTTTGGGAGGCAAATTATTTTGGGAGGCAAATTATTTTGGGAGGCAAATTATTTTGGGAGGCAAATTATTTTGGCAAATTATTTTGGGAGGAAAATTATTTTGGGAGGCAAATTATTTTGGCAAATTATTTTGGGAGGCAAATTATTTTGGCAAATTATTTTGGGAGGCAAATTATTTTGGCAAATTATTTTGGGAGGCAAATTATTTTGGGAGGCAAATTATTTTGGTAAATTATTTTAGGAGGCAAATTATTTTGGCAAATTATTTTGGGAGGCAAATTATTTTGGGAGGCAAATTATTTTGGTAAATTATTTTAGGAGGCAAATTATTTTGGCAAATTATTTTGGGAGGCAAATTATTTTGGCAAATTATTTTGGGAGGCAAATTATTTTGGGAGGCAAATTATTTTGGCAAATTATTTTGGCAAAATATTTTGGGAGGCAAATTATTTTGGGAGGCAAATTATTTTGGGAGGCAAATTATTTTGGGAGGCAAATTATTTTGGCAGGCAAATGATTTTGGGAGGCAAATTATTTTGGGAGGCAAATTATTTTGGAAGGCAAATTATTTTGGCAAATTATTTTGGGAGGCAAATTATTTTGGCAAATTATTTTGGGAGGCAAATTATTTTGGAAAATTATTTTGGAAAATTATTTTGGAAAATTATTTTGGAAAATTATTTTGGGAGGCAAATTATTTTGGAAAATTATTTTGGGAGGCAAATTATTTTGGGAGGCAAATTATTTTGGGAGGCAAATTATTTTGGGAGGCAAATTATTTTGGGAGGCAAATTATTTTGGGAGGCAAATAATTTTGGCAAATTATTTTGGGAGGCAAATTATTTTGGGAGGCAAATTATTTTGGGAGGCAAATTATTTTGGGAGGCAAATTATTTTGGCAAATTATTTTGGGAGGCAAATTATTTTGGCAAATTATTTTGGGAGGCAAATTATTTTGGCAAATTATTTTGGGAGGCAAATTATTTTGGCAAATTATTTTGGGAGGCAAATTATTTAAATTATTTTACACTTTTGGTTATTGAGAAACAGCTCCTAAAACATTATTTGACACTTTTGGTTGTTGAAGAACAGCTTCTAACCATTATTTGACACTTTGGTTGTTGAGAAACAGCTCCTAAAACATTATTTTACACTTTTGGTTATTGAGAAACAGCTCCTAAAACATTATTTGACACTTTTGGTTGTTGAAAAACAGCTTCTAACCATTATTTGACACTTTGGTTGTTGAGAAACAGCTCCTAAAACATTATTTTACACTTTTGGTTAGTGAGAAACAGCTCCTAAAACATTATTTAACACTTTTGGTTGTTGAAAAACAGCTTCTAACCATTATTTGACACTTTGGTTGTTGAGAAACAGCTCCTAAAACATTATTTTACACTTTTGGTTATTGAGAAACAGCTCCTAAAACATTATTTTACACTTTTGGTTGTTGAAAAACAGCTTCTAACCATTATTTGACACTTTGGTTGTTGAGAAACAGCTCCTAAAACATTATTTTACACTTTTGGTTATTGAGAAACAGCTCCTAAAACATTATTTGACACTTTTGGTTGTTGAAAAACAGCTTCTAACCATTATTTGACACTTTGGTTGTTGAGAAACAGCTCCTAAAACATTATTTTACACTTTTGGTTATTGAGAAACAGCTCCTAAAACATTATTTGACACTTTTGGTTGTTAAAAAACAGCTTCTAACCATTATTTGACACTTTGGTTGTTGAGAAACAGCTCCTAAAACATTATTTTACACTTTTGGTTATTGAGAAACAGCTCCTAAAACATTATTTGACACTTTTGGTTGTTAAAAAACAGCTTCTAACCATTATTTGACACTTTGGTTGTTGAGAAACAGCTCCTAAAACATTATTTTACACTTTTGGTTATTGAGAAACAGCTCCTAAAACATTATTTGACACTTTTGGTTGTTGAAAAACAGCTTCTAACCATTATTTGACACTTTGGTTGTTGAGAAACAGCTCCTAAAACATTATTTTACACTTTTGGTTGTTGAGAAACAGCTCCTAAAACATTATTTTACACTTTTGGTTGTTGAAAAACAGCTTCTAACCATTATTTGACACTTTGGTTGTTGAGAAACAGCTCCTAAAACATTATTTTACACTTTTGGTTATTGAGAAACAGCTCCTAAAACATTATTTGACACTTTTGGTTATTATTATTGGTGATTATTATTATTTTGGGAGGCAAATTATTTTGGGAGGCAAATTATTTTGGGAGGCAAATTATTTTGGCAAATTATTTTGGGAGGCAAATTATTTTGGCAAATTATTTTGGGAGGCAAATTATTTTGGCAAATTAATTTGGGAGGCAAATAATTTTGGGAGGCAAATTATTTTGGCAAATTATTTTGGGAGGCAAATTATTTTGGGAGGCAAATTATTTTGGCAAATTATTTTGGGAGGCAAATTATTTTGGGAGGCAAATTATTTTGGCAAATTATTTTGGGAGGAAAATTATTTTGGGAGGCAAATTATTTTGGCAAATTATTTTGGGAGGCAAATTATTTTGGCAAATTATTTTGGGAGGCAAATTATTTTGGCAAATTATTTTGGGAGGCAAATTATTTTGGGAGGCAAATTATTTTGGGAGGCAAATTATTTTGGCAAATTATTTTGGGAGGCAAATTATTTTAGGAGGCAAATTATTTTGGCAAATTATTTTGGGAGGCAAATTATTTTGGCAAATTATTTTGGGAGGCAAATTATTTTGGGAGGCAAATTATTTTGGCAAATTATTTTGGCAAAATATTTTGGGAGGCAAATTATTTTGGGAGGCAAATTATTTTGGGAGGCAAATTATTTTGGGAGGCAAATGATTTTGGGAGGCAAATTATTTTGGCAGGCAAATGATTTTGGGAGGCAAATTATTTTGGGAGGCAAATTATTTTGGAAGGCAAATTATTTTGGGAGGCAAATTATTTTGGGAGGCAAATTATTTTGGGAGGCAAATTATTTTGGAAAATTATTTTGGGAGGCAAATTATTTTGGCAAATTATTTTGGGAGGCAAATTATTTTGGGAGGCAAATTATTTTGGGAGGCAAATTATTTTGAGAGGCAAATAATTTTGGCAAATAATTTTGGGAGGCAAATTATTTTGGGAGGCAAATTATTTTGGCAAATTATTTTGGGAGGCAAATTATTTTGGCAAATTATTTTGGGAGGCAAATTATTTTGGCAAATTATTTTGGGAGGCAAATTATTTTGGCAAATTATTTTGGGAGGCAAATTATTTAAATTATTTTACACTTTTGGTTATTGAGAAACAGCTCCTAAAACATTATTTGACACTTTTGGTTGTTGAAAAACAGCTTCTAACCATTATTTGACACTTTGGTTGTTGAGAAACAGCTCCTAAAACATTATTTTACACTTTTGGTTATTGAGAAACAGCTCCTAAAACATTATTTGACACTTTTGGTTGTTGAAAAACAGCTTCTAACCATTATTTGACACTTTGGTTGTTGAGAAACAGCTCCTAAAACATTATTTTACACTTTTGGTTATTGAGAAACAGCTCCTAAAACATTATTTGACACTTTTGGTTGTTGAAAAACAGCTTCTAACCATTATTTGACACTTTGGTTGTTGAGAAACAGCTCCTAAAACATTATTTTACACTTTTGGTTAGTGAGAAACAGCTCCTAAAACATTATTTGACACTTTTGGTTGTTGAAAAACAGCTTCTAACCATTATTTGACACTTTGGTTGTTGAGAAACAGCTCCTAAAACATTATTTTACACTTTTGGTTGTTGAGAAACAGCTCCTAAAACATTATTTTACACTTTTGGTTATTGAGAAACAGCTCCTAAAACATTATTTGACACTTTTGGTTATTATTATTGGTGATTATTATTATTTTGGGAGGCAAATTATTTTGGGAGGCAAATTATTTTGGGAGGCAAATTATTTTGGGAGGCAAATTATTTTGGCAAATTATTTTGGGAGGCAAATTATTTTGGCAAATTAATTTGGGAGGCAAATTATTTTGGGAGGCAAATTATTTTGGCAAATTATTTTGGGAGGCAAATTATTTTGGCAAATTATTTTGGGAGGCAAATTATTTTGGGAGGCAAATTATTTTGGCAGGCAAATGATTTTGGGAGGCAAATTATTTTGGGAGGCAAATTATTTTGGAAGGCAAATTATTTTGGGAGGCAAATTATTTTGGGAGGCAAATTATTTTGGCAAATTATTTTGGGAGGCAAATTATTTTGGAAAATTATTTTGGGAGGCAAATTATTTTGGGAGGCAAATTATTTTGGCAAATTATTTTGGGAGGCAAATTATTTTGGGAGGCAAATTATTTTGGGAGGCAAATTATTTTGAGAGGCAAATAATTTTGGCAAATAATTTTGGGAGGCAAATTATTTTGGGAGGCAAATTATTTTGGCAAATTATTTTGGCAAATTATTTTGGGAGGCAAATTATTTTGGCAAATTATTTTGGGAGGCAAATTATTTTGGGAGGCAAATTATTTAAATTATTTTACACTTTTGGTTATTGAGAAACAGCTCCTAAAACATTATTTGACACTTTTGGTTGTTGAAAAACAGCTTCTAACCATTATTTGACACTTTGGTTGTTGAGAAACAGCTCCTAAAACATTATTTTACACTTTTGGTTATTGAGAAACAGCTCCTAAAACATTATTTGACACTTTTGGTTGTTGAAAAACAGCTTCTAACCATTATTTGACACTTTGGTTGTTGAGAAACAGCTCCTAAAACATTATTTTACACTTTTGGTTATTGAGAAACAGCTCCTAAAACATTATTTGACACTTTTGGTTGTTGAAAAACAGCTTCTAACCATTATTTGACACTTTGGTTGTTGAGAAACAGCTCCTAAAACATTATTTTACACTTTTGGTTAGTGAGAAACAGCTCCTAAAACATTATTTGACACTTTTGGTTGTTGAAAAACAGCTTCTAACCATTATTTGACACTTTGGTTGTTGAGAAACAGCTCCTAAAACATTATTTTACACTTTTGGTTATTGAGAAACAGCTCCTAAAACATTATTTGACACTTTTGGTTGTTAAAAAACAGCTTCTAACCATTATTTGACACTTTGGTTGTTGAGAAACAGCTCCTAAAACATTATTTTACACTTTTGGTTAGTGAGAAACAGCTCCTAAAACATTATTTGACACTTTTGGTTGTTGAAAAACAGCTTCTAACCATTATTTGACACTTTGGTTGTTGAGAAACAGCTCCTAAAACATTATTTTACACTTTTGGTTGTTGAGAAACAGCTCCTAAAACATTATTTTACACTTTTGGTTATTGAGAAACAGCTCCTAAAACATTATTTGACACTTTTGGTTATTATTATTGGTGATTATTATTATTTTGGGAGGCAAATTATTTTGGGAGGCAAATTATTTTGGGAGGCAAATTATTTTGGGAGGCAAATTATTTTGGCAAATTATTTTGGGAGGCAAATTATTTTGGCAAATTAATTTGGGAGGCAAATTATTTTGGGAGGCAAATTATTTTGGCAAATTATTTTGGGAGGCAAATTATTTTGGCAAATTATTTTGGGAGGCAAATTATTTTGGCAAATTATTTTGGGAGGCAAATTATTTTGGCAAATTATTTTGGGAGGCAAATTATTTTGGCAAATTATTTTGGGAGGCAAATTATTTAAATTATTTTACACTTTTGGTTATTGAGAAACAGCTCCTAAAACATTATTTGACACTTTTGGTTGTTGAAAAACAGCTTCTAACCATTATTTGACACTTTGGTTGTTGAGAAACAGCTCCTAAAACATTATTTTACACTTTTGGTTATTGAGAAACAGCTCCTAAAACATTATTTGACACTTTTGGTTGTTGAAAAACAGCTTCTAACCATTATTTGACACTTTGGTTGTTGAGAAACAGCTCCTAAAACATTATTTTACACTTTTGGTTATTGAGAAACAGCTCCTAAAACATTATTTGACACTTTTGGTTGTTGAAAAACAGCTTCTAACCATTATTTGACACTTTGGTTGTTGAGAAACAGCTCCTAAAACATTATTTTACACTTTTGGTTAGTGAGAAACAGCTCCTAAAACATTATTTGACACTTTTGGTTGTTGAAAAACAGCTTCTAACCATTATTTGACACTTTGGTTGTTGAGAAACAGCTCCTAAAACATTATTTTACACTTTTGGTTATTGAGAAACAGCTCCTAAAACATTATTTGACACTTTTGGTTGTTAAAAAACAGCTTCTAACCATTATTTGACACTTTGGTTGTTGAGAAACAGCTCCTAAAACATTATTTTACACTTTTGGTTAGTGAGAAACAGCTCCTAAAACATTATTTGACACTTTTGGTTGTTGAAAAACAGCTTCTAACCATTATTTGACACTTTGGTTGTTGAGAAACAGCTCCTAAAACATTATTTTACACTTTTGGTTGTTGAGAAACAGCTCCTAAAACATTATTTTACACTTTTGGTTATTGAGAAACAGCTCCTAAAACATTATTTGACACTTTTGGTTATTATTATTGGTGATTATTATTATTTTGGGAGGCAAATTATTTTGGGAGGCAAATTATTTTGGGAGGCAAATTATTTTGGGAGGCAAATTATTTTGGCAAATTAATTTGGGAGGCAAATTATTTTGGGAGGCAAATTATTTTGGCAAATTATTTTGGGAGGCAAATTATTTTGGGAGGCAAATTATTTTGGGAGGCAAATTATTTTGGCAAATTATTTTGGGAGGCAAATTATTTTGGGAGGCAAATTATTTTGGCAAATTATTTTGGGAGGCAAATTATTTTGGGAGGCAAATTATTTTGGCAAATTATTTTGGGAGGCAAATTATTTTGGCAAATTATTTTAGGAGGCAAATTATTTTGGCAAATTATTTTGGGAGGCAAATTATTTTGGCAAATTATTTTGGGAGGCAAATTATTTTGGGAGGCAAATTATTTTGGCAAATTATTTTGGCAAAATATTTTGGGAGGCAAATTATTTTGGCAAATTATTTTGGGAGGCAAATTATTTTGGGAGGCAAATTATTTTGGGAGGCAAATTATTTTGGGAGGCAAATTATTTTGGCAGGCAAATTATTTAAATTATTTTACACTTTTGGTTATTGAGAAACAGCTCCTAAAACATTATTTGACACTTTTGGTTGTTGAAAAACAGCTTCTAACCATTATTTGACACTTTGGTTGTTGAGAAACAGCTCCTAAAACATTATTTTACACTTTTGGTTATTGAGAAACAGCTCCTAAAACATTATTTGACACTTTTGGTTGTTGAAAAACAGCTTCTAACCATTATTTGACACTTTGGTTGTTGAGAAACAGCTCCTAAAACATTATTTTACACTTTTGGTTATTGAGAAACAGCTCCTAAAACATTATTTGACACTTTTGGTTGTTGAAAAACAGCTTCTAACCATTATTTGACACTTTGGTTGTTGAGAAACAGCTCCTAAAACATTATTTTACACTTTTGGTTAGTGAGAAACAGCTCCTAAAACATTATTTGACACTTTTGGTTGTTGAAAAACAGCTTCTAACCATTATTTGACACTTTGGTTGTTGAGAAACAGCTCCTAAAACATTATTTTACACTTTTGGTTATTGAGAAACAGCTCCTAAAACATTATTTGACACTTTTGGTTGTTAAAAAACAGCTTCTAACCATTATTTGACACTTTGGTTGTTGAGAAACAGCTCCTAAAACATTATTTTACACTTTTGGTTAGTGAGAAACAGCTCCTAAAACATTATTTGACACTTTTGGTTGTTGAAAAACAGCTTCTAACCATTATTTGACACTTTGGTTGTTGAGAAACAGCTCCTAAAACATTATTTTACACTTTTGGTTGTTGAGAAACAGCTCCTAAAACATTATTTTACACTTTTGGTTATTGAGAAACAGCTCCTAAAACATTATTTGACACTTTTGGTTATTATTATTGGTGATTATTATTATTTTGGGAGGCAAATTATTTTGGGAGGCAAATTATTTTGGGAGGCAAATTATTTTGGGAGGCAAATTATTTTGGCAAATTATTTTGGGAGGCAAATTATTTTGGCAAATTAATTTGGGAGGCAAATTATTTTGGGAGGCAAATTATTTTGGCAAATTATTTTGGGAGGCAAATTATTTTGGCAAATTATTTTGGGAGGCAAATTATTTTGGCAAATTATTTTGGGAGGCAAATTATTTTGGCAAATTATTTTGGGAGGCAAATTATTTTGGCAAATTATTTTGGGAGGCAAATTATTTAAATTATTTTACACTTTTGGTTATTGAGAAACAGCTCCTAAAACATTATTTGACACTTTTGGTTGTTGAAAAACAGCTTCTAACCATTATTTGACACTTTGGTTGTTGAGAAACAGCTCCTAAAACATTATTTTACACTTTTGGTTATTGAGAAACAGCTCCTAAAACATTATTTGACACTTTTGGTTGTTGAAAAACAGCTTCTAACCATTATTTGACACTTTGGTTGTTGAGAAACAGCTCCTAAAACATTATTTTACACTTTTGGTTATTGAGAAACAGCTCCTAAAACATTATTTGACACTTTTGGTTGTTGAAAAACAGCTTCTAACCATTATTTGACACTTTGGTTGTTGAGAAACAGCTCCTAAAACATTATTTTACACTTTTGGTTAGTGAGAAACAGCTCCTAAAACATTATTTGACACTTTTGGTTGTTGAAAAACAGCTTCTAACCATTATTTGACACTTTGGTTGTTGAGAAACAGCTCCTAAAACATTATTTTACACTTTTGGTTATTGAGAAACAGCTCCTAAAACATTATTTGACACTTTTGGTTGTTAAAAAACAGCTTCTAACCATTATTTGACACTTTGGTTGTTGAGAAACAGCTCCTAAAACATTATTTTACACTTTTGGTTAGTGAGAAACAGCTCCTAAAACATTATTTGACACTTTTGGTTGTTGAAAAACAGCTTCTAACCATTATTTGACACTTTGGTTGTTGAGAAACAGCTCCTAAAACATTATTTTACACTTTTGGTTGTTGAGAAACAGCTCCTAAAACATTATTTTACACTTTTGGTTATTGAGAAACAGCTCCTAAAACATTATTTGACACTTTTGGTTATTATTATTGGTGATTATTATTATTTTGGGAGGCAAATTATTTTGGGAGGCAAATTATTTTGGGAGGCAAATTATTTTGGGAGGCAAATTATTTTGGCAAATTAATTTGGGAGGCAAATTATTTTGGGAGGCAAATTATTTTGGCAAATTATTTTGGGAGGCAAATTATTTTGGGAGGCAAATTATTTTGGCAAATTATTTTGGGAGGCAAATTATTTTGGGAGGCAAATTATTTTGGCAAATTATTTTGGGAGGCAAATTATTTTGGGAGGCAAATTATTTTGGCAAATTATTTTGGGAGGCAAATTATTTTGGCAAATTATTTTAGGAGGCAAATTATTTTGGCAAATTATTTTGGGAGGCAAATTATTTTGGCAAATTATTTTGGGAGGCAAATTATTTTGGGAGGCAAATTATTTTGGCAAATTATTTTGGCAAAATATTTTGGGAGGCAAATTATTTTGGCAAATTATTTTGGGAGGCAAATTATTTTGGGAGGCAAATTATTTTGGGAGGCAAATTATTTTGGCAGGCAAATGATTTTGGGAGGCAAATTATTTTGGGAGGCAAATTATTTTGGAAGGCAAATTATTTTGGCAAATTATTTTGGGAGGCAAATTATTTTGGCAAATTATTTTGGGAGGCAAATTATTTTGGAAAATTATTTTGGAAAATTATTTTGGGAGGCAAATTATTTTGGGAGGCAAATTATTTTGGCAAATTATTTTGGGAGGCAAATTATTTTGGGAGGCAAATTATTTTGGGAGGCAAATTATTTTGGCAAATTATTTTGGGAGGCAAATTATTTTGGCAAATTATTTTGGGAGGCAAATTATTTTGGCAAATTATTTTGGGAGGCAAATTATTTTGGCAAATTATTTTGGGAGGCAAATTATTTAAATTATTTTACACTTTTGGTTATTGAGAAACAGCTCCTAAAACATTATTTGACACTTTTGGTTGTTGAAAAACAGCTTCTAACCATTATTTGACACTTTGGTTGTTGATTTGGTTGTTATTTTGGCAAATTATTTTGGGAGGCAAATTATTTTGGGAGGCAAATTATTTTGGGAGGCAAATTATTTTGGCAGGCAAATGATTTTGGGAGGCAAATTATTTTGGGAGGCAAATTATTTTGGAAGGCAAATTATTTTGGCAAATTATTTTGGGAGGCAAATTATTTTGGCAAATTATTTTGGGAGGCAAATTATTTTGGAAAATTATTTTGGGAGGCAAATTATTTTGGCAAATTATTTTGGGAGGCAAATTATTTTGGCAAATTATTTTGGGAGGCAAATTATTTTGGGAGGCAAATAATTTTGGCAAATAATTTTGGGAGGCAAATTATTTTGGGAGGCAAATTATTTTGGGAGGCAAATTATTTTGGCAAATTATTTTGGGAGGCAAATTATTTTGGCAAATTATTTTGGGAGGCAAATTATTTTGGCAAATTATTTTGGGAGGCAAATTATTTTGGCAAATTATTTTGGGAGGCAAATTATTTAAATTATTTTACACTTTTGGTTATTGAGAAACAGCTCCTAAAACATTATTTGACACTTTTGGTTGTTGAAAAACAGCTTCTAACCATTATTTGACACTTTGGTTGTTGAGAAACAGCTCCTAAAACATTATTTTACACTTTTGGTTATTGAGAAACAGCTCCTAAAACATTATTTGACACTTTTGGTTGTTGAAAAACAGCTTCTAACCATTATTTGACACTTTGGTTGTTGAGAAACAGCTCCTAAAACATTATTTTACACTTTTGGTTATTGAGAAACAGCTCCTAAAACATTATTTGACACTTTTGGTTGTTGAAAAACAGCTTCTAACCATTATTTGACACTTTGGTTGTTGAGAAACAGCTCCTAAAACATTATTTTACACTTTTGGTTAGTGAGAAACAGCTCCTAAAACATTATTTGACACTTTTGGTTGTTGAAAAACAGCTTCTAACCATTATTTGACACTTTGGTTGTTGAGAAACAGCTCCTAAAACATTATTTTACACTTTTGGTTATTGAGAAACAGCTCCTAAAACATTATTTGACACTTTTGGTTGTTAAAAAACAGCTTCTAACCATTATTTGACACTTTGGTTGTTGAGAAACAGCTCCTAAAACATTATTTTACACTTTTGGTTAGTGAGAAACAGCTCCTAAAACATTATTTGACACTTTTGGTTGTTGAAAAACAGCTTCTAACCATTATTTGACACTTTGGTTGTTGAGAAACAGCTCCTAAAACATTATTTTACACTTTTGGTTGTTGAGAAACAGCTCCTAAAACATTATTTTACACTTTTGGTTATTGAGAAACAGCTCCTAAAACATTATTTGACACTTTTGGTTATTATTATTGGTGATTATTATTATTTTGGGAGGCAAATTATTTTGGGAGGCAAATTATTTTGGGAGGCAAATTATTTTGGGAGGCAAATTATTTTGGCAAATTATTTTGGGAGGCAAATTATTTTGGCAAATTAATTTGGGAGGCAAATTATTTTGGGAGGCAAATTATTTTGGCAAATTATTTTGGGAGGCAAATTATTTTGGCAAATTATTTTGGGAGGCAAATTATTTTGGCAAATTATTTTGGGAGGCAAATTATTTTGGCAAATTATTTTGGGAGGCAAATTATTTTGGCAAATTATTTTGGGAGGCAAATTATTTAAATTATTTTACACTTTTGGTTATTGAGAAACAGCTCCTAAAACATTATTTGACACTTTTGGTTGTTGAAAAACAGCTTCTAACCATTATTTGACACTTTGGTTGTTGAGAAACAGCTCCTAAAACATTATTTTACACTTTTGGTTATTGAGAAACAGCTCCTAAAACATTATTTGACACTTTTGGTTGTTGAAAAACAGCTTCTAACCATTATTTGACACTTTGGTTGTTGAGAAACAGCTCCTAAAACATTATTTTACACTTTTGGTTATTGAGAAACAGCTCCTAAAACATTATTTGACACTTTTGGTTGTTGAAAAACAGCTTCTAACCATTATTTGACACTTTGGTTGTTGAGAAACAGCTCCTAAAACATTATTTTACACTTTTGGTTAGTGAGAAACAGCTCCTAAAACATTATTTGACACTTTTGGTTGTTGAAAAACAGCTTCTAACCATTATTTGACACTTTGGTTGTTGAGAAACAGCTCCTAAAACATTATTTTACACTTTTGGTTATTGAGAAACAGCTCCTAAAACATTATTTGACACTTTTGGTTGTTAAAAAACAGCTTCTAACCATTATTTGACACTTTGGTTGTTGAGAAACAGCTCCTAAAACATTATTTTACACTTTTGGTTAGTGAGAAACAGCTCCTAAAACATTATTTGACACTTTTGGTTGTTGAAAAACAGCTTCTAACCATTATTTGACACTTTGGTTGTTGAGAAACAGCTCCTAAAACATTATTTTACACTTTTGGTTGTTGAGAAACAGCTCCTAAAACATTATTTTACACTTTTGGTTATTGAGAAACAGCTCCTAAAACATTATTTGACACTTTTGGTTATTATTATTGGTGATTATTATTATTTTGGGAGGCAAATTATTTTGGGAGGCAAATTATTTTGGGAGGCAAATTATTTTGGCAAATTAATTTGGGAGGCAAATTATTTTGGGAGGCAAATTATTTTGGCAAATTATTTTGGGAGGCAAATTATTTTGGGAGGCAAATTATTTTGGGAGGCAAATTATTTTGGCAAATTATTTTGGGAGGCAAATTATTTTGGGAGGCAAATTATTTTGGCAAATTATTTTGGGAGGCAAATTATTTTGGGAGGCAAATTATTTTGGCAAATTATTTTGGGAGGCAAATTATTTTGGCAAATTATTTTAGGAGGCAAATTATTTTGGCAAATTATTTTGGGAGGCAAATTATTTTGGCAAATTATTTTGGGAGGCAAATTATTTTGGGAGGCAAATTATTTTGGCAAATTATTTTGGCAAAATATTTTGGGAGGCAAATTATTTTGGCAAATTATTTTGGGAGGCAAATTATTTTGGGAGGCAAATTATTTTGGGAGGCAAATTATTTTGGCAGGCAAATGATTTTGGGAGGCAAATTATTTTGGGAGGCAAATTATTTTGGAAGGCAAATTATTTTGGCAAATTATTTTGGGAGGCAAATTATTTTGGCAAATTATTTTGGGAGGCAAATTATTTTGGAAAATTATTTTGGAAAATTATTTTGGGAGGCAAATTATTTTGGGAGGCAAATTATTTTGGCAAATTATTTTGGGAGGCAAATTATTTTGGGAGGCAAATTATTTTGGGAGGCAAATTATTTTGGGAGGCAAATTATTTTGGCAAATTATTTTGGGAGGCAAATTATTTTGGCAAATTATTTTGGGAGGCAAATTATTTTGGCAAATTATTTTGGGAGGCAAATTATTTTGGCAAATTATTTTGGGAGGCAAATTATTTAAATTATTTTACACTTTTGGTTATTGAGAAACAGCTCCTAAAACATTATTTGACACTTTTGGTTGTTGAAAAACAGCTTCTAACCATTATTTGACACTTTGGTTGTTGATTTGGTTGTTATTTTGGCAAATTATTTTGGGAGGCAAATTATTTTGGGAGGCAAATTATTTTGGGAGGCAAATTATTTTGGGAGGCAAATTATTTTGGCAGGCAAATGATTTTGGGAGGCAAATTATTTTGGGAGGCAAATTATTTTGGAAGGCAAATTATTTTGGCAAATTATTTTGGGAGGCAAATTATTTTGGCAAATTATTTTGGGAGGCAAATTATTTTGGAAAATTATTTTGGGAGGCAAATTATTTTGGCAAATTATTTTGGGAGGCAAATTATTTTGGCAAATTATTTTGGGAGGCAAATTATTTTGGGAGGCAAATAATTTTGGCAAATTATTTTGGGAGGCAAATTATTTTGGGAGGCAAATTATTTTGGGAGGCAAATTATTTTGGCAAATTATTTTGGGAGGCAAATTATTTTGGCAAATTATTTTGGGAGGCAAATTATTTTGGCAAATTATTTTGGGAGGCAAATTATTTTGGCAAATTATTTTGGGAGGCAAATTATTTAAATTATTTTACACTTTTGGTTATTGAGAAACAGCTCCTAAAACATTATTTGACACTTTTGGTTGTTGAAAAACAGCTTCTAACCATTATTTGACACTTTTGGTTATTGAGAAACAGCTCCTAAAACATTATTTGACACTTTTGGTTATTATTATTGGTGATTATTATTATTTTGGGAGGCAAATTATTTTGGGAGGCAAATTATTTTGGGAGGCAAATTATTTTGGCAAATTATTTTGGGAGGCAAATTATTTTGGCAAATTAATTTGGGAGGCAAATTATTTTGGGAGGCAAATTATTTTGGCAAATTATTTTGGGAGGCAAATTATTTTGGCAAATTATTTTGGGAGGCAAATTATTTTGGCAAATTATTTTGGGAGGCAAATTATTTTGGCAAATTATTTTGGGAGGCAAATTATTTTGGCAAATTATTTTGGGAGGCAAATTATTTAAATTATTTTACACTTTTGGTTATTGAGAAACAGCTCCTAAAACATTATTTGACACTTTTGGTTGTTGAAAAACAGCTTCTAACCATTATTTGACACTTTGGTTGTTGAGAAACAGCTCCTAAAACATTATTTTACACTTTTGGTTATTGAGAAACAGCTCCTAAAACATTATTTGACACTTTTGGTTGTTGAAAAACAGCTTCTAACCATTATTTGACACTTTGGTTGTTGAGAAACAGCTCCTAAAACATTATTTTACACTTTTGGTTATTGAGAAACAGCTCCTAAAACATTATTTGACACTTTTGGTTGTTGAAAAACAGCTTCTAACCATTATTTGACACTTTGGTTGTTGAGAAACAGCTCCTAAAACATTATTTTACACTTTTGGTTAGTGAGAAACAGCTCCTAAAACATTATTTGACACTTTTGGTTGTTGAAAAACAGCTTCTAACCATTATTTGACACTTTGGTTGTTGAGAAACAGCTCCTAAAACATTATTTTACACTTTTGGTTATTGAGAAACAGCTCCTAAAACATTATTTGACACTTTTGGTTGTTAAAAAACAGCTTCTAACCATTATTTGACACTTTGGTTGTTGAGAAACAGCTCCTAAAACATTATTTTACACTTTTGGTTAGTGAGAAACAGCTCCTAAAACATTATTTGACACTTTTGGTTGTTGAAAAACAGCTTCTAACCATTATTTGACACTTTGGTTGTTGAGAAACAGCTCCTAAAACATTATTTTACACTTTTGGTTGTTGAGAAACAGCTCCTAAAACATTATTTTACACTTTTGGTTATTGAGAAACAGCTCCTAAAACATTATTTGACACTTTTGGTTATTATTATTGGTGATTATTATTATTTTGGGAGGCAAATTATTTTGGGAGGCAAATTATTTTGGGAGGCAAATTATTTTGGGAGGCAAATTATTTTGGCAAATTAATTTGGGAGGCAAATTATTTTGGGAGGCAAATTATTTTGGCAAATTATTTTGGGAGGCAAATTATTTTGGGAGGCAAATTATTTTGGGAGGCAAATTATTTTGGCAAATTATTTTGGGAGGCAAATTATTTTGGGAGGCAAATTATTTTGGCAAATTATTTTGGGAGGCAAATTATTTTGGGAGGCAAATTATTTTGGCAAATTATTTTGGGAGGCAAATTATTTTGGCAAATTATTTTAGGAGGCAAATTATTTTGGCAAATTATTTTGGGAGGCAAATTATTTTGGCAAATTATTTTGGGAGGCAAATTATTTTGGGAGGCAAATTATTTTGGCAAATTATTTTGGCAAAATATTTTGGGAGGCAAATTATTTTGGCAAATTATTTTGGGAGGCAAATTATTTTGGGAGGCAAATTATTTTGGGAGGCAAATTATTTTGGCAGGCAAATGATTTTGGGAGGCAAATTATTTTGGGAGGCAAATTATTTTGGAAGGCAAATTATTTTGGCAAATTATTTTGGGAGGCAAATTATTTTGGCAAATTATTTTGGGAGGCAAATTATTTTGGAAAATTATTTTGGAAAATTATTTTGGGAGGCAAATTATTTTGGGAGGCAAATTATTTTGGCAAATTATTTTGGGAGGCAAATTATTTTGGGAGGCAAATTATTTTGGGAGGCAAATTATTTTGGGAGGCAAATTATTTTGGCAAATTATTTTGGGAGGCAAATTATTTTGGCAAATTATTTTGGGAGGCAAATTATTTTGGCAAATTATTTTGGGAGGCAAATTATTTTGGCAAATTATTTTGGGAGGCAAATTATTTAAATTATTTTACACTTTTGGTTATTGAGAAACAGCTCCTAAAACATTATTTGACACTTTTGGTTGTTGAAAAACAGCTTCTAACCATTATTTGACACTTTGGTTGTTGATTTGGTTGTTATTTTGGCAAATTATTTTGGGAGGCAAATTATTTTGGGAGGCAAATTATTTTGGCAGGCAAATGATTTTGGGAGGCAAATTATTTTGGGAGGCAAATTATTTTGGAAGGCAAATTATTTTGGCAAATTATTTTGGGAGGCAAATTATTTTGGCAAATTATTTTGGGAGGCAAATTATTTTGGAAAATTATTTTGGGAGGCAAATTATTTTGGCAAATTATTTTGGGAGGCAAATTATTTTGGCAAATTATTTTGGGAGGCAAATTATTTTGGGAGGCAAATAATTTTGGCAAATAATTTTGGGAGGCAAATTATTTTGGGAGGCAAATTATTTTGGGAGGCAAATTATTTTGGCAAATTATTTTGGGAGGCAAATTATTTTGGCAAATTATTTTGGGAGGCAAATTATTTTGGCAAATTATTTTGGGAGGCAAATTATTTTGGCAAATTATTTTGGGAGGCAAATTATTTAAATTATTTTACACTTTTGGTTATTGAGAAACAGCTCCTAAAACATTATTTGACACTTTTGGTTGTTGAAAAACAGCTTCTAACCATTATTTGACACTTTGGTTGTTGAGAAACAGCTCCTAAAACATTATTTTACACTTTTGGTTATTGAGAAACAGCTCCTAAAACATTATTTGACACTTTTGGTTGTTGAAAAACAGCTTCTAACCATTATTTGACACTTTGGTTGTTGAGAAACAGCTCCTAAAACATTATTTTACACTTTTGGTTATTGAGAAACAGCTCCTAAAACATTATTTGACACTTTTGGTTGTTGAAAAACAGCTTCTAACCATTATTTGACACTTTGGTTGTTGAGAAACAGCTCCTAAAACATTATTTTACACTTTTGGTTAGTGAGAAACAGCTCCTAAAACATTATTTGACACTTTTGGTTGTTGAAAAACAGCTTCTAACCATTATTTGACACTTTGGTTGTTGAGAAACAGCTCCTAAAACATTATTTTACACTTTTGGTTATTGAGAAACAGCTCCTAAAACATTATTTGACACTTTTGGTTGTTAAAAAACAGCTTCTAACCATTATTTGACACTTTGGTTGTTGAGAAACAGCTCCTAAAACATTATTTGACACTTTTGGTTGTTGAAAAACAGCTTCTAACCATTATTTGACACTTTGGTTGTTGAGAAACAGCTCCTAAAACATTATTTTACACTTTTGGTTATTGAGAAACAGCTCCTAAAACATTATTTGACACTTTTGGTTGTTGAAAAACAGCTTCTAACCATTATTTGACACTTTGGTTGTTGAGAAACAGCTCCTAAAACATTATTTTACACTTTTGGTTAGTGAGAAACAGCTCCTAAAACATTATTTGACACTTTTGGTTGTTGAAAAACAGCTTCTAACCATTATTTGACACTTTGGTTGTTGAGAAACAGCTCCTAAAACATTATTTTACACTTTTGGTTGTTGAGAAACAGCTCCTAAAACATTATTTTACACTTTTGGTTATTGAGAAACAGCTCCTAAAACATTATTTGACACTTTTGGTTATTATTATTGGTGATTATTATTATTTTGGGAGGCAAATTATTTTGGGAGGCAAATTATTTTGGGAGGCAAATTATTTTGGGAGGCAAATTATTTTGGCAAATTATTTTGGGAGGCAAATTATTTTGGCAAATTAATTTGGGAGGCAAATTATTTTGGGAGGCAAATTATTTTGGCAAATTATTTTGGGAGGCAAATTATTTTGGCAAATTATTTTGGGAGGCAAATTATTTTGGGAGGCAAATTATTTTGGCAGGCAAATGATTTTGGGAGGCAAATTATTTTGGGAGGCAAATTATTTTGGAAGGCAAATTATTTTGGGAGGCAAATTATTTTGGCAAATTATTTTGGGAGGCAAATTATTTTGGAAAATTATTTTGGGAGGCAAATTATTTTGGGAGGCAAATTATTTTGGCAAATTATTTTGGGAGGCAAATTATTTTGGGAGGCAAATTATTTTGGGAGGCAAATTATTTTGAGAGGCAAATAATTTTGGCAAATAATTTTGGGAGGCAAATTATTTTGGGAGGCAAATTATTTTGGCAAATTATTTTGGGAGGCAAATTATTTTGGCAAATTATTTTGGGAGGCAAATTATTTTGGCAAATTATTTTGGGAGGCAAATTATTTTGGCAAATTATTTTGGGAGGCAAATTATTTAAATTATTTTACACTTTTGGTTATTGAGAAACAGCTCCTAAAACATTATTTGACACTTTTGGTTGTTGAAAAACAGCTTCTAACCATTATTTGACACTTTGGTTGTTGAGAAACAGCTCCTAAAACATTATTTTACACTTTTGGTTATTGAGAAACAGCTCCTAAAACATTATTTGACACTTTTGGTTGTTGAAAAACAGCTTCTAACCATTATTTGACACTTTGGTTGTTGAGAAACAGCTCCTAAAACATTATTTTACACTTTTGGTTATTGAGAAACAGCTCCTAAAACATTATTTGACACTTTTGGTTGTTGAAAAACAGCTTCTAACCATTATTTGACACTTTGGTTGTTGAGAAACAGCTCCTAAAACATTATTTTACACTTTTGGTTAGTGAGAAACAGCTCCTAAAACATTATTTGACACTTTTGGTTGTTGAAAAACAGCTTCTAACCATTATTTGACACTTTGGTTGTTGAGAAACAGCTCCTAAAACATTATTTTACACTTTTGGTTATTGAGAAACAGCTCCTAAAACATTATTTGACACTTTTGGTTGTTAAAAAACAGCTTCTAACCATTATTTGACACTTTGGTTGTTGAGAAACAGCTCCTAAAACATTATTTTACACTTTTGGTTAGTGAGAAACAGCTCCTAAAACATTATTTGACACTTTTGGTTGTTGAAAAACAGCTTCTAACCATTATTTGACACTTTGGTTGTTGAGAAACAGCTCCTAAAACATTATTTTACACTTTTGGTTGTTGAGAAACAGCTCCTAAAACATTATTTTACACTTTTGGTTATTGAGAAACAGCTCCTAAAACATTATTTGACACTTTTGGTTATTATTATTGGTGATTATTATTATTTTGGGAGGCAAATTATTTTGGGAGGCAAATTATTTTGGGAGGCAAATTATTTTGGGAGGCAAATTATTTTGGCAAATTATTTTGGGAGGCAAATTATTTTGGCAAATTAATTTGGGAGGCAAATTATTTTGGGAGGCAAATTATTTTGGCAAATTATTTTGGGAGGCAAATTATTTTGGCAAATTATTTTGGGAGGCAAATTATTTTGGCAAATTATTTTGGGAGGCAAATTATTTTGGCAAATTATTTTGGGAGGCAAATTATTTTGGCAAATTATTTTGGGAGGCAAATTATTTAAATTATTTTACACTTTTGGTTATTGAGAAACAGCTCCTAAAACATTATTTGACACTTTTGGTTGTTGAAAAACAGCTTCTAACCATTATTTGACACTTTGGTTGTTGAGAAACAGCTCCTAAAACATTATTTTACACTTTTGGTTATTGAGAAACAGCTCCTAAAACATTATTTGACACTTTTGGTTGTTGAAAAACAGCTTCTAACCATTATTTGACACTTTGGTTGTTGAGAAACAGCTCCTAAAACATTATTTTACACTTTTGGTTATTGAGAAACAGCTCCTAAAACATTATTTGACACTTTTGGTTGTTGAAAAACAGCTTCTAACCATTATTTGACACTTTGGTTGTTGAGAAACAGCTCCTAAAACATTATTTTACACTTTTGGTTAGTGAGAAACAGCTCCTAAAACATTATTTGACACTTTTGGTTGTTGAAAAACAGCTTCTAACCATTATTTGACACTTTGGTTGTTGAGAAACAGCTCCTAAAACATTATTTTACACTTTTGGTTATTGAGAAACAGCTCCTAAAACATTATTTGACACTTTTGGTTGTTAAAAAACAGCTTCTAACCATTATTTGACACTTTGGTTGTTGAGAAACAGCTCCTAAAACATTATTTTACACTTTTGGTTAGTGAGAAACAGCTCCTAAAACATTATTTGACACTTTTGGTTGTTGAAAAACAGCTTCTAACCATTATTTGACACTTTGGTTGTTGAGAAACAGCTCCTAAAACATTATTTTACACTTTTGGTTGTTGAGAAACAGCTCCTAAAACATTATTTTACACTTTTGGTTATTGAGAAACAGCTCCTAAAACATTATTTGACACTTTTGGTTATTATTATTGGTGATTATTATTATTTTGGGAGGCAAATTATTTTGGGAGGCAAATTATTTTGGGAGGCAAATTATTTTGGGAGGCAAATTATTTTGGCAAATTATTTTGGGAGGCAAATTATTTTGGCAAATTAATTTGGGAGGCAAATTATTTTGGGAGGCAAATTATTTTGGGAGGCAAATTATTTTGGGAGGCAAATTATTTTGGCAAATTATTTTGGGAGGCAAATTATTTTGGGAGGCAAATTATTTTGGCAAATTATTTTGGGAGGCAAATTATTTTGGCAAATTATTTTGGGAGGCAAATTATTTTGGCAAATTATTTTAGGAGGCAAATTATTTTGGCAAATTATTTTGGGAGGCAAATTATTTTGGCAAATTATTTTGGGAGGCAAATTATTTTGGGAGGCAAATTATTTTGGCAAATTATTTTGGCAAAATATTTTGGGAGGCAAATTATTTTGGCAAATTATTTTGGGAGGCAAATTATTTTGGGAGGCAAATTATTTTGGGAGGCAAATTATTTTGGGAGGCAAATTATTTTGGCAGGCAAATGATTTTGGGAGGCAAATTATTTTGGGAGGCAAATTATTTTGGAAGGCAAATTATTTTGGCAAATTATTTTGGGAGGCAAATTATTTTGGCAAATTATTTTGGGAGGCAAATTATTTTGGAAAATTATTTTGGAAAATTATTTTGGGAGGCAAATTATTTTGGGAGGCAAATTATTTTGGCAAATTATTTTGGGAGGCAAATTATTTTGGGAGGCAAATTATTTTGGGAGGCAAATTATTTTGGCAAATTATTTTGGGAGGCAAATTATTTTGGCAAATTATTTTGGGAGGCAAATTATTTTGGCAAATTATTTTGGGAGGCAAATTATTTTGGCAAATTATTTTGGGAGGCAAATTATTTAAATTATTTTACACTTTTGGTTATTGAGAAACAGCTCCTAAAACATTATTTGACACTTTTGGTTGTTGAAAAACAGCTTCTAACCATTATTTGACACTTTGGTTGTTGATTTGGTTGTTATTTTGGCAAATTATTTTGGGAGGCAAATTATTTTGGGAGGCAAATTATTTTGGGAGGCAAATTATTTTGGGAGGCAAATTATTTTGGCAGGCAAATGATTTTGGGAGGCAAATTATTTTGGGAGGCAAATTATTTTGGAAGGCAAATTATTTTGGCAAATTATTTTGGGAGGCAAATTATTTTGGGAGGCAAATAATTTTGGCAAATAATTTTGGGAGGCAAATTATTTTGGGAGGCAAATTATTTTGGGAGGCAAATTATTTTGGCAAATTATTTTGGGAGGCAAATTATTTTGGCAAATTATTTTGGGAGGCAAATTATTTTGGCAAATTATTTTGGGAGGCAAATTATTTTGGCAAATTATTTTGGGAGGCAAATTATTTAAATTATTTTACACTTTTGGTTATTGAGAAACAGCTCCTAAAACATTATTTGACACTTTTGGTTGTTGAAAAACAGCTTCTAACCATTATTTGACACTTTGGTTGTTGAGAAACAGCTCCTAAAACATTATTTTACACTTTTGGTTATTGAGAAACAGCTCCTAAAACATTATTTGACACTTTTGGTTGTTGAAAAACAGCTTCTAACCATTATTTGACACTTTGGTTGTTGAGAAACAGCTCCTAAAACATTATTTTACACTTTTGGTTAGTGAGAAACAGCTCCTAAAACATTATTTGACACTTTTGGTTGTTGAAAAACAGCTTCTAACCATTATTTGACACTTTGGTTGTTGAGAAACAGCTCCTAAAACATTATTTTACACTTTTGGTTATTGAGAAACAGCTCCTAAAACATTATTTGACACTTTTGGTTGTTAAAAAACAGCTTCTAACCATTATTTGACACTTTGGTTGTTGAGAAACAGCTCCTAAAACATTATTTTACACTTTTGGTTAGTGAGAAACAGCTCCTAAAACATTATTTGACACTTTTGGTTGTTGAAAAACAGCTTCTAACCATTATTTGACACTTTGGTTGTTGAGAAACAGCTCCTAAAACATTATTTTACACTTTTGGTTGTTGAGAAACAGCTCCTAAAACATTATTTTACACTTTTGGTTATTGAGAAACAGCTCCTAAAACATTATTTGACACTTTTGGTTATTATTATTGGTGATTATTATTATTTTGGGAGGCAAATTATTTTGGGAGGCAAATTATTTTGGGAGGCAAATTATTTTGGGAGGCAAATTATTTTGGCAAATTATTTTGGGAGGCAAATTATTTTGGCAAATTAATTTGGGAGGCAAATTATTTTGGGAGGCAAATTATTTTGGCAAATTATTTTGGGAGGCAAATTATTTTGGCAAATTATTTTGGGAGGCAAATTATTTTGGCAAATTATTTTGGGAGGCAAATTATTTTGGCAAATTATTTTGGGAGGCAAATTATTTTGGCAAATTATTTTGGGAGGCAAATTATTTAAATTATTTTACACTTTTGGTTATTGAGAAACAGCTCCTAAAACATTATTTGACACTTTTGGTTGTTGAAAAACAGCTTCTAACCATTATTTGACACTTTGGTTGTTGAGAAACAGCTCCTAAAACATTATTTTACACTTTTGGTTATTGAGAAACAGCTCCTAAAACATTATTTGACACTTTTGGTTGTTGAAAAACAGCTTCTAACCATTATTTGACACTTTGGTTGTTGAGAAACAGCTCCTAAAACATTATTTTACACTTTTGGTTATTGAGAAACAGCTCCTAAAACATTATTTGACACTTTTGGTTGTTGAAAAACAGCTTCTAACCATTATTTGACACTTTGGTTGTTGAGAAACAGCTCCTAAAACATTATTTTACACTTTTGGTTAGTGAGAAACAGCTCCTAAAACATTATTTGACACTTTTGGTTGTTGAAAAACAGCTTCTAACCATTATTTGACACTTTGGTTGTTGAGAAACAGCTCCTAAAACATTATTTTACACTTTTGGTTATTGAGAAACAGCTCCTAAAACATTATTTGACACTTTTGGTTGTTAAAAAACAGCTTCTAACCATTATTTGACACTTTGGTTGTTGAGAAACAGCTCCTAAAACATTATTTTACACTTTTGGTTAGTGAGAAACAGCTCCTAAAACATTATTTGACACTTTTGGTTGTTGAAAAACAGCTTCTAACCATTATTTGACACTTTGGTTGTTGAGAAACAGCTCCTAAAACATTATTTTACACTTTTGGTTGTTGAGAAACAGCTCCTAAAACATTATTTTACACTTTTGGTTATTGAGAAACAGCTCCTAAAACATTATTTGACACTTTTGGTTATTATTATTGGTGATTATTATTATTTTGGGAGGCAAATTATTTTGGCAAATTATTTTGGGAGGCAAATTATTTTGGGAGGCAAATTATTTTGGGAGGCAAATTATTTTGGCAAATTATTTTGGGAGGCAAATTATTTTGGCAAATTATTTTGGGAGGCAAATTATTTTGGCAAATTAATTTGGGAGGCAAATTATTTTGGGAGGCAAATTATTTTGGCAAATTATTTTGGGAGGCAAATTATTTTGGGAGGCAAATTATTTTGGCAAATTATTTTGGGAGGCAAATTATTTTGGGAGGCAAATTATTTTGGCAAATTATTTTGGGAGGAAAATTATTTTGGGAGGCAAATTATTTTGGCAAATTATTTTGGGAGGCAAATTATTTTGGCAAATTATTTTGGGAGGCAAATTATTTTGGCAAATTATTTTGGGAGGCAAATTATTTTGGGAGGCAAATTATTTTGGCAAATTATTTTGGGAGGCAAATTATTTTAGGAGGCAAATTATTTTGGCAAATTATTTTGGGAGGCAAATTATTTTGGCAAATTATTTTGGGAGGCAAATTATTTTGGGAGGCAAATTATTTTGGCAAAATATTTTGGGAGGCAAATTATTTTGGCAAATTATTTTGGGAGGCAAATTATTTTGGGAGGCAAATTATTTTGGGAGGCAAATTATTTTGGCAGGCAAATTATTTTGGCAGGCAAATGATTTTGGGAGGCAAATTATTTTGGGAGGCAAATTATTTTGGAAGGCAAATTATTTTGGCAAATTATTTTGGGAGGCAAATTATTTTGGGAGGCAAATTATTTTGGAAAATTATTTTGGGAGGCAAATTATTTTGGGAGGCAAATTATTTTGGGAGGCAAATTATTTTGGCAAATTATTTTGGGAGGCAAATTATTTTGGGAGGCAAATTATTTTGGGAGGCAAATAATTTTGGCAAATAATTTTGGGAGGCAAATTATTTTGGGAGGCAAATTATTTTGGGAGGCAAATTATTTTGGCAAATTATTTTGGGAGGCAAATTATTTTGGCAAATTATTTTGGGAGGCAAATTATTTTGGCAAATTATTTTGGGAGGCAAATTATTTTGGCAAATTATTTTGGGAGGCAAATTATTTAAATTATTTTACACTTTTGGTTATTGAGAAACAGCTCCTAAAACATTATTTGACACTTTTGGTTGTTGAAAAACAGCTTCTAACCATTATTTGACACTTTGGTTGTTGAGAAACAGCTCCTAAAACATTATTTTACACTTTTGGTTATTGAGAAACAGCTCCTAAAACATTATTTGACACTTTTGGTTGTTAAAAAACAGCTTCTAACCATTATTTGACACTTTGGTTGTTGAGAAACAGCTCCTAAAACATTATTTTACACTTTTGGTTAGTGAGAAACAGCTCCTAAAACATTATTTGACACTTTTGGTTGTTGAAAAACAGCTTCTAACCATTATTTGACACTTTGGTTGTTGAGAAACAGCTCCTAAAACATTATTTTACACTTTTGGTTGTTGAGAAACAGCTCCTAAAACATTATTTTACACTTTTGGTTATTGAGAAACAGCTCCTAAAACATTATTTGACACTTTTGGTTATTATTATTGGTGATTATTATTATTTTGGGAGGCAAATTATTTTGGCAAATTATTTTGGGAGGCAAATTATTTTGGCAAATTATTTTGGGAGGCAAATTATTTTGGGAGGCAAATTATTTTGGGAGGCAAATTATTTTGGCAAATTATTTTGGGAGGAAAATTATTTTGGGAGGCAAATTATTTTGGCAAATTATTTTGGGAGGCAAATTATTTTGGCAAATTATTTTGGGAGGCAAATTATTTTGGCAAATTATTTTGGGAGGCAAATTATTTTGGGAGGCAAATTATTTTGGCAAATTATTTTGGGAGGCAAATTATTTTGGCAAATTATTTTGGGAGGCAAATTATTTTGGCAAATTATTTTGGGAGGCAAATTATTTTGGGAGGCAAATTATTTTGGCAAATTATTTTGGCAAAATATTTTGGGAGGCAAATTATTTTGGCAAATTATTTTGGGAGGCAAATTATTTTGGGAGGCAAATTATTTTGGGAGGCAAATTATTTTGGGAGGCAAATTATTTTGGCAGGCAAATGATTTTGGGAGGCAAATTATTTTGGGAGGCAAATTATTTTGGAAGGCAAATTATTTTGGCAAATTATTTTGGGAGGCAAATTATTTTGGGAGGCAAATTATTTTGGCAAATTATTTTGGGAGGCAAATTATTTTGGAAAATTATTTTGGAAAATTATTTTGGGAGGCAAATTATTTTGGCAAATTATTTTGGGAGGCAAATTATTTTGGGAGGCAAATTATTTTGGGAGGCAAATTATTTTGGCAAATAATTTTGGGAGGCAAATTATTTTGGGAGGCAAATTATTTTGGGAGGCAAATTATTTTGGCAAATTATTTTGGGAGGCAAATTATTTTGGCAAATTATTTTGGGAGGCAAATTATTTTGGCAAATTATTTTGGGAGGCAAATTATTTTGGCAAATTATTTTGGGAGGCAAATTATTTAAATTATTTTACACTTTTGGTTATTGAGAAACAGCTCCTAAAACATTATTTGACACTTTTGGTTGTTGAAAAACAGCTTCTAACCATTATTTGACACTTTGGTTGTTGAGAAACAGCTCCTAAAACATTATTTTACACTTTTGGTTATTGAGAAACAGCTCCTAAAACATTATTTGACACTTTTGGTTGTTGAAAAACAGCTTCTAACCATTATTTGACACTTTGGTTGTTGAGAAACAGCTCCTAAAACATTATTTTACACTTTTGGTTAGTGAGAAACAGCTCCTAAAACATTATTTAACACTTTTGGTTGTTGAAAAACAGCTTCTAACCATTATTTGACACTTTGGTTGTTGAGAAACAGCTCCTAAAACATTATTTTACACTTTTGGTTATTGAGAAACAGCTCCTAAAACATTATTTTACACTTTTGGTTGTTGAAAAACAGCTTCTAACCATTATTTGACACTTTGGTTGTTGAGAAACAGCTCCTAAAACATTATTTTACACTTTTGGTTATTGAGAAACAGCTCCTAAAACATTATTTGACACTTTTGGTTGTTGAAAAACAGCTTCTAACCATTATTTGACACTTTGGTTGTTGAGAAACAGCTACTAAAACATTATTTTACACTTTTGGTTATTGAGAAACAGCTCCTAAAACATTATTTGACACTTTTGGTTGTTGAAAAACAGCTTCTAACCATTATTTGACACTTTGGTTGTTGAGAAACAGCTCCTAAAACATTATTTTACACTTTTGGTTATTGAGAAACAGCTCCTAAAACATTATTTGACACTTTTGGTTGTTGAAAAACAGCTTCTAACCATTATTTGACACTTTGGTTGTTGAGAAACAGCTCCTAAAACATTATTTTACACTTTTGGTTAGTGAGAAACAGCTCCTAAAACATTATTTGACACTTTTGGTTGTTGAAAAACAGCTTCTAACCATTATTTGACACTTTGGTTGTTGAGAAACAGCTCCTAAAACATTATTTTACACTTTTGGTTATTGAGAAACAGCTCCTAAAACATTATTTGACACTTTTGGTTGTTAAAAAACAGCTTCTAACCATTATTTGACACTTTGGTTGTTGAGAAACAGCTCCTAAAACATTATTTTACACTTTTGGTTATTGAGAAACAGCTCCTAAAACATTATTTGACACTTTTGGTTGTTAAAAAACAGCTTCTAACCATTATTTGACACTTTGGTTGTTGAGAAACAGCTCCTAAAACATTATTTTACACTTTTGGTTATTGAGAAACAGCTCCTAAAACATTATTTGACACTTTTGGTTGTTGAAAAACAGCTTCTAACCATTATTTGACACTTTGGTTGTTGAGAAACAGCTCCTAAAACATTATTTTACACTTTTGGTTATTGAGAAACAGCTCCTAAAACATTATTTGACACTTTTGGTTATTATTATTGGTGATTATTATTTTGGGAGGCAAATTATTTTGGCAAATTATTTTGGGAGGCAAATTATTTTGGGAGGCAAATTATTTTGGCAAATTATTTTGGGAGGCAAATTATTTTGGCAAATTAATTTGGGAGGCAAATTATTTTGGGAGGCAAATTATTTTGGCAAATTATTTTGGGAGGCAAATTATTTTGGCAAATTATTTTGGGAGGCAAATTATTTTGGGAGGCAAATTATTTTGGCAAATTATTTTGGGAGGAAAATTATTTTGGCAAATTATTTTGGCAAATTATTTTAGGAGGCAAATTATTTTGGCAAATTATTTTGGGAGGCAAATTATTTTGGCAAATTATTTTGGGAGGCAAATTATTTTGGCAAATTATTTTGGCAAAATATTTTGGGAGGCAAATTATTTTGGCAAATTATTTTGGGAGGCAAATTATTTTGGCAAATTATTTTGGGAGGCAAATTATTTTGGGAGGCAAATTATTTTGGGAGGCAAATTATTTTGGCAAATTATTTTGGCAGGCAAATTATTTTGGGAGGCAAATTATTTTGGGAGGCAAATTATTTTGGAAGGCAAATTATTTTGGCAAATTATTTTGGCAAATTATTTTGGGAGGCAAATTATTTTGGCAAATTATTTTGGGAGGCAAATTATTTTGGCAAATTAATTTGGGAGGCAAATTATTTTGGGAGGCAAATTATTTTGGCAAATTATTTTGGCAAATTATTTTGGGAGGAAAATTATTTTGGGAGGCAAATTATTTTGGCAAATTATTTTGGGAGGCAAATTATTTTGGCAAATTATTTTGGGAGGCAAATTATTTTGGGAGGCAAATTATTTTGGGAGGCAAATTATTTTGGGAGGCAAATTATTTTGGCAAATTATTTTAGGAGGCAAATTATTTTGGCAAATTATTTTGGGAGGCAAATTATTTTGGGAGGCAAATTATTTTGGGAGGCAAATTATTTTGGCAAATTATTTTGGCAAAATATTTTGGGAGGCAAATTATTTTGGGAGGCAAATTATTTTGGCAAATTATTTTGGCAAATTATTTTGGGAGGCAAATTATTTTGGGAGGCAAATTATTTTGGCAAATTATTTTGGCAGGCAAATGATTTTGGGAGGCAAATTATTTTGGGAGGCAAATTATTTTGGAAGGCAAATTATTTTGGCAAATTATTTTGGGAGGCAAATTATTTTGGCAAATTATTTTGGGAGGCAAATTATTTTGGCAAATTATTTTGGGAGGCAAATTATTTTGGCAAATTATTTTGGGAGGCAAATTATTTTGGCAAATTATTTTGGGAGGCAAATTATTTTGGCAAATTATTTTGGGAGGCAAATTATTTTGGGAGGCAAATTATTTTGGGAGGCAAATTATTTTGGGAGGCAAATTATTTTGGCAAATTATTTTGGGAGGCAAATTATTTTGGGAGGCAAATTATTTTGGGAGGCAAATTATTTTGGGAGGCAAATTATTTTGGCAAATTATTTTGGGAGGCAAATTATTTTGGCAAATTATTTTGGGAGGCAAATTATTTTGGCAAATTATTTTGGGAGGCAAATTATTTTGGGAGGCAAATTATTTAAATTATTTTACACTTTTGGTTATTGAGAAACAGCTCCTAAAACATTATTTGACACTTTTGGTTGTTGAAAAACAGCTTCTAACCATTATTTGACACTTTGGTTGTTGAGAAACAGCTCCTAAAACATTATTTTACACTTTTGGTTGTTGAAAAACAGCTTCTAACCATTATTTGACACTTTGGTTGTTGAGAAACAGCTCCTAAAACATTATTTTACACTTTTGGTTATTGAGAAACAGCTCCTAAAACATTATTTGACACTTTTGGTTGTTGAAAAACAGCTTCTAACCATTATTTGACACTTTGGTTGTTGAGAAACAGCTCCTAAAACATTATTTTACACTTTTGGTTATTGAGAAACAGCTCCTAAAACATTATTTGACACTTTTGGTTGTTGAAAAACAGCTTCTAACCATTATTTGACACTTTGGTTGTTGAGAAACAGCTCCTAAAACATTATTTTACACTTTTGGTTAGTGAGAAACAGCTCCTAAAACATTATTTAACACTTTTGGTTGTTGAAAAACAGCTTCTAACCATTATTTGACACTTTGGTTGTTGAGAAACAGCTCCTAAAACATTATTTTACACTTTTGGTTATTGAGAAACAGCTCCTAAAACATTATTTTACACTTTTGGTTGTTGAAAAACAGCTTCTAACCATTATTTGACACTTTGGTTGTTGAGAAACAGCTCCTAAAACATTATTTTACACTTTTGGTTGTTGAGAAACAGCTCCTAAAACATTATTTTACACTTTTGGTTGTTGAAAAACAGCTTCTAACCATTATTTGACACTTTGGTTGTTGAGAAACAGCTCCTAAAACATTATTTTACACTTTTGGTTATTGAGAAACAGCTCCTAAAACATTATTTGACACTTTTGGTTATTATTATTGGTGATTATTATTATTTTGGGAGGCAAATTATTTTGGGAGGCAAATTATTTTGGCAAATTATTTTGGGAGGCAAATTATTTTGGCAAATTATTTTGGGAGGCAAATTATTTTGGGAGGCAAATTATTTTGGGAGGCAAATTATTTTGGGAGGCAAATTATTTTGGCAAATTATTTTAGGAGGCAAATTATTTTGGCAAATTATTTTGGGAGGCAAATTATTTTGGGAGGCAAATTATTTTGGGAGGCAAATTATTTTGGCAAATTATTTTGGCAAAATATTTTGGGAGGCAAATTATTTTGGGAGGCAAATTATTTTGGCAAATTATTTTGGCAAATTATTTTGGGAGGCAAATTATTTTGGGAGGCAAATTATTTTGGCAAATTATTTTGGCAGGCAAATGATTTTGGGAGGCAAATTATTTTGGGAGGCAAATTATTTTGGAAGGCAAATTATTTTGGCAAATTATTTTGGGAGGCAAATTATTTTGGCAAATTATTTTGGGAGGCAAATTATTTTGGCAAATTATTTTGGGAGGCAAATTATTTTGGCAAATTATTTTGGGAGGCAAATTATTTTGGCAAATTATTTTGGGAGGCAAATTATTTTGGCAAATTATTTTGGGAGGCAAATTATTTTGGGAGGCAAATTATTTTGGGAGGCAAATTATTTTGGGAGGCAAATTATTTTGGCAAATTATTTTGGGAGGCAAATTATTTTGGGAGGCAAATTATTTTGGGAGGCAAATTATTTTGGCAAATTATTTTGGGAGGCAAATTATTTTGGCAAATTATTTTGGGAGGCAAATTATTTTGGGAGGCAAATTATTTTGGGAGGCAAATTATTTTGGGAGGCAAATTATTTAAATTATTTTACACTTTTGGTTATTGAGAAACAGCTCCTAAAACATTATTTGACACTTTTGGTTGTTGAAAAACAGCTTCTAACCATTATTTGACACTTTGGTTGTTGAGAAACAGCTCCTAAAACATTATTTTACACTTTTGGTTGTTGAAAAACAGCTTCTAACCATTATTTGACACTTTGGTTGTTGAGAAACAGCTCCTAAAACATTATTTTACACTTTTGGTTATTGAGAAACAGCTCCTAAAACATTATTTGACACTTTTGGTTGTTGAAAAACAGCTTCTAACCATTATTTGACACTTTGGTTGTTGAGAAACAGCTCCTAAAACATTATTTTACACTTTTGGTTATTGAGAAACAGCTCCTAAAACATTATTTGACACTTTTGGTTGTTGAAAAACAGCTTCTAACCATTATTTGACACTTTGGTTGTTGAGAAACAGCTCCTAAAACATTATTTTACACTTTTGGTTAGTGAGAAACAGCTCCTAAAACATTATTTAACACTTTTGGTTGTTGAAAAACAGCTTCTAACCATTATTTGACACTTTGGTTGTTGAGAAACAGCTCCTAAAACATTATTTTACACTTTTGGTTATTGAGAAACAGCTCCTAAAACATTATTTTACACTTTTGGTTGTTGAAAAACAGCTTCTAACCATTATTTGACACTTTGGTTGTTGAGAAACAGCTCCTAAAACATTATTTTACACTTTTGGTTGTTGAGAAACAGCTCCTAAAACATTATTTTACACTTTTGGTTGTTGAAAAACAGCTTCTAACCATTATTTGACACTTTGGTTGTTGAGAAACAGCTCCTAAAACATTATTTTACACTTTTGGTTATTGAGAAACAGCTCCTAAAACATTATTTGACACTTTTGGTTATTATTATTGGTGATTATTATTATTTTGGGAGGCAAATTATTTTGGGAGGCAAATTATTTTGGCAAATTATTTTGGGAGGCAAATTATTTTGGCAAATTAATTTGGGAGGCAAATTATTTTGGGAGGCAAATTATTTTGGCAAATTATTTTGGGAGGCAAATTATTTTGGGAGGCAAATTATTTTGGCAAATTATTTTGGGAGGCAAATTATTTTGGGAGGCAAATTATTTTGGCAAATTATTTTGGCAAATTATTTTGGCAAATTATTTTGGGAGGCAAATTATTTTGGCAAATTATTTTGGGAGGCAAATTATTTTGGCAAATTATTTTGGGAGGCAAATTATTTTGGCAAATTATTTTGGGAGGCAAATTATTTTGGGAGGCAAATTATTTTGGGAGGCAAATTATTTTGGCAAATTATTTTGGGAGGCAAATTATTTTGGCAAATTATTTTAGGAGGCAAATTATTTTGGCAAATTATTTTGGGAGGCAAATTATTTTGGCAAATTATTTTGGGAGGCAAATTATTTTGGGAGGCAAATTATTTTGGGAGGCAAATTATTTTGGCAAAATATTTTGGGAGGCAAATTATTTTGGCAAATTATTTTGGGAGGCAAATTATTTTGGCAAATTATTTTGGGAGGCAAATTATTTTGGGAGGCAAATTATTTCAGGAGGCAAATTATTTTGGGAGGCAAATTATTTTGGCAGGCAAATGATTTTGGGAGGCAAATTATTTTGGGAGGCAAATTATTTTGGAAGGCAAATTATTTTGGCAAATTATTTTGGGAGGCAAATTATTTTGGCAAATTATTTTGGGAGGCAAATTATTTTGGCAAATTATTTTGGCAAATTATTTTGGGAGGCAAATTATTTTGGGAGGCAAATTATTTTGGGAGGCAAATTATTTTGGGAGGCAAATTATTTTGGGAGGCAAATTATTTTGGCAAATTATTTTGGGAGGCAAATTATTTTGGGAGGCAAATTATTTTGGGAGGCAAATTATTTTTGGCAAATTATTTTGGGAGGCAAATTATTTTGGCAAATTATTTTGGGAGGCAAATTATTTAAATTATTTTACACTTTTGGTTATTGAGAAACAGCTCCTAAAACATTATTTGACACTTTTGGTTGTTGAAAAACAGCTTCTAACCATTATTTGACACTTTGGTTGTTGAGAAACAGCTCCTAAAACATTATTTTACACTTTTGGTTATTGAGAAACAGCTCCTAAAACATTATTTGACACTTTTGGTTGTTAAAAAACAGCTTCTAACCATTATTTGACACTTTGGTTGTTGAGAAACAGCTCCTAAAACATTATTTTACACTTTTGGTTATTGAGAAACAGCTCCTAAAACATTATTTGACACTTTTGGTTGTTGAAAAACAGCTTCTAACCATTATTTGACACTTTGGTTGTTGAGAAACAGCTCCTAAAACATTATTTTACACTTTTGGTTGTTGAAAAACAGCTTCTAACCATTATTTGACACTTTGGTTGTTGAGAAACAGCTCCTAAAACATTATTTTACACTTTTGGTTATTGAGAAACAGCTCCTAAAACATTATTTGACACTTTTGGTTATTATTATTGGTGATTATTATTATTTTGGGAGGCAAATTATTTTGGGAGGCAAATTATTTTGGGAGGCAAATTATTTTGGGAGGCAAATTATTTTGGCAAATTATTTTGGGAGGCAAATTATTTTGGCAAATTATTTTGGGAGGCAAATTATTTTGGCAAATTAATTTGGGAGGCAAATTATTTTGGGAGGCAAATTATTTTGGCAAATTATTTTGGGAGGCAAATTATTTTGGCAAATTATTTTGGGAGGCAAATTATTTTGGCAAATTATTTTGGGAGGCAAATTATTTTGGGAGGCAAATTATTTTGGGAGGCAAATTATTTTGGCAAATTATTTTGGGAGGCAAATTATTTTGGCAAATTATTTTAGGAGGCAAATTATTTTGGCAAATTATTTTGGGAGGCAAATTATTTTGGCAAATTATTTTGGGAGGCAAATTATTTTGGGAGGCAAATTATTTTGGCAAATTATTTTGGCAAAATATTTTGGGAGGCAAATTATTTTGGCAAATTATTTTGGGAGGCAAATTATTTTGGCAAATTATTTTGGGAGGCAAATTATTTTGGGAGGCAAATTATTTTGGGAGGCAAATTATTTCAGGAGGCAAATTATTTTGGGAGGCAAATTATTTTGGCAAATTATTTTGGCAGGCAAATGATTTTGGGAGGCAAATTATTTTGGGAGGCAAATTATTTTGGAAGGCAAATTATTTTGGCAAATTATTTTGGGAGGCAAATTATTTTGGCAAATTATTTTGGGAGGCAAATTATTTTGGCAAATTATTTTGGGAGGCAAATTATTTTGGGAGGCAAATTATTTTGGGAGGCAAATTATTTTGGGAGGCAAATTATTTTGGGAGGCAAATTATTTTGGGAGGCAAATTATTTTGGCAAATTATTTTGGGAGGCAAATTATTTTGGGAGGCAAATTATTTTGGGAGGCAAATTATTTTTGGCAAATTATTTTGGGAGGCAAATTATTTTGGCAAATTATTTTGGGAGGCAAATTATTTTGGCAAATTATTTTGGGAGGCAAATTATTTAAATTATTTTACACTTTTGGTTATTGAGAAACAGCTCCTAAAACATTATTTGACACTTTTGGTTGTTGAAAAACAGCTTCTAACCATTATTTGACACTTTGGTTGTTGAGAAACAGCTCCTAAAACATTATTTTACACTTTTGGTTATTGAGAAACAGCTCCTAAAACATTATTTGACACTTTTGGTTGTTAAAAAACAGCTTCTAACCATTATTTGACACTTTGGTTGTTGAGAAACAGCTCCTAAAACATTATTTTACACTTTTGGTTATTGAGAAACAGCTCCTAAAACATTATTTGACACTTTTGGTTGTTGAAAAACAGCTTCTAACCATTATTTGACACTTTGGTTGTTGAGAAACAGCTCCTAAAACATTATTTTACACTTTTGGTTGTTGAAAAACAGCTTCTAACCATTATTTGACACTTTGGTTGTTGAGAAACAGCTCCTAAAACATTATTTTACACTTTTGGTTATTGAGAAACAGCTCCTAAAACATTATTTGACACTTTTGGTTATTATTATTGGTGATTATTATTATTTTGGGAGGCAAATTATTTTGGGAGGCAAATTATTTTGGGAGGCAAATTATTTTGGGAGGCAAATTATTTTGGGAGGCAAATTATTTTGGCAAATTATTTTGGGAGGCAAATTATTTTGGCAAATTAATTTGGGAGGCAAATTATTTTGGGAGGCAAATTATTTTGGCAAATTATTTTGGCAAATTATTTTGGCAAATTAATTTGGGAGGCAAATTATTTTGGGAGGCAAATTATGTTGGCAAATTATTTTGGGAGGCAAATTATTTTGGGAGGCAAATTATTTTGGCAAATTATTTTGGGAGGCAAATTATTTTGGCAAATTATTTTGGGAGGAAAATTATTTTGGGAGGCAAATTATTTTGGCAAATTATTTTGGGAGGCAAATTATTTTGGGAGGCAAATTATTTTGGGAGGCAAATTATTTTGGCAAATTATTTTAGGAGGCAAATTATTTTGGCAAATTATTTTGGGAGGCAAATTATTTTGGGAGGCAAATTATTTTGGGAGGCAAATTATTTTGGGAGGCAAATTATTTTGGCAAATTATTTTGGCAAAATATTTTGGGAGGCAAATTATTTTGGCAAATTATTTTGGGAGGCAAATTATTTTGGCAAATTATTTTGGGAGGCAAATTATTTTGGGAGGCAAATTATTTTGGGAGGCAAATTATTTTGGCAAATTATTTTGGCAGGCAAATGATTTTGGGAGGCAAATTATTTTGGGAGGCAAATTATTTTGGAAGGCAAATTATTTTGGCAAATTATTTTGGGAGGCAAATTATTTTGGCAAATTATTTTGGCAAATTATTTTGGGAGGCAAATTATTTTGGCAAATTATTTTGGGAGGCAAATTATTTTGGCAAATTATTTTGGGAGGCAAATTATTTTGGCAAATTATTTTGGGAGGCAAATTATTTTGGGAGGCAAATTATTTTGGGAGGCAAATTATTTTGGCAAATTAATTTGGGAGGCAAATTATTTTGGGAGGCAAATTATTTTGGGAGGCAAATTATTTTGGCAAATTATTTTGGGAGGCAAATTATTTTGGCAAATTATTTTGGGAGGCAAATTATTTTGGCAAATTATTTTGGGAGGCAAATTATTTTGGGAGGCAAATTATTTTGGGAGGCAAATTATTTAAATTATTTTACACTTTTGGTTATTGAGAAACAGCTCCTAAAACATTATTTGACACTTTGGTTGTTGAGAAACAGCTCCTAAAACATTATTTTACACTTTTGGTTGTTGAAAAACAGCTTCTAACCATTATTTGACACTTTGGTTGTTGAGAAACAGCTCCTAAAACATTATTTTACACTTTTGGTTATTGAGAAACAGCTCCTAAAACATTATTTGACACTTTTGGTTGTTGAAAAACAGCTTCTAACCATTATTTGACACTTTGGTTGTTGAGAAACAGCTCCTAAAACATTATTTTACACTTTTGGTTATTGAGAAACAGCTCCTAAAACATTATTTGACACGTTTGGTTGTTGAAAAACAGCTTCTAACCATTATTTGACACTTTGGTTGTTGAGAAACAGCTCCTAAAACATTATTTTACACTTTTGGTTAGTGAGAAACAGCTCCTAAAACATTATTTAACACTTTTGGTTGTTGAAAAACAGCTTCTAACCATTATTTGACACTTTGGTTGTTGAGAAACAGCTCCTAAAACATTATTTTACACTTTTGGTTATTGAGAAACAGCTCCTAAAACATTATTTTACACTTTTGGTTGTTGAAAAACAGCTTCTAACCATTATTTGACACTTTGGTTGTTGAGAAACAGCTCCTAAAACATTATTTTACACTTTTGGTTGTTGAGAAACAGCTCCTAAAACATTATTTTACACTTTTGGTTGTTGAAAAACAGCTTCTAACCATTATTTGACACTTTGGTTGTTGAGAAACAGCTCCTAAAACATTATTTTACACTTTTGGTTATTGAGAAACAGCTCCTAAAACATTATTTGACACTTTTGGTTATTATTATTGGTGATTATTATTATTTTGGGAGGCAAATTATTTTGGCAAATTATTTTGGGAGGCAAATTATTTTGGGAGGCAAATTATTTTGGGAGGCAAATTATTTTGGGAGGCAAATTATTTTGGGAGGCAAATTATTTTGGCAAATTATTTTGGGAGGCAAATTATTTTGGCAAATTAATTTGGGAGGCAAATTATTTTGGGAGGCAAATTATTTTGGCAAATTATTTTGGGAGGCAAATTATTTTGGGAGGCAAATTATTTTGGCAAATTATTTTGGGAGGCAAATTATTTTGGCAAATTATTTTGGGAGGAAAATTATTTTGGGAGGCAAATTATTTTGGCAAATTATTTTGGGAGGCAAATTATTTTGGCAAATTATTTTGGGAGGCAAATTATTTTGGCAAATTATTTTGGGAGGCAAATTATTTTGGGAGGCAAATTATTTTGGCAAATTATTTTGGGAGGCAAATTATTTTAGGAGGCAAATTATTTTGGCAAATTATTTTGGGAGGCAAATTATTTTGGCAAATTATTTTGGGAGGCAAATTATTTTGGGAGGCAAATTATTTTGGCAAATTATTTTGGCAAAATATTTTGGGAGGCAAATTATTTTGGCAAATTATTTTGGGAGGCAAATTATTTTGGCAAATTATTTTGGGAGGCAAATTATTTTGGGAGGCAAATTATTTCAGGAGGCAAATTATTTTGGGAGGCAAATTATTTTGGCAAATTATTTTGGCAGGCAAATGATTTTGGGAGGCAAATTATTTTGGGAGGCAAATTATTTTGGAAGGCAAATTATTTTGGCAAATTATTTTGGGAGGCAAATTATTTTGGCAAATTATTTTGGGAGGCAAATTATTTTGGCAAATTATTTTGGGAGGCAAATTATTTTGGGAGGCAAATTATTTTGGGAGGCAAATTATTTTGGGAGGCAAATTATTTTGGGAGGCAAATTATTTTGGGAGGCAAATAATTTTGGCAAATTATTTTGGGAGGCAAATTATTTTGGGAGGCAAATTATTTTGGGAGGCAAATTATTTTGGCAAATTATTTTGGGAGGCAAATTATTTTGGCAAATTATTTTGGGAGGCAAATTATTTTGGCAAATTATTTTGGGAGGCAAATTATTTAAATTATTTTACACTTTTGGTTATTGAGAAACAGCTCCTAAAACATTATTTGACACTTTTGGTTGTTGAAAAACAGCTTCTAACCATTATTTGACACTTTGGTTGTTGAGAAACAGCTCCTAAAACATTATTTTACACTTTTGGTTATTGAGAAACAGCTCCTAAAACATTATTTTACACTTTTGGTTGTTGAAAAACAGCTTCTAACCATTATTTGACACTTTGGTTGTTGAGAAACAGCTCCTAAAACATTATTTTACACTTTTGGTTAGTGAGAAACAGCTCCTAAAACATTATTTGACACTTTTGGTTGTTGAAAAACAGCTTCTAACCATTATTTGACACTTTGGTTGTTGAGAAACAGCTCCTAAAACATTATTTTACACTTTTGGTTATTGAGAAACAGCTCCTAAAACATTATGTGACACTTTTGGTTGTTGAAAAACAGCTTCTAACCATTATTTGACACTTTGGTTGTTGAGAAACAGCTCCTAAAACATTATTTTACACTTTTGGTTATTGAGAAACAGCTCCTAAAACATTATTTGACACTTTTGGTTGTTGAAAAACAGCTTCTAACCATTATTTGACACTTTGGTTGTTGAGAAACAGCTCCTAAAACATTATTTTACACTTTTGGTTATTGAGAAACAGCTCCTAAAACATTATTTGACACTTTTGGTTGTTGAAAAACAGCTTCTAACCATTATTTGACACTTTGGTTGTTGAGAAACAGCTCCTAAAACATTATTTTACACTTTTGGTTAGTGAGAAACAGCTCCTAAAACATTATTTAACACTTTTGGTTGTTGAAAAACAGCTTCTAACCATTATTTGACACTTTGGTTGTTGAGAAACAGCTCCTAAAACATTATTTTACACTTTTGGTTATTGAGAAACAGCTCCTAAAACATTATTTTACACTTTTGGTTGTTGAAAAACAGCTTCTAACCATTATTTTACACTTTGGTTGTTGAGAAACAGCTCCTAAAACATTATTTTACACTTTTGGTTATTGAGAAACAGCTCCTAAAACATTATTTGACACTTTTGGTTGTTGAAAAACAGCTTCTAACCATTATTTGACACTTTGGTTGTTGAGAAACAGCTCCTAAAACATTATTTTACACTTTTGGTTATTGAGAAACAGCTCCTAAAACATTATTTGACACTTTTGGTTGTTGAAAAACAGCTTCTAACCATTATTTGACACTTTGGTTGTTGAGAAACAGCTCCTAAAACATTATTTTACACTTTTGGTTATTGAGAAACAGCTCCTAAAACATTATTTGACACTTTTGGTTGTTGAAAAACAGCTTCTAACCATTATTTGACACTTTGGTTGTTGAGAAACAGCTCCTAAAACATTATTTTACACTTTTGGTTAGTGAGAAACAGCTCCTAAAACATTATTTGACACTTTTGGTTGTTGAAAAACAGCTTCTAACCATTATTTGACACTTTGGTTGTTGAGAAACAGCTCCTAAAACATTATTTTACACTTTTGGTTATTGAGAAACAGCTCCTAAAACATTATTTGACACTTTTGGTTGTTAAAAAACAGCTTCTAACCATTATTTGACACTTTGGTTGTTGAGAAACAGCTCCTAAAACATTATTTTACACTTTTGGTTATTGAGAAACAGCTCCTAAAACATTATTTGACACTTTTGGTTGTTGAAAAACAGCTTCTAACCATTATTTGACACTTTGGTTGTTGAGAAACAGCTCCTAAAACATTATTTTACACTTTTGGTTGTTGAGAAACAGCTCCTAAAACATTATTTTACACTTTTGGTTGTTGAAAAACAGCTTCTAACCATTATTTGACACTTTGGTTGTTGAGAAACAGCTCCTAAAACATTATTTTACACTTTTGGTTATTGAGAAACAGCTCCTAAAACATTATTTGACACTTTTGGTTGTTGAAAAACAGCTTCTAACCATTATTTGACACTTTGGTTGTTGAGAAACAGCTCCTAAAACATTATTTTACACTTTTGGTTGTTGAGAAACAGCTCCTAAAACATTATTTGACACTTTTGGTTGTTGAAAAACAGCTTCTAACCATTATTTGACACTTTGGTTGTTGAGAAACAGCTCCTAAAACATTATTTTACACTTTTGGTTATTGAGAAACAGCTCCTAAAACATTATTTGACACTTTTGGTTGTTAAAAAACAGCTTCTAACCATTATTTGACACTTTGGTTGTTGAGAAACAGCTCCTAAAACATTATTTTACACTTTTGGTTATTGAGAAACAGCTCCTAAAACATTATTTTACACTTTTGGTTGTTGAAAAACAGCTTCTAACCATTATTTTACACTTTGGTTGTTGAGAAACAGCTCCTAAAACATTATTTTACACTTTTGGTTATTGAGAAACAGCTCCTAAAACATTATTTGACACTTTTGGTTGTTGAAAAACAGCTTCTAACCATTATTTGACACTTTGGTTGTTGAGAAACAGCTCCTAAAACATTATTTTACACTTTTGGTTATTGAGAAACAGCTCCTAAAACATTATTTGACACTTTTGGTTGTTGAAAAACAGCTTCTAACCATTATTTGACACTTTGGTTGTTGAGAAACAGCTCCTAAAACATTATTTTACACTTTTGGTTATTGAGAAACAGCTCCTAAAACATTATTTGACACTTTTGGTTGTTGAAAAACAGCTTCTAACCATTATTTGACACTTTGGTTGTTGAGAAACAGCTCCTAAAACATTATTTTACACTTTTGGTTAGTGAGAAACAGCTCCTAAAACATTATTTGACACTTTTGGTTGTTGAAAAACAGCTTCTAACCATTATTTGACACTTTGGTTGTTGAGAAACAGCTCCTAAAACATTATTTTACACTTTTGGTTATTGAGAAACAGCTCCTAAAACATTATTTGACACTTTTGGTTGTTAAAAAACAGCTTCTAACCATTATTTGACACTTTGGTTGTTGAGAAACAGCTCCTAAAACATTATTTTACACTTTTGGTTATTGAGAAACAGCTCCTAAAACATTATTTGACACTTTTGGTTGTTGAAAAACAGCTTCTAACCATTATTTGACACTTTGGTTGTTGAGAAACAGCTCCTAAAACATTATTTTACACTTTTGGTTGTTGAGAAACAGCTCCTAAAACATTATTTTACACTTTTGGTTGTTGAAAAACAGCTTCTAACCATTATTTGACACTTTGGTTGTTGAGAAACAGCTCCTAAAACATTATTTTACACTTTTGGTTATTGAGAAACAGCTCCTAAAACATTATTTGACACTTTTGGTTGTTGAAAAACAGCTTCTAACCATTATTTGACACTTTGGTTGTTGAGAAACAGCTCCTAAAACATTATTTTACACTTTTGGTTGTTGAGAAACAGCTCCTAAAACATTATTTGACACTTTTGGTTGTTGAAAAACAGCTTCTAACCATTATTTGACACTTTGGTTGTTGAGAAACAGCTCCTAAAACATTATTTTACACTTTTGGTTATTGAGAAACAGCTCCTAAAACATTATTTGACACTTTTGGTTGTTAAAAAACAGCTTCTAACCATTATTTGACACTTTGGTTGTTGAGAAACAGCTCCTAAAACATTATTTTACACTTTTGGTTATTGAGAAACAGCTCCTAAACCATTATTTGACACTTTGGTTGTTGAGAAACAGCTCCTAAAACATTATTTTACACTTTTGGTTATTGAGAAACAGCTCCTAAAACATTATTTGACACTTTTGGTTGTTGAAAAACAGCTTCTAACCATTATTTGACACTTTGGTTGTTGAGAAACAGCTCCTAAAACATTATTTTACACTTTTGGTTGTTGAGAAACAGCTCCTAAAACATTATTTTACACTTTTGGTTGTTGAAAAACAGCTTCTAACCATTATTTGACACTTTGGTTGTTGAGAAACAGCTCCTAAAACATTATTTTACACTTTTGGTTATTGAGAAACAGCTCCTAAAACATTATTTGACACTTTTGGTTGTTGAAAAACAGCTTCTAACCATTATTTGACACTTTGGTTGTTGAGAAACAGCTCCTAAAACATTATTTTACACTTTTGGTTGTTGAGAAACAGCTCCTAAAACATTATTTGACACTTTTGGTTGTTGAAAAACAGCTTCTAACCATTATTTGACACTTTGGTTGTTGAGAAACAGCTCCTAAAACATTATTTTACACTTTTGGTTATTGAGAAACAGCTCCTAAAACATTATTTGACACTTTTGGTTGTTAAAAAACAGCTTCTAACCATTACTTGACACTTTGGTTGTTGAGAAACAGCTCCTAAAACATTATTTTACACTTTTGGTTATTGAGAAACAGCTCCTAAAACATTATTTGACACTTTTGGTTGTTGAAAAACAGCTTCTAACCATTATTTGACACTTTGGTTGTTGAGAAACAGCTCCTAAAACATTATTTTACACTTTTTGTTGTTGAGAAACAGCTCCTAAAACATTATTTTACACTTTTGGTTGTTGAAAAACAGCTTCTAACCATTATTTGACACTTTGGTTGTTGAGAAACAGCTCCTAAAACATTATTTTACACTTTTGGTTATTGAGAAACAGCTCCTAAAACATTATTTGACACTTTTGGTTATTATTATTGGTGATTATTATTATTTTGGGAGGCAAATTATTTTGGCAAATTATTTTGGGAGGCAAATTATTTTGGGAGGCAAATTATTTTGGCAAATTATTTTGGGAGGCAAATTATTTTGGCAAATTAATTTGGGAGGCAAATTATTTTGGGAGGCAAATTATTTTGGCAAATTATTTTGAGAGGCAAATTATTTTGGGAGGCAAATTATTTTGGCAAATTATTTTGGGAGGCAAATTATTTTGGGAGGCAAATTATTTTGGCAAATTATTTTGGGAGGAAAATTATTTTGGGAGGCAAATTATTTTGGCAAATTATTTTGGGAGGCAAATTATTTTGGGAGGCAAATTATTTAAATTATTTTACACTTTTGGTTATTGAGAAACAGCTCCTAAAACATTATTTGACACTTTTGGTTGTTGAAAAACAGCTTCTAACCATTATTTGACACTTTGGTTGTTGAGAAACAGCTCCTAAAACATTATTTTACACTTTTGGTTATTGAGAAACAGCTCCTAAAACATTATTTGACACTTTTGGTTGTTGAAAAACAGCTTCTAACCATTATTTGACACTTTGGTTGTTGAGAAACAGCTCCTAAAACATTATTTTACACTTTTGGTTAGTGAGAAACAGCTCCTAAAACATTATTTAACACTTTTGGTTGTTGAAAAACAGCTTCTAACCATTATTTGACACTTTGGTTGTTGAGAAACAGCTCCTAAAACATTATTTTACACTTTTGGTTATTGAGAAACAGCTCCTAAAACATTATTTTACACTTTTGGTTGTTGAAAAACAGCTTCTAACCATTATTTGACACTTTGGTTGTTGAGAAACAGCTCCTAAAACATTATTTTACACTTTTGGTTATTGAGAAACAGCTCCTAAAACATTATTTGACACTTTTGGTTGTTGAAAAACAGCTTCTAACCATTATTTGACACTTTGGTTGTTGAGAAACAGCTCCTAAAACATTATTTTACACTTTTGGTTATTGAGAAACAGCTCCTAAAACATTATTTGACACTTTTGGTTGTTGAAAAACAGCTTCTAACCATTATTTGACACTTTGGTTGTTGAGAAACAGCTCCTAAAACATTATTTTACACTTTTGGTTATTGAGAAACAGCTCCTAAAACATTATTTGACACTTTTGGTTGTTGAAAAACAGCTTCTAACCATTATTTGACACTTTGGTTGTTGAGAAACAGCTCCTAAAACATTATTTTACACTTTTGGTTAGTGAGAAACAGCTCCTAAAACATTATTTGACACTTTTGGTTGTTGAAAAACAGCTTCTAACCATTATTTGACACTTTGGTTGTTGAGAAACAGCTCCTAAAACATTATTTTACACTTTTGGTTATTGAGAAACAGCTCCTAAAACATTATTTGACACTTTTGGTTGTTAAAAAACAGCTTCTAACCATTATTTGACACTTTGGTTGTTGAGAAACAGCTCCTAAAACATTATTTTACACTTTTGGTTATTGAGAAACAGCTCCTAAAACATTATTTGACACTTTTGGTTGTTGAAAAACAGCTTCTAACCATTATTTGACACTTTGGTTGTTGAGAAACAGCTCCTAAAACATTATTTTACACTTTTGGTTGTTGAGAAACAGCTCCTAAAACATTATTTTACACTTTTGGTTGTTGAAAAACAGCTTCTAACCATTATTTGACACTTTGGTTGTTGAGAAACAGCTCCTAAAACATTATTTTACACTTTTGGTTATTGAGAAACAGCTCCTAAAACATTATTTGACACTTTTGGTTATTATTATTGGTGATTATTATTATTTTGGGAGGCAAATTATTTTGGCAAATTATTTTGGGAGGCAAATTATTTTGGGAGGCAAATTATTTTGGCAAATTATTTTGGGAGGCAAATTATTTTGGCAAATTATTTTGGGAGGCAAATTATTTTGGCAAATTATTTTGGCAAATTAATTTGGGAGGCAAATTATTTTGGGAGGCAAATTATTTTGGCAAATTATTTTGGGAGGCAAATTATTTTGGGAGGCCAATTATTTTGGGAGGCAAATTATTTTGGGAGGCAAATTATTTTGGGAGGCAAATTATTTTGGGAGGCAAATTATTTTGGCAAATTATTTTAGGAGGCAAATTATTTTGGGAGGCAAATTATTTTGGGAGGCAAATTATTTTGGGAGGCAAATTATTTTGGCAAATTATTTTGGGAGGCAAATTATTTTGGCAAATTATTTTAGGAGGCAAATTATTTTGGCAAATTATTTTGGGAGGCAAATTATTTTGGCAAATTATTTTGGGAGGCAAATTATTTTGGGAGGCAAAATATTTTGGGAGGCAAATTATTTTGGGAGGCAAATTATTTTGGCAAATTATTTTGGGAGGCAAATTATTTTGGCAAATTATTTTGGGAGGCAAATTATTTTGGGAGGCAAATTATTTTGGGAGGCAAATTATTTTGGCAAATTATTTTGGCAGGCAAATGATTTTGGGAGGCAAATTATTTTGGGAGGCAAATTATTTTGGAAGGCAAATTATTTTGGCAGGCAAATTATTTTGGTTGTTGAGAAACAGCTCCTAAAACATTATTTTACACTTTTTGTTGTTGAGAAACAGCTCCTAAAACATTATTTTACACTTTTGGTTGTTGAAAAACAGCTTCTAACCATTATTTGACACTTTGGTTGTTGAGAAACAGCTCCTAAAACATTATTTTACACTTTTGGTTATTGAGAAACAGCTCCTAAAACATTATTTGACACTTTTGGTTATTATTATTGGTGATTATTATTATTTTGGGAGGCAAATTATTTTGGCAAATTATTTTGGGAGGCAAATTATTTTGGGAGGCAAATTATTTTGGGAGGCAAATTATTTTGGCAAATTATTTTGGGAGGCAAATTATTTTGGCAAATTAATTTGGGAGGCAAATTATTTTGGGAGGCAAATTATTTTGGCAAATTATTTTGGGAGGCAAATTATTTTGGGAGGCAAATTATTTTGGCAAATTATTTTGGGAGGCAAATTATTTTGGGAGGCAAATTATTTTGGCAAATTATTTTGGGAGGAAAATTATTTTGGGAGGCAAATTATTTTGGCAAATTATTTTGGGAGGCAAATTATTTTGGCAAATTATTTTGGGAGGCAAATTATTTTGGCAAATTATTTTGGGAGGCAAATTATTTTGGGAGGCAAATTATTTTGGAAGGCAAATTATTTTGGCAGGCAAATTATTTTGGTTGTTGAGAAACAGCTCCTAAAACATTATTTTACACTTTTTGTTGTTGAGAAACAGCTCCTAAAACATTATTTTACACTTTTGGTTGTTGAAAAACAGCTTCTAACCATTATTTGACACTTTGGTTGTTGAGAAACAGCTCCTAAAACATTATTTTACACTTTTGGTTATTGAGAAACAGCTCCTAAAACATTATTTGACACTTTTGGTTATTATTATTGGTGATTATTATTATTTTGGGAGGCAAATTATTTTGGCAAATTATTTTGGGAGGCAAATTATTTTGGGAGGCAAATTATTTTGGGAGGCAAATTATTTTGGCAAATTATTTTGGGAGGCAAATTATTTTGGCAAATTAATTTGGGAGGCAAATTATTTTGGGAGGCAAATTATTTTGGCAAATTATTTTGGGAGGCAAATTATTTTGGGAGGCAAATTATTTTGGCAAATTATTTTGGGAGGCAAATTATTTTGGGAGGCAAATTATTTTGGCAAATTATTTTGGGAGGAAAATTATTTTGGGAGGCAAATTATTTTGGCAAATTATTTTGGGAGGCAAATTATTTTGGCAAATTATTTTGGGAGGCAAATTATTTTGGCAAATTATTTTGGGAGGCAAATTATTTTGGGAGGCAAATTATTTTGGGAGGCAAATTATTTTGGGAGGCAAATTATTTTGGCAAATTATTTTAGGAGGCAAATTATTTTGGCAAATTATTTTGGGAGGCAAATTATTTTGGCAAATTATTTTGGGAGGCAAATTATTTTGGGAGGCAAAATATTTTGGGAGGCAAATTATTTTGGGAGGCAAATTATTTTGGCAAATTATTTTGGGAGGCAAATTATTTTGGCAAATTATTTTGGGAGGCAAATTATTTTGGGAGGCAAATTATTTTGGGAGGCAAATTATTTTGGGAGGCAAATTATTTTGGGAGGCAAATTATTTTGGGAGGCAAATTATTTTGGCAAATTATTTTGGCAGGCAAATGATTTTGGGAGGCAAATTATTTTGGGAGGCAAATTATTTTGGAAGGCAAATTATTTTGGCAGGCAAATTATTTTGGTTGTTGAGAAACAGCTCCTAAAACATTATTTTACACTTTTTGTTGTTGAGAAACAGCTCCTAAAACATTATTTTACACTTTTGGTTGTTGAAAAACAGCTTCTAACCATTATTTGACACTTTGGTTGTTGAGAAACAGCTCCTAAAACATTATTTTACACTTTTGGTTATTGAGAAACAGCTCCTAAAACATTATTTGACACTTTTGGTTATTATTATTGGTGATTATTATTATTTTGGGAGGCAAATTATTTTGGCAAATTATTTTGGGAGGCAAATTATTTTGGGAGGCAAATTATTTTGGCAAATTATTTTGGGAGGCAAATTATTTTGGCAAATTAATTTGGGAGGCAAATTATTTTGGGAGGCAAATTATTTTGGCAAATTATTTTGGGAGGCAAATTAATTTGGGAGGCAAATTATTTTGGGAGGCAAATTATTTTGGCAAATTATTTTGGGAGGCAAATTATTTTGGGAGGCAAATTATTTTGGGAGGCAAATTATTTTGGGAGGCAAATTATTTTGAAAAATTATTTTGGGAGGAAAATTATTTTGGGAGGCAAATTATTTTGGCAAATTATTTTGGGAGGCATAAATTTGGGAGGCAAATTATTTTGGGAGGCAAATTATTTTGGCAAATTATTTTGGCAGGCAAATGATTTTGGGAGGCAAATTATTTTGGGAGGCAAATTATTTTGGAAGGCAAATTATTTTGGCAAATTATTTTGGGAGGCAAATTATTTTGGCAAATTATTTTGGGAGGCAAATTATTTTGGCAAATTATTTTGGGAGGCAAATTATTTTGGCAAATTATTTTGGGAGGCAAATTATTTTGGCAAATTATTTTGGGAGGCAAATTATTTTGGGAGGCAAATTATTTTGGGAGGCAAATTATTTTGGGAGGCAAATTATTTTGGGAGGCAAATTATTTTGGGAGGCAAATTATTTTGGGAGGCAAATAATTTTGGCAAATTATTTTGGGAGGCAAATTATTTTGGGAGGCAAATTATTTTGGGAGGCAAATTATTTTGGCAAATTATTTTGGGAGGCAAATTATTTTGGCAAATTATTTTGGGAGGCAAATTATTTTGGGAGGCAAATTATTTTGGGAGGCAAATTATTTTGGGAGGCAAATTATTTTGGGAGGCAAATTATTTTGGGAGGCAAATTATTTTGGGAGGCAAATTATTTTGGCAAATTATTTTGGGAGGCAAATTATTTTGGGAGGCAAATTATTTAAATTATTTTACACTTTTGGTTATTGAGAAACAGCTCCTAAAACATTATTTGACACTTTTGGTTGTTGAAAAACAGCTTCTAACCATTATTTGACACTTTGGTTGTTGAGAAACAGCTCCTAAAACATTATTTTACACTTTTGGTTATTGAGAAACAGCTCCTAAAACATTATTTGACACTTTTGGTTGTTGAAAAACAGCTTCTAACCATTATTTGACACTTTGGTTGTTGAGAAACAGCTCCTAAAACATTATTTTACACTTTTGGTTAGTGAGAAACAGCTCCTAAAACATTATTTAACACTTTTGGTTGTTGAAAAACAGCTTCTAACCATTATTTGACACTTTGGTTGTTGAGAAACAGCTCCTAAAACATTATTTTACACTTTTGGTTATTGAGAAACAGCTCCTAAAACATTATTTTACACTTTTGGTTGTTGAAAAACAGCTTCTAACCATTATTTGACACTTTGGTTGTTGAGAAACAGCTCCTAAAACATTATTTTACACTTTTGGTTATTGAGAAACAGCTCCTAAAACATTATTTGACACTTTTGGTTGTTGAAAAACAGCTTCTAACCATTATTTGACACTTTGGTTGTTGAGAAACAGCTCCTAAAACATTATTTTACACTTTTGGTTATTGAGAAACAGCTCCTAAAACATTATTTGACACTTTTGGTTGTTGAAAAACAGCTTCTAACCATTATTTGACACTTTGGTTGTTGAGAAACAGCTCCTAAAACATTATTTTACACTTTTGGTTATTGAGAAACAGCTCCTAAAACATTATTTGACACTTTTGGTTGTTGAAAAACAGCTTCTAACCATTATTTGACACTTTGGTTGTTGAGAAACAGCTCCTAAAACATTATTTTACACTTTTGGTTAGTGAGAAACAGCTCCTAAAACATTATTTGACACTTTTGGTTGTTGAAAAACAGCTTCTAACCATTATTTGACACTTTGGTTGTTGAGAAACAGCTCCTAAAACATTATTTTACACTTTTGGTTATTGAGAAACAGCTCCTAAAACATTATTTGACACTTTTGGTTGTTAAAAAACAGCTTCTAACCATTATTTGACACTTTGGTTGTTGAGAAACAGCTCCTAAAACATTATTTTACACTTTTGGTTATTGAGAAACAGCTCCTAAAACATTATTTGACACTTTTGGTTGTTGAAAAACAGCTTCTAACCATTATTTGACACTTTGGTTGTTGAGAAACAGCTCCTAAAACATTATTTTACACTTTTGGTTGTTGAGAAACAGCTCCTAAAACATTATTTTACACTTTTGGTTGTTGAAAAACAGCTTCTAACCATTATTTGACACTTTGGTTGTTGAGAAACAGCTCCTAAAACATTATTTTACACTTTTGGTTATTGAGAAACAGCTCCTAAAACATTATTTGACACTTTTGGTTATTATTATTGGTGATTATTATTATTTTGGGAGGCAAATTATTTTGGCAAATTATTTTGGGAGGCAAATTATTTTGGGAGGCAAATTATTTTGGCAAATTATTTTGGGAGGCAAATTATTTTGGCAAATTATTTTGGGAGGCAAATTATTTTGGCAAATTATTTTGGCAAATTAATTTGGGAGGCAAATTATTTTGGGAGGCAAATTATTTTGGCAAATTATTTTGGGAGGCAAATTATTTTGGGAGGCCAATTATTTTGGGAGGCAAATTATTTTGGGAGGCAAATTATTTTGGGAGGCAAATTATTTTGGGAGGCAAATTATTTTGGCAAATTATTTTAGGAGGCAAATTATTTTGGGAGGCAAATTATTTTGGGAGGCAAATTATTTTGGGAGGCAAATTATTTTGGCAAATTATTTTGGGAGGCAAATTATTTTGGCAAATTATTTTAGGAGGCAAATTATTTTGGCAAATTATTTTGGGAGGCAAATTATTTTGGCAAATTATTTTGGGAGGCAAATTATTTTGGGAGGCAAAATATTTTGGGAGGCAAATTATTTTGGGAGGCAAATTATTTTGGCAAATTATTTTGGGAGGCAAATTATTTTGGCAAATTATTTTGGGAGGCAAATTATTTTGGGAGGCAAATTATTTTGGGAGGCAAATTATTTTGGGAGGCAAATTATTTTGGCAAATTATTTTGGCAGGCAAATGATTTTGGGAGGCAAATTATTTTGGGAGGCAAATTATTTTGGAAGGCAAATTATTTTGGCAGGCAAATTATTTTGGTTGTTGAGAAACAGCTCCTAAAACATTATTTTACACTTTTTGTTGTTGAGAAACAGCTCCTAAAACATTATTTTACACTTTTGGTTGTTGAAAAACAGCTTCTAACCATTATTTGACACTTTGGTTGTTGAGAAACAGCTCCTAAAACATTATTTTACACTTTTGGTTATTGAGAAACAGCTCCTAAAACATTATTTGACACTTTTGGTTATTATTATTGGTGATTATTATTATTTTGGGAGGCAAATTATTTTGGCAAATTATTTTGGGAGGCAAATTATTTTGGGAGGCAAATTATTTTGGGAGGCAAATTATTTTGGCAAATTATTTTGGGAGGCAAATTATTTTGGCAAATTAATTTGGGAGGCAAATTATTTTGGGAGGCAAATTATTTTGGCAAATTATTTTGGGAGGCAAATTATTTTGGGAGGCAAATTATTTTGGCAAATTATTTTGGGAGGCAAATTATTTTGGGAGGCAAATTATTTTGGCAAATTATTTTGAGAGGCAAATTATTTTGGGAGGCAAATTATTTTGGCAAATTATTTTGGGAGGCAAATTATTTTGGGAGGCAAATTATTTTGGCAAATTATTTTGGGAGGAAAATTATTTTGGGAGGCAAATTATTTTGGCAAATTATTTTGGGAGGCAAATTATTTTGGGAGGCAAATTATTTAAATTATTTTACACTTTTGGTTATTGAGAAACAGCTCCTAAAACATTATTTGACACTTTTGGTTGTTGAAAAACAGCTTCTAACCATTATTTGACACTTTGGTTGTTGAGAAACAGCTCCTAAAACATTATTTTACACTTTTGGTTATTGAGAAACAGCTCCTAAAACATTATTTGACACTTTTGGTTGTTGAAAAACAGCTTCTAACCATTATTTGACACTTTGGTTGTTGAGAAACAGCTCCTAAAACATTATTTTACACTTTTGGTTAGTGAGAAACAGCTCCTAAAACATTATTTAACACTTTTGGTTGTTGAAAAACAGCTTCTAACCATTATTTGACACTTTGGTTGTTGAGAAACAGCTCCTAAAACATTATTTTACACTTTTGGTTATTGAGAAACAGCTCCTAAAACATTATTTTACACTTTTGGTTGTTGAAAAACAGCTTCTAACCATTATTTGACACTTTGGTTGTTGAGAAACAGCTCCTAAAACATTATTTTACACTTTTGGTTATTGAGAAACAGCTCCTAAAACATTATTTGACACTTTTGGTTGTTGAAAAACAGCTTCTAACCATTATTTGACACTTTGGTTGTTGAGAAACAGCTCCTAAAACATTATTTTACACTTTTGGTTATTGAGAAACAGCTCCTAAAACATTATTTGACACTTTTGGTTGTTGAAAAACAGCTTCTAACCATTATTTGACACTTTGGTTGTTGAGAAACAGCTCCTAAAACATTATTTTACACTTTTGGTTATTGAGAAACAGCTCCTAAAACATTATTTGACACTTTTGGTTGTTGAAAAACAGCTTCTAACCATTATTTGACACTTTGGTTGTTGAGAAACAGCTCCTAAAACATTATTTTACACTTTTGGTTAGTGAGAAACAGCTCCTAAAACATTATTTGACACTTTTGGTTGTTGAAAAACAGCTTCTAACCATTATTTGACACTTTGGTTGTTGAGAAACAGCTCCTAAAACATTATTTTACACTTTTGGTTATTGAGAAACAGCTCCTAAAACATTATTTGACACTTTTGGTTGTTAAAAAACAGCTTCTAACCATTATTTGACACTTTGGTTGTTGAGAAACAGCTCCTAAAACATTATTTTACACTTTTGGTTATTGAGAAACAGCTCCTAAAACATTATTTGACACTTTTGGTTGTTGAAAAACAGCTTCTAACCATTATTTGACACTTTGGTTGTTGAGAAACAGCTCCTAAAACATTATTTTACACTTTTGGTTGTTGAGAAACAGCTCCTAAAACATTATTTTACACTTTTGGTTGTTGAAAAACAGCTTCTAACCATTATTTGACACTTTGGTTGTTGAGAAACAGCTCCTAAAACATTATTTTACACTTTTGGTTATTGAGAAACAGCTCCTAAAACATTATTTGACACTTTTGGTTATTATTATTGGTGATTATTATTATTTTGGGAGGCAAATTATTTTGGCAAATTATTTTGGGAGGCAAATTATTTTGGGAGGCAAATTATTTTGGCAAATTATTTTGGGAGGCAAATTATTTTGGCAAATTATTTTGGGAGGCAAATTATTTTGGCAAATTATTTTGGCAAATTAATTTGGGAGGCAAATTATTTTGGGAGGCAAATTATTTTGGCAAATTATTTTGGGAGGCAAATTATTTTGGGAGGCCAATTATTTTGGGAGGCAAATTATTTTGGGAGGCAAATTATTTTGGGAGGCAAATTATTTTGGGAGGCAAATTATTTTGGCAAATTATTTTAGGAGGCAAATTATTTTGGGAGGCAAATTATTTTGGGAGGCAAATTATTTTGGGAGGCAAATTATTTTGGCAAATTATTTTGGGAGGCAAATTATTTTGGCAAATTATTTTAGGAGGCAAATTATTTTGGCAAATTATTTTGGGAGGCAAATTATTTTGGCAAATTATTTTGGGAGGCAAATTATTTTGGGAGGCAAAATATTTTGGGAGGCAAATTATTTTGGGAGGCAAATTATTTTGGCAAATTATTTTGGGAGGCAAATTATTTTGGCAAATTATTTTGGGAGGCAAATTATTTTGGGAGGCAAATTATTTTGGGAGGCAAATTATTTTGGCAAATTATTTTGGCAGGCAAATGATTTTGGGAGGCAAATTATTTTGGGAGGCAAATTATTTTGGAAGGCAAATTATTTTGGCAGGCAAATTATTTTGGTTGTTGAGAAACAGCTCCTAAAACATTATTTTACACTTTTTGTTGTTGAGAAACAGCTCCTAAAACATTATTTTACACTTTTGGTTGTTGAAAAACAGCTTCTAACCATTATTTGACACTTTGGTTGTTGAGAAACAGCTCCTAAAACATTATTTTACACTTTTGGTTATTGAGAAACAGCTCCTAAAACATTATTTGACACTTTTGGTTATTATTATTGGTGATTATTATTATTTTGGGAGGCAAATTATTTTGGCAAATTATTTTGGGAGGCAAATTATTTTGGGAGGCAAATTATTTTGGGAGGCAAATTATTTTGGCAAATTATTTTGGGAGGCAAATTATTTTGGCAAATTAATTTGGGAGGCAAATTATTTTGGGAGGCAAATTATTTTGGCAAATTATTTTGGGAGGCAAATTATTTTGGGAGGCAAATTATTTTGGCAAATTATTTTGGGAGGCAAATTATTTTGGGAGGCAAATTATTTTGGCAAATTATTTTGGGAGGAAAATTATTTTGGGAGGCAAATTATTTTGGCAAATTATTTTGGGAGGCAAATTATTTTGGCAAATTATTTTGGGAGGCAAATTATTTTGGCAAATTATTTTGGGAGGCAAATTATTTTGGGAGGCAAATTATTTTGGAAGGCAAATTATTTTGGCAGGCAAATTATTTTGGTTGTTGAGAAACAGCTCCTAAAACATTATTTTACACTTTTTGTTGTTGAGAAACAGCTCCTAAAACATTATTTTACACTTTTGGTTGTTGAAAAACAGCTTCTAACCATTATTTGACACTTTGGTTGTTGAGAAACAGCTCCTAAAACATTATTTTACACTTTTGGTTATTGAGAAACAGCTCCTAAAACATTATTTGACACTTTTGGTTATTATTATTGGTGATTATTATTATTTTGGGAGGCAAATTATTTTGGCAAATTATTTTGGGAGGCAAATTATTTTGGGAGGCAAATTATTTTGGGAGGCAAATTATTTTGGCAAATTATTTTGGGAGGCAAATTATTTTGGCAAATTAATTTGGGAGGCAAATTATTTTGGGAGGCAAATTATTTTGGCAAATTATTTTGGGAGGCAAATTATTTTGGGAGGCAAATTATTTTGGCAAATTATTTTGGGAGGCAAATTATTTTGGGAGGCAAATTATTTTGGCAAATTATTTTGGGAGGAAAATTATTTTGGGAGGCAAATTATTTTGGCAAATTATTTTGGGAGGCAAATTATTTTGGCAAATTATTTTGGGAGGCAAATTATTTTGGCAAATTATTTTGGGAGGCAAATTATTTTGGGAGGCAAATTATTTTGGGAGGCAAATTATTTTGGGAGGCAAATTATTTTGGCAAATTATTTTAGGAGGCAAATTATTTTGGCAAATTATTTTGGGAGGCAAATTATTTTGGCAAATTATTTTGGGAGGCAAATTATTTTGGGAGGCAAAATATTTTGGGAGGCAAATTATTTTGGGAGGCAAATTATTTTGGCAAATTATTTTGGGAGGCAAATTATTTTGGCAAATTATTTTGGGAGGCAAATTATTTTGGGAGGCAAATTATTTTGGGAGGCAAATTATTTTGGGAGGCAAATTATTTTGGGAGGCAAATTATTTTGGGAGGCAAATTATTTTGGCAAATTATTTTGGCAGGCAAATGATTTTGGGAGGCAAATTATTTTGGGAGGCAAATTATTTTGGAAGGCAAATTATTTTGGCAGGCAAATTATTTTGGTTGTTGAGAAACAGCTCCTAAAACATTATTTTACACTTTTTGTTGTTGAGAAACAGCTCCTAAAACATTATTTTACACTTTTGGTTGTTGAAAAACAGCTTCTAACCATTATTTGACACTTTGGTTGTTGAGAAACAGCTCCTAAAACATTATTTTACACTTTTGGTTATTGAGAAACAGCTCCTAAAACATTATTTGACACTTTTGGTTATTATTATTGGTGATTATTATTATTTTGGGAGGCAAATTATTTTGGCAAATTATTTTGGGAGGCAAATTATTTTGGGAGGCAAATTATTTTGGCAAATTATTTTGGGAGGCAAATTATTTTGGCAAATTAATTTGGGAGGCAAATTATTTTGGGAGGCAAATTATTTTGGCAAATTATTTTGGGAGGCAAATTAATTTGGGAGGCAAATTATTTTGGGAGGCAAATTATTTTGGCAAATTATTTTGGGAGGCAAATTATTTTGGGAGGCAAATTATTTTGGGAGGCAAATTATTTTGGGAGGCAAATTATTTTGAAAAATTATTTTGGGAGGAAAATTATTTTGGGAGGCAAATTATTTTGGCAAATTATTTTGGGAGGCATAAATTTGGGAGGCAAATTATTTTGGGAGGCAAATTATTTTGGCAAATTATTTTGGCAGGCAAATGATTTTGGGAGGCAAATTATTTTGGGAGGCAAATTATTTTGGAAGGCAAATTATTTTGGCAAATTATTTTGGGAGGCAAATTATTTTGGCAAATTATTTTGGGAGGCAAATTATTTTGGCAAATTATTTTGGGAGGCAAATTATTTTGGCAAATTATTTTGGGAGGCAAATTATTTTGGCAAATTATTTTGGGAGGCAAATTATTTTGGGAGGCAAATTATTTTGGGAGGCAAATTATTTTGGGAGGCAAATTATTTTGGGAGGCAAATTATTTTGGGAGGCAAATTATTTTGGGAGGCAAATAATTTTGGCAAATTATTTTGGGAGGCAAATTATTTTGGGAGGCAAATTATTTTGGGAGGCAAATTATTTTGGCAAATTATTTTGGGAGGCAAATTATTTTGGCAAATTATTTTGGGAGGCAAATTATTTTGGGAGGCAAATTATTTTGGGAGGCAAATTATTTTGGGAGGCAAATTATTTTGGGAGGCAAATTATTTTGGGAGGCAAATTATTTTGGGAGGCAAATTATTTTGGCAAATTATTTTGGGAGGCAAATTATTTTGGGAGGCAAATTATTTAAATTATTTTACACTTTTGGTTATTGAGAAACAGCTCCTAAAACATTATTTGACACTTTTGGTTGTTGAAAAACAGCTTCTAACCATTATTTGACACTTTGGTTGTTGAGAAACAGCTCCTAAAACATTATTTTACACTTTTGGTTATTGAGAAACAGCTCCTAAAACATTATTTGACACTTTTGGTTGTTGAAAAACAGCTTCTAACCATTATTTGACACTTTGGTTGTTGAGAAACAGCTCCTAAAACATTATTTTACACTTTTGGTTAGTGAGAAACAGCTCCTAAAACATTATTTAACACTTTTGGTTGTTGAAAAACAGCTTCTAACCATTATTTGACACTTTGGTTGTTGAGAAACAGCTCCTAAAACATTATTTTACACTTTTGGTTATTGAGAAACAGCTCCTAAAACATTATTTTACACTTTTGGTTGTTGAAAAACAGCTTCTAACCATTATTTGACACTTTGGTTGTTGAGAAACAGCTCCTAAAACATTATTTTACACTTTTGGTTATTGAGAAACAGCTCCTAAAACATTATTTGACACTTTTGGTTGTTGAAAAACAGCTTCTAACCATTATTTGACACTTTGGTTGTTGAGAAACAGCTCCTAAAACATTATTTTACACTTTTGGTTATTGAGAAACAGCTCCTAAAACATTATTTGACACTTTTGGTTGTTGAAAAACAGCTTCTAACCATTATTTGACACTTTGGTTGTTGAGAAACAGCTCCTAAAACATTATTTTACACTTTTGGTTATTGAGAAACAGCTCCTAAAACATTATTTGACACTTTTGGTTGTTGAAAAACAGCTTCTAACCATTATTTGACACTTTGGTTGTTGAGAAACAGCTCCTAAAACATTATTTTACACTTTTGGTTAGTGAGAAACAGCTCCTAAAACATTATTTGACACTTTTGGTTGTTGAAAAACAGCTTCTAACCATTATTTGACACTTTGGTTGTTGAGAAACAGCTCCTAAAACATTATTTTACACTTTTGGTTATTGAGAAACAGCTCCTAAAACATTATTTGACACTTTTGGTTGTTAAAAAACAGCTTCTAACCATTATTTGACACTTTGGTTGTTGAGAAACAGCTCCTAAAACATTATTTTACACTTTTGGTTATTGAGAAACAGCTCCTAAAACATTATTTGACACTTTTGGTTGTTGAAAAACAGCTTCTAACCATTATTTGACACTTTGGTTGTTGAGAAACAGCTCCTAAAACATTATTTTACACTTTTGGTTGTTGAGAAACAGCTCCTAAAACATTATTTTACACTTTTGGTTGTTGAAAAACAGCTTCTAACCATTATTTGACACTTTGGTTGTTGAGAAACAGCTCCTAAAACATTATTTTACACTTTTGGTTATTGAGAAACAGCTCCTAAAACATTATTTGACACTTTTGGTTATTATTATTGGTGATTATTATTATTTTGGGAGGCAAATTATTTTGGCAAATTATTTTGGGAGGCAAATTATTTTGGGAGGCAAATTATTTTGGCAAATTATTTTGGGAGGCAAATTATTTTGGCAAATTATTTTGGGAGGCAAATTATTTTGGCAAATTATTTTGGCAAATTAATTTGGGAGGCAAATTATTTTGGGAGGCAAATTATTTTGGCAAATTATTTTGGGAGGCAAATTATTTTGGGAGGCCAATTATTTTGGGAGGCAAATTATTTTGGGAGGCAAATTATTTTGGGAGGCAAATTATTTTGGGAGGCAAATTATTTTGGCAAATTATTTTAGGAGGCAAATTATTTTGGGAGGCAAATTATTTTGGGAGGCAAATTATTTTGGGAGGCAAATTATTTTGGCAAATTATTTTGGGAGGCAAATTATTTTGGCAAATTATTTTAGGAGGCAAATTATTTTGGCAAATTATTTTGGGAGGCAAATTATTTTGGCAAATTATTTTGGGAGGCAAATTATTTTGGGAGGCAAAATATTTTGGGAGGCAAATTATTTTGGGAGGCAAATTATTTTGGCAAATTATTTTGGGAGGCAAATTATTTTGGCAAATTATTTTGGGAGGCAAATTATTTTGGGAGGCAAATTATTTTGGGAGGCAAATTATTTTGGGAGGCAAATTATTTTGGCAAATTATTTTGGCAGGCAAATGATTTTGGGAGGCAAATTATTTTGGGAGGCAAATTATTTTGGAAGGCAAATTATTTTGGCAGGCAAATTATTTTGGTTGTTGAGAAACAGCTCCTAAAACATTATTTTACACTTTTTGTTGTTGAGAAACAGCTCCTAAAACATTATTTTACACTTTTGGTTGTTGAAAAACAGCTTCTAACCATTATTTGACACTTTGGTTGTTGAGAAACAGCTCCTAAAACATTATTTTACACTTTTGGTTATTGAGAAACAGCTCCTAAAACATTATTTGACACTTTTGGTTATTATTATTGGTGATTATTATTATTTTGGGAGGCAAATTATTTTGGCAAATTATTTTGGGAGGCAAATTATTTTGGGAGGCAAATTATTTTGGGAGGCAAATTATTTTGGCAAATTATTTTGGGAGGCAAATTATTTTGGCAAATTAATTTGGGAGGCAAATTATTTTGGGAGGCAAATTATTTTGGCAAATTATTTTGGGAGGCAAATTATTTTGGGAGGCAAATTATTTTGGCAAATTATTTTGGGAGGCAAATTATTTTGGGAGGCAAATTATTTTGGCAAATTATTTTGGGAGGAAAATTATTTTGGGAGGCAAATTATTTTGGCAAATTATTTTGGGAGGCAAATTATTTTGGCAAATTATTTTGGGAGGCAAATTATTTTGGCAAATTATTTTGGGAGGCAAATTATTTTGGGAGGCAAATTATTTTGGGAGGCAAATTATTTTGGGAGGCAAATTATTTTGGCAAATTATTTTAGGAGGCAAATTATTTTGGGAGGCAAATTATTTTGGCAAATTATTTTGGGAGGCAAATTATTTTGGGAGGCAAAATATTTTGGGAGGCAAAATATTTTGGGAGGCAAATTATTTTGGCAAATTATTTTGGGAGGCAAATTATTTTGGCAAATTATTTTGGGAGGCAAATTATTTTGGGAGGCAAATTATTTTGGGAGGCAAATTATTTTGGGAGGCAAATTATTTTGGGAGGCAAATTATTTTGGGAGGCAAATTATTTTGGCAAATTATTTTGGCAGGCAAATGATTTTGGGAGGCAAATTATTTTGGGAGGCAAATTATTTTGGAAGGCAAATTATTTTGGCAGGCAAATTATTTTGGTTGTTGAGAAACAGCTCCTAAAACATTATTTTACACTTTTTGTTGTTGAGAAACAGCTCCTAAAACATTATTTTACACTTTTGGTTGTTGAAAAACAGCTTCTAACCATTATTTGACACTTTGGTTGTTGAGAAACAGCTCCTAAAACATTATTTTACACTTTTGGTTATTGAGAAACAGCTCCTAAAACATTATTTGACACTTTTGGTTATTATTATTGGTGATTATTATTATTTTGGGAGGCAAATTATTTTGGCAAATTATTTTGGGAGGCAAATTATTTTGGCAAATTATTTTGGGAGGCAAATTATTTTGGCAAATTAATTTGGGAGGCAAATTATTTTGGGAGGCAAATTATTTTGGCAAATTATTTTGGGAGGCAAATTAATTTGGGAGGCAAATTATTTTGGGAGGCAAATTATTTTGGCAAATTATTTTGGGAGGCAAATTATTTTGGGAGGCAAATTATTTTGGGAGGCAAATTATTTTGGGAGGCAAATTATTTTGAAAAATTATTTTGGGAGGAAAATTATTTTGGGAGGCAAATTATTTTGGCAAATTATTTTGGGAGGCATAAATTTGGGAGGCAAATTATTTTGGGAGGCAAATTATTTTGGCAAATTATTTTGGCAGGCAAATGATTTTGGGAGGCAAATTATTTTGGGAGGCAAATTATTTTGGAAGGCAAATTATTTTGGCAAATTATTTTGGGAGGCAAATTATTTTGGCAAATTATTTTGGGAGGCAAATTATTTTGGCAAATTATTTTGGGAGGCAAATTATTTTGGCAAATTATTTTGGGAGGCAAATTATTTTGGCAAATTATTTTGGGAGGCAAATTATTTTGGGAGGCAAATTATTTTGGGAGGCAAATTATTTTGGGAGGCAAATTATTTTGGGAGGCAAATTATTTTGGGAGGCAAATTATTTTGGGAGGCAAATAATTTTGGCAAATTATTTTGGGAGGCAAATTATTTTGGGAGGCAAATTATTTTGGGAGGCAAATTATTTTGGGAGGCAAATTATTTTGGCAAATTATTTTGGGAGGCAAATTATTTTGGCAAATTATTTTGGGAGGCAAATTATTTTGGGAGGCCTATTATTTAAATTATTTTACACTTTTGGTTATTGAGAAACAGCTCCTAAAACATTATTTGACACTTTTGGTTGTTGAAAAACAGCTTCTAACCATTATTTGACACTTTGGTTGTTGAGAAACAGCTCCTAAAACATTATTTTACACTTTTGGTTATTGAGAAACAGCTCCTAAAACATTATTTTACACTTTTGGTTGTTGAAAAACAGCTTCTAACCATTATTTGACACTTTGGTTGTTGAGAAACAGCTCCTAAAACATTATTTTACACTTTTGGTTATTGAGAAACAGCTCCTAAAACATTATTTGACACTTTTGGTTGTTGAAAAACAGCTTCTAACCATTATTTGACACTTTGGTTGTTGAGAAACAGCTCCTAAAACATTATTTTACACTTTTGGTTATTGAGAAACAGCTCCTAAAACATTATTTGACACTTTTGGTTGTTGAAAAACAGCTTCTAACCATTATTTGACACTTTGGTTGTTGAGAAACAGCTCCTAAAACATTATTTTACACTTTTGGTTATTGAGAAACAGCTCCTAAAACATTATTTGACACTTTTGGTTGTTGAAAAACAGCTTCTAACCATTATTTGACACTTTGGTTGTTGAGAAACAGCTCCTAAAACATTATTTTACACTTTTGGTTATTGAGAAACAGCTCCTAAAACATTATTTGACACTTTTGGTTGTTGAAAAACAGCTTCTAACCATTATTTGACACTTTGGTTGTTGAGAAACAGCTCCTAAAACATTATTTTACACTTTTGGTTAGTGAGAAACAGCTCCTAAAACATTATTTGACACTTTTGGTTGTTGAAAAACAGCTTCTAACCATTATTTGACACTTTGGTTGTTGAGAAACAGCTCCTAAAACATTATTTTACACTTTTGGTTATTGAGAAACAGCTCCTAAAACATTATTTGACACTTTTGGTTGTTAAAAAACAGCTTCTAACCATTATTTGACACTTTGGTTGTTGAGAAACAGCTCCTAAAACATTATTTTACACTTTTGGTTATTGAGAAACAGCTCCTAAAACATTATTTGACACTTTTGGTTGTTGAAAAACAGCTTCTAACCATTATTTGACACTTTGGTTGTTGAGAAACAGCTCCTAAAACATTATTTTACACTTTTGGTTGTTGAGAAACAGCTCCTAAAACATTATTTTACACTTTTGGTTGTTGAAAAACAGCTTCTAACCATTATTTGACACTTTGGTTGTTGAGAAACAGCTCCTAAAACATTATTTTACACTTTTGGTTATTGAGAAACAGCTCCTAAAACATTATTTGACACTTTTGGTTATTATTATTGGTGATTATTATTATTTTGGGAGGCAAATTATTTTGGCAAATTATTTTGGGAGGCAAATTATTTTGGGAGGCAAATTATTTTGGCAAATTATTTTGGGAGGCAAATTATTTTGGCAAATTATTTTGGGAGGCAAATTATTTTGGCAAATTATTTTGGGAGGCAAATTATTTTGGGAGGCAAATTATTTTGGGAGGCAAATTATTTTGGGAGGCAAATTATTTTGGGAGGCAAATTATTTTGGGAGGCAAATTATTTTGGGAGGCAAATTATTTTGGGAGGCAAATTATTTTGGGAGGCAAATTATTTTGGCAAATTATTTTAGGAGGCAAATTATTTTGGGAGGCAAATTATTTTGGGAGGCAAATTATTTTGGGAGGCAAATTATTTTGGGAGGCAAATTATTTTGGCAAATTATTTTGGGAGGCAAATTATTTTGGCAAATTATTTTAGGAGGCAAATTATTTTGGCAAATTATTTTGGGAGGCAAATTATTTTGGCAAATTATTTTGGGAGGCAAATTATTTTGGGAGGCAAAATATTTTGGGAGGCAAATTATTTTGGGAGGCAAATTATTTTGGCAAATTATTTTGGGAGGCAAATTATTTTGGCAAATTATTTTGGGAGGCAAATTATTTTGGCAAATTATTTTGGGAGGCAAATTATTTTGGGAGGCAAATTATTTTGGGAGGCAAATTATTTTGGGAGGCAAATTATTTTGGCAAATTATTTTGGCAGGCAAATGATTTTGGGAGGCAAATTATTTTGGGAGGCAAATTATTTTGGAAGGCACTTTTGGTTATTGAGAAACAGCTCCTAAAACATTATTTGACACTTTTGGTTGTTGAAAAACAGCTTCTAACCATTATTTGACACTTTGGTTGTTGAGAAACAGCTCCTAAAACATTATTTTACACTTTTGGTTATTGAGAAACAGCTCCTAAAACATTATTTGACACTTTTGGTTGTTGAAAAACAGCTTCTAACCATTATTTGACACTTTGGTTGTTGAGAAACAGCTCCTAAAACATTATTTTACACTTTTGGTTATTGAGAAACAGCTCCTAAAACATTATTTGACACTTTTGGTTGTTGAAAAACAGCTTCTAACCATTATTTGACACTTTGGTTGTTGAGAAACAGCTCCTAAAACATTATTTTACACTTTTGGTTATTGAGAAACAGCTCCTAAAACATTATTTGACACTTTTGGTTGTTGAAAAACAGCTTCTAACCATTATTTGACACTTTGGTTGTTGAGAAACAGCTCCTAAAACATTATTTTACACTTTTGGTTAGTGAGAAACAGCTCCTAAAACATTATTTGACACTTTTGGTTGTTGAAAAACAGCTTCTAACCATTATTTGACACTTTGGTTGTTGAGAAACAGCTCCTAAAACATTATTTTACACTTTTGGTTATTGAGAAACAGCTCCTAAAACATTATTTGACACTTTTGGTTGTTAAAAAACAGCTTCTAACCATTATTTGACACTTTGGTTGTTGAGAAACAGCTCCTAAAACATTATTTTACACTTTTGGTTATTGAGAAACAGCTCCTAAAACATTATTTGACACTTTTGGTTGTTGAAAAACAGCTTCTAACCATTATTTGACACTTTGGTTGTTGAGAAACAGCTCCTAAAACATTATTTTACACTTTTGGTTGTTGAGAAACAGCTCCTAAAACATTATTTTACACTTTTGGTTGTTGAAAAACAGCTTCTAACCATTATTTGACACTTTGGTTGTTGAGAAACAGCTCCTAAAACATTATTTTACACTTTTGGTTATTGAGAAACAGCTCCTAAAACATTATTTGACACTTTTGGTTATTATTATTGGTGATTATTATTATTTTGGGAGGCAAATTATTTTGGCAAATTATTTTGGGAGGCAAATTATTTTGGGAGGCAAATTATTTTGGCAAATTATTTTGGGAGGCAAATTATTTTGGCAAATTATTTTGGGAGGCAAATTATTTTGGCAAATTATTTTGGGAGGCAAATTATTTTGGGAGGCAAATTATTTTGGGAGGCAAATTATTTTGGGAGGCAAATTATTTTGGGAGGCAAATTATTTTGGGAGGCAAATTATTTTGGGAGGCAAATTATTTTGGCAAATTATTTTAGGAGGCAAATTATTTTGGGAGGCAAATTATTTTGGGAGGCAAATTATTTTGGGAGGCAAATTATTTTGGGAGGCAAATTATTTTGGCAAATTATTTTGGGAGGCAAATTATTTTGGCAAATTATTTTAGGAGGCAAATTATTTTGGCAAATTATTTTGGGAGGCAAATTATTTTGGCAAATTATTTTGGGAGGCAAATTATTTTGGGAGGCAAAATATTTTGGGAGGCAAATTATTTTGGGAGGCAAATTATTTTGGCAAATTATTTTGGGAGGCAAATTATTTTGGCAAATTATTTTGGGAGGCAAATTATTTTGGGAGGCAAATTATTTTGGGAGGCAAATTATTTTGGGAGGCAAATTATTTTGGCAAATTATTTTGGCAGGCAAATGATTTTGGGAGGCAAATTATTTTGGGAGGCAAATTATTTTGGAAGGCAAATTATTTTGGCAGGCAAATTATTTTGGCAAATTATTTTGGGAGGCAAATTATTTTGGCAAATTATTTTGGGATGCAAATTATTTTGGCAAATTATTTTGGGAGGCAAATTATTTTGGCAAATTATTTTGGGAGGCAAATTATTTTGGGAGGCAAATTATTTTGGGAGGCAAATTATTTTGGGAGGCAAATTATTTTGGCAAATTATTTTGGGAGGCAAATTATTTTGGCAAATTATTTTGGGAGGCAAATTATTTTGGCAAATTATTTTGGGAGGCAAATTATTTTGGCAAATTATTTTGGGAGGCAAATTATTTAAATTATTTTACACTTTTGGTTATTGAGAAACAGCTCCTAAAACATTATTTGACACTTTTGGTTGTTGAAAAACAGCTTCTAACCATTATTTGACACTTTGGTTGTTGAGAAACAGCTCCTAAAACATTATTTTACACTTTTGGTTATTGAGAAACAGCTCCTAAAACATTATTTTACACTTTTGGTTGTTGAAAAACAGCTTCTAACCATTATTTGACACTTTGGTTGTTGAGAAACAGCTCCTAAAACATTATTTTACACTTTTGGTTAGTGAGAAACAGCTCCTAAAACATTATTTGACACTTTTGGTTGTTGAAAAACAGCTTCTAACCATTATTTGACACTTTGGTTGTTGAGAAACAGCTCCTAAAACATTATTTTACACTTTTGGTTATTGAGAAACAGCTCCTAAAACATTATTTGACACTTTTGGTTGTTGAAAAACAGCTTCTAACCATTATTTGACACTTTGGTTGTTGAGAAACAGCTCCTAAAACATTATTTTACACTTTTGGTTATTGAGAAACAGCTCCTAAAACATTATTTGACACTTTTGGTTGTTGAAAAACAGCTTCTAACCATTATTTGACACTTTGGTTGTTGAGAAACAGCTCCTAAAACATTATTTTACACTTTTGGTTATTGAGAAACAGCTCCTAAAACATTATTTGACACTTTTGGTTGTTGAAAAACAGCTTCTAACCATTATTTGACACTTTGGTTGTTGAGAAACAGCTCCTAAAACATTATTTTACACTTTTGGTTAGTGAGAAACAGCTCCTAAAACATTATTTGACACTTTTGGTTGTTGAAAAACAGCTTCTAACCATTATTTGACACTTTGGTTGTTGAGAAACAGCTCCTAAAACATTATTTTACACTTTTGGTTATTGAGAAACAGCTCCTAAAACATTATTTGACACTTTTGGTTGTTGAAAAACAGCTTCTAACCATTATTTGACACTTTGGTTGTTGAGAAACAGCTCCTAAAACATTATTTTACACTTTTGGTTGTTGAGAAACAGCTCCTAAAACATTATTTGACACTTTTGGTTGTTGAAAAACAGCTTCTAACCATTATTTGACACTTTGGTTGTTGAGAAACAGCTCCTAAAACATTATTTTACACTTTTGGTTGTTGAGAAACAGCTCCTAAAACATTATTTGACACTTTTGGTTGTTGAAAAACAGCTTCTAACCATTATTTGACACTTTGGTTGTTGAGAAACAGCTCCTAAAACATTATTTGACACTTTTGGTTATTGAGAAACAGCTCCTAAAACATTATTTGACACTTTTGGTTGTTGAAAAACAGCTTCTAACCATTATTTGACACTTTGGTTGTTGAGAAACAGCTCCTAGAACATTATTTTACACTTTTGGTTATTGAGAAACAGCTCCTAAAACATTATTTGACACTTTTGGTTGTTGAAAAACAGCTTCTAACCATTATTTGACACTTTGGTTGTTGAGAAACAGATCCTAAAACATTATTTTACACTTTTGGTTATTGAGAAACAGCTCCTAAAACATTATTTGACACTTTTGGTTATTGAAAAACAGTTTCTAACCATTATTTGACACTTTGGTTGTTGAGAAAAGCTCCTAAAACATTATTTTACACTTTTGGTTATTGAGAAACAGCTCCTAAAACATTATTTGACACTTTTGGTTGTTGAAAAACAGCTTCTAACCATTATTTGACACTTTGGTTGTTGAGAAACAGCTCCTAAAACATTATTTGACACTTTTGGTTGTTGAAAAACAGCTTCTAACCATTATTTGACACTTTGGTTGTTGAGAAACAGCTCCTAAAACATTATTTTACACTTTTGGTTATTGAGAAACAGCTCCTAAAACATTATTTGACACTTTTGGTTGTTGAAAAACAGCTTCTAACCATTATTTGACACTTTGGTTGTTGAGAAACAGCTCCTAAAACATTATTTTACACTTTTGGTTATTGAGAAACAGCTCCTAAAACATTATTTGACACTTTTGGTTGTTGAAAAACAGCTTCTAACCATTATTTGAAATTGTTTGGTAGCAACAAAGAAAAGCATGTTCTCAAGTTATAAATGGTACATTAAAATGTTTTACATAAATGACATTGATCAAATGTAAAACAATTATTTGAATAACTTTTATTTTTTAGTGTTGGCTACCGCAGCGTAACCTCACCTGTTTCAACAAATTATCCACTTTGTCTGGAAGATGCTGTAGTGGTGACAACTCCTTCAGCTGAGCTTGGAGTTCTCCCTCTTTGTCATGGCAAACAGTCAGCTCCTTCTTGAGGTTAGTCACCTCTCTCTCAAGGGTCATGCTGTCAATGAGGTCTGGGAAAAATATCATTAATTACGGTACTTTATTTTGTCCAGACTCCATAGATAGTACTGCAGTGGTTAATTTAACATGCTACTGGTCTGGAGTAAAAATAAATATATAATTTGTAGAGTAGGCCCTTCCCGCAAACTTTGGAAAGAAATAAGTTATGAAACATGATAAATCTGAATTATGCAAGTTGTTTAACATACTGTAGAGATAATGTGTTGAGAGTGTTGACAAAATCTGTAGGAGTAACAGCAAACAGTTTTTAAGAAATACAATCCACTTATGGTTGCAGAGTTATAGGCCAAAACATGAGGGTTATTATAACCACAAGGTTAAAACAAATTGTGGTGTCTTCCTTGGCAAAATAACACTTACTTTTGGGGACTTTGCCATTCAACAGAGTGGTGAGTTATGTGTTCTCCTCGAAGGCCATGTTCAGTTCTCTCTGGAGGTCAGCCTGCATCTTCTTGTAGCGTGATTTCTCAGTCTCCATCTGGTGGTGCAGGCCACTGACCCCAGCCTCCATCTTCTCATAATTGGCAGTTTGTGCCACCTGGAAAACAGGTTCCATAGGACATAACACTAGTACTTTTGTTCAATAATGGCAATTACATCAGCGAAATACAAATATGAGATCACATATTCCCACGCCGATTATACACATACAATGTCTAAAGTCATAACTAGGTGTGTGTACACTGGTAACTCACATCTCTCTCATTCAGACTGATATTTTGACTGCGCAGAATGGCCCATGTGATTTTTTACAAAAATAAAGAAAGGAAATGTATAGAAAAGGTTCGGAGTATGTGCTCACTTACTGTGTACCAGAGTGCAGGTTAACAAGCAAATGCAGAGTCAGACCGGTAGTCAGAGTGTATGTGAAAGTGGGCCCTATATATAGGGCTGGAAAGAGATTTTCTACAAATGTAGGTGGAGCGAATAGTTCAAATGAGCTGTTGTTGATGGCTCAGTTGATAGCAATTAGTCCTAATGATCTCTTTGTTCAGTTTCAGAGATACAGTCTGATTAGTGTGCCAACTAAAACACAGACAGAAGACAAAACAGATAGTACAAAAATAAATAAAGGAAATGTATAGAAAAGTTCAGAGTATGTGCTCACTTACTGTGTACCAGAGTGCAGGTTAACAAGCAAATGCAGAGTCAGACCGGTGACCCATGTGTCGTTTGTGGAAAGAGGACTTGCCTCAAACTCCTGGCATTTGTACTCAGCAAGAGCTGAAGAGGGACATTTCTTCCTTGAGAGCACGCAAGTATAGTGAGTGAGCGTCACAGAACATCATTTTATGGCTTGAAATCACATATCATTGAATGGTTGATCAACAACCATTTACAAAACGAGCTTAATGTGGAGGAAAGAAACAAATTGATATTATACACGTTAATTGTTTCATTTTAAAACACTGAAGATAGCAGATCTACAAGTTCATTGCATCATGATGCAAGCTTATAGATGGGCTTTTTCTGTATGACACCGTTTGACACCGTTAGTTGATGTAGGTTCTCATTATTAAGCTTAACCTCATGCGCGTCTTTTTCTAGAGAGTTAAACTCTTCCAGGTCTCTCCTCAAAGTTATTCTGACTATTAAGCAGCATGTAATTAACAGGTGTTGGTTTAACAATCGTAGCGATCCTAGTCAGGAGGAAACATTTTTTTGTCTGGTTCATTCAAAAGTTGACCAATTACGTTACATTACCTGATTAGAAACCAGGCTGTCAAACAGCTGCATGGTATCATCAGAACGTATAGCGTCAGCCCTAGCGGAGACCGACCAGAAGGAGGAAGCGGAGAGTCGGCTCAAGGCGGAGAACGACCAGAAGCAAGGACTGTATAAAGAGGACAGGAAGCGAAGACCGCAAGGGCGCCGCCATGTTGATCACATGGTGCTCCATGGAAGGAAAGAACATGCGCAGTTGAGACCAGGAAGTTGGACATGCATATGGCACAAATGGCCCAGCAGATGGCGTGAGGTGATTAAAGACCTTGCTGAAAGTAGGGACGCTTGTATCTCACTCTTCTGCCAGCCTATATGCTGAAGCCAGCTTGGCTCAGTGCTCACCATGAACGGACTGACTGAGACAGCCGTGTCATGATCAGTGCAACTATATTATATCTATATAATTTGTATGTAATACAGTGGTTTTCAACTTTTGCCTGTTGATCAGTCCGTTCATGGTGAGCACTGAGCCAAGCTGGCTTCAGCATATAGGCTGGCAGAAGAGTGAGAAATAACAAGCGTCCCTACTTTCAGCAAGGTCTTTAATCACCTCACACCATCTGCTGGGCCATTTGTGCCATATGCATGTCCAACTTCTTGGTCTCAACTGCGCATGTTTCTTTCCTTCCATGGAGCACCATGTGATCAACATGGCGGCGCCCTTACGGTCTTCGCTTCCTGTCCTCTTTATACAGTCCTTGCTTCTGGTCGTTCTCCGCCTTGAGCCGACTCTCCGCTTCCTCCTTCTGGTCGGTCTCCGCTAGGGCTGACCCAAAAAAATCGATTAATCGACGTTCAATCGATACGCACGGGAATCGATTTTTAAATTTTGAATCGAATAGTCATTAAAAAAAAGCGGCCGCTTTTGGTCCGCGAGACGGCCCCATTTGGTCCGCGAGCCATGCTTGCACCTCGCAACGCCTCCTCTTTCCCCGTGTTAACAAGGAAGGCAAGCGCATGCACCACAGCTCAGTGGACATTAAATATAGGCTACCATGTTTGATAAGTCATATAAAAACATTACTTACACGAAAATGAAAATATAAACTTCACAGATTATAGATCACTTGGAATTATAACAATCTGTTGAGTATTGCCTGAATAATGCCACTATAAAATCTCAACTTTTATCGATGAGCCATTGCGCTGCTTGGATTCACATGGTGAGTGCGCTCAGTGCACCGAAGAACTGATTGTTTTTGCTCCTACAGACCAAAACACCTTTTCTCTTTGGCATTTAATTGCACCTGATCGTATTATTGTAATTATGTAGCCTATACTATTTGCCTGTGTTTTGTCTTTTAATTATGCTTTTTTTTGTGCGCCGATGGTGATGCGATGCTCCACTTGTTTCAGCCTGTAGGCCTACAGCACTTTGGTCAGCTTTTATTGTTTTAAATGTGCTATATAAATAAAGTTTGATTTAGGCCTATATTGGAGCAGGTGCTGGCAAATAACTAATTACTGTAATGCAGTGAAGTTGCGCAAATGTCAACTCAATTAGCAAGCGGAGCTGCATGCATTCTGCACTGCAGTCTGCAGATCTCTTCTTAGAGTTTACTTTAATATTATGGTTTACTTTCAACCATAAACCATAATATGATTGACAAACCTTGGATTATAATTCTTCATCGACCAACAGCGCATGCAGCATGACTATGAGGTACATTTAACTATGTGGGATTTCTCCATCGGCATCGCATGTCGATAAAAAAATGGGATTTCACTAGTGGCATTATTCAGGCAATACTCAGATTGTTATAATTCCAAGTGATCTATAATCTGTGAAGTTTATATATTTTTTCCCATCCTCACAGTCACATTAACTTTATGATCAATCAAATCAACCGTGGTTGATTTTATTTCTGACAAGTGTCAGGCTTGAAAAGTTCATTCATGTTACCGTTCGTTTACAATTGACAGAGGAGTTTGGATTATATATATTTTTATTTGATGGAGAGGTAATGCCTGTTTCAGGCAGTTGACTTGTTACGGTCGGATGTTTTATTAAGCCTAATTATTTGTGCGTCACTGCTTTCATGAAGGCTGCAAGCCTGCAACAGTTGTAGCTTATTGTTTAAAATAAATGAGACCAATCCAAGCATGCCTTTCTCTCCGCTATATCGTTGTTTAAGCCAAAGAGTCACTGCTCGCATCGCGCGCATTGAGCGCCCTCGCTCGCAATTCACCTGTCTCCAAAGCTGGAAAAAGAGTTTTGGTTCATCTCTGGGCAAAAAGACGACTCATAATGACTTTCCCAACGAGACTCAAATTGTGCATGCGGATAAGAGGCATTATAATGCATATGTCATTTAAAAAACGTAAATACGAGCGTTTCCATGGTCCTCCCAATTTTGGATCTTGTGCCGGTTGTACCTTATTACTGGCGACAAAAGATGTACTGGTGACAAGGAGTCTAGTGAGGTTGCGGATCTTGTCAGTCTGTTCTATGCGGAGCTGTTCCTTCTCCTGTAGGAGTAGAAACAGGGACTCTTTCTCCGTTGCTGTCGTCTGGGTAACTGATGAAACCTGCCATGGGAGAGGTCAATTAATTTGCACACAGGTCAACACTGCTGTCCGGGTGTGGAACAGCCTACAAGAGCATGTACTGTAGTTAATTAAATGACAAACATAAAACGGCCTTCAAGCATTAAAGTTCATAGACATCTCCTCATTCTTCTGACCGCCCACAATGACTGTTTAGCTGCTTTTTGTAGAATTAGATAGCATTTGATACAGAATTATAGCATGTTATGTAGACAGCACTAGAATTGCATTGCATGTAGTGATAGCACTTCATAGTACATACAGTATATACTGTACTATGCTATACATATGTAGTGTCATTATATAAATATTCCACTGTTACGTTCTTAGCTTACGCATGTTTCATGATAACTACTTTTTACTCTGGATTAAAAGAGTCTGCTAAATGCTGAAATTGTCAATTGTACGATTGGCCAATGGATACCATCTTACTTTGCCATTTTGGGGGGAAAATTGGGTTATACAATAAAGTTTAATAGATTCCTTTATAACTTAGGGGTAAGATCATTGTGCACAGCACCTTCAAGCAGCTAAGACAACGGTCACACTTATCGTTTTCTTGTTGTAAAAATGTATGTTTATTATTAGTGATGTTGCAACAATGCCTCAAGAATGAAAACAATTTGTTCGATTGTTCTGCATTATGCAAGACCTATAAATATAAAATAGCGCAAGGATGTAAACAATGATTGTTTTTTATCATCCATCATCTCCAATCCCAGAAAAATGTTACTTGCCTCCTGAAGCCGTGGCTTCAGGTCAACGATCTCATTGCGATACCTCTTCAGCAGGGCCCCATCATCAGAAACCTCTGTGACGTGAGGATCGTTCTTCATGCATTTTGCTGTACTAGCGAACTAAATAATAAAAATAAAAGTACAGGTGAAGTGAGGCTACAAGAAAAGGGCAACATGCACATCCCCAACCCAAGTTTGGGCAGGTTATGAGCGACGAACAGTATGCACAAACTACAAAACATATAATGACAGATACAGGTATGATGCAACTCCTCATACAGAAGTTGAAAATGAATTTGTCACCAAGCCACTAGTATAGAGCATTGCAGTCCTGCCTCCTTCGAGGGCACACAGTAAAGGATTCCACCCACCTGAAGGGTGCTGAGGGTTTCATCCAGTGTTGCAGGAGTGATGGTACAAATGATAACCGTTTTGGCGTTTCCACCCAAGGAGTTCTGGAGGATGCGGGTGAGTTTGCTGTCTCTGTAGTTTGTGAAGCCACTGTGTGGAAAGAGCATAATTTACAGAAACAATTCTTCTTTAATTTAATGATAAAACCATCAGTAGGGCGGTTATGGAGCTATCCAAGTATCTGAACATATGTGACCAGATTTGACTGAGTGGCTGCCATGATGCAGCTTTTCACCAGAGGAGAAAAACGACATTTATTTTTTTATCCAAAATGAGTAAAGCACAGGCAGATGTAGCTCAAACTGGTTTTCTCAACTCGCCATTTACTGAAAGTCATTACTCTAGAAGTCATATTCCAAAACGAACAAATATATCAATTTTAAAAAAATCCAATGGCAGCCCCTCAGTCAAATCAGGTCCTGTCAGGTCGTATATAAACTTAAAGCACATCGCCTGAAGGGAACAAAGTAAAGGAGAGCATCATGTAAAGGGGAATATTGTCGGCCCAAACAGACAAGGAAAGCGTGCTTTCCCCCCACTAGAATAAAACGTGAGAGTCGTTCACTCACCGCTGGTTCTCCTCAGAGAGCTTTTTGATTACTTGTCCAAGCGTGAAGAGACTTTTATTGATGTTACACGCCTCAATGAAGCGCGCACCTAAGAAATCAAATTATGCTCGTTTGACCAGGCTGAATTACAAAACGGAGTCCATTATGTTATATTGCATGATGCATATAAGTATTACGTTGAATATATCAATGTTATGCTTTTGATGCAATATTTTGAGATGTTTGAATTTTGTCAGATTTTTAAATTTGTTAGGAATTCCCCAGGCACAATTTGGCTTACCATGCGGAAAATGGTGTGTGACCGACTGCTCCGCTGGTTAATTTTTGTCTTTTCATAATGCCGGTTTTCTGCACAGATGAGTTGAGTAAAACACATACAAATTAAATTCTGTTTCAACAGCTGTGCAAAGAATAGTCTTTACTTTTGTTAAGACCTCTCACTTTCTCCTTTTCTAATCCAGGCCAGGGCTTGAGCAGGGTTTATCACTAGTTCCTCAGTCAGATCAGCCACATACACGGTTTTCTGTCAAGACAATGGATTTGCGAATACACAAGTTAACGCAACACAAAACAATGCACATCTCTTTGCAAACAAAAGCTAAAATGAATCTATGCCACTTACATGGGAGTCCTCACGGACTTCCAACGGCTTCCTCTTCCAGTTATCGACCAGCAAATCAGCTACCGTCTCATTATAGATCTCCATATAGGATACCCTGAGAAGGAACTCCTTCTTAGGATACTACAATGAAGATTTGGCTGCCCCTTGTCCATTACCTGAGTAGAAACGATTAATAGACAGGATACCATTGATATGGTTGACTGTACGCCATTTTCTTTTCAGATGTTTTCCACGAGATTTCTATCATCTTATTATTATAGTATGCAATGTCACTGAGCAGTATGGGTGGGAGGGTTAAGGGATTTCTTTATCTTTTTTGTCTTTATCTTTTCTTTCATTTTGTTTCATAAAAAAAGTATTTCATATTATAATGTTTGTAATAATTTATCTGTTCAATAAAAACATATTTGACAAAAAAAAAAAAAAAAGATACTACAATGAAGAGAAACCATTCATTTTTGATTAACATCAATGAGGTTTGCACCAGTGTACTGATAACAACCCAAGATTAGAACACCATTTCTAATATTATATGAAAGACTTTTCACCTTGATCTTGATAGTCTTCCAGACATCTTCCATGGCCAGGGGTATCACTCCTGGTGTACCGTCACTGCCCATCATGGTAAATGTCTTGCCAGACGAGGTCTGCCCATAAGAAAATATGGTTCCTAGTGATAAGACAATATGGACAGAAATATATAAGCATTATATACTTTTTGTAAGTGGGTTCTAGGTTGGGGCTAACTTGGGGGTTAAACAACAAACAGTGTAGGGTTTTGTGAGGCAGATCTCAATATGCCTTTCCCCCCCACACACATACCATTGTATCCTTGAACCGCAGATGCAACCAGAGGCATCGCGATATCGTGATAGAGCTGAGCAGTTGATTCGTTAGCTCCAAACACACGATCTGTTGAATACATCAGAGAAGTTAGTAAGACAAACACTTGATTACTTATTATAATAAAACTATGGCTATTCAAATAGAATCATTGACATTTGCCTAAAATATACAGTAACTAAAATACAAAAAACATCAATAATAGCTCAGAGTTATATAGCGCTTTTCTAAATACCCAAAGTTGCTTTAGAAAGAAAGAAAGGTGATGAACCAACTTTAAGAACATAAATAAGAAAGATAAGTGCTAGATAAAAAAGGATAAAGGGTTAAGCACAACAAGCAGTCGTTTGTTTATTCAACACTTTTACTACTAGGGATTAAGAGAAATCATGATGCTAGATTTAGATATATACACACTACAGAGTGATCACACAGAAGATTGCTAGACTAGACACGGCTGCCAGTTCCAACAGGAATTTCCTTTGGGATAATAAAACAGTTTCTACAAATGGGTGAACAAATAAAATACCATAATAAATTCAAGGCAAGCAGACATTTATGTCTACTTTGGAATTCCTACCAAAAAGCACAGGCTTTTGGCTCATGAAGCAACAAATGGTGCATTTATAAGACGCCTGTACATAGACCGTGCATTACATTCACCCACACATACACCGATGGCGGAAGAAACCATGCAAGGCACCAACTAGCACATCTGGAGCAATTAGGGGTTCAGCTTGCTCAAGGACACTTGACACCCGGGTTCGAACTGGCAACCTTGCGGTTACCATCCAGCCACATTAACCCTGAGCCGCCACCACCACCACCACAAACTAAGTTGTGGTAGCAGGGCGAGGGAGGAATGCTGGAAACAGGCATTTTGGGGGGATTAAATGCTTTAAAAGTCTGGATGGGTTTAAGTTTCAGAAGGCTGACATTTAAGACTACATCAGACTGACAAAACATAATGGTAAGTTGGTAACATGCAGCTGAGCATATCCTTAGCTCTGGTCCATACTCCATAACTCTAATGCCACCACACTTATAAAATGCACGCTGTCCAGAATGGGATTTTTTTTCTCACCGGAAGAAAACTACTTTTAGTTACTCCGCTGCACTGCACTCTACAGATATTGAAAATATATTGACGAGAGTAGCATAGCTCTAATGCAAAGGCTTTAGAGCCGTGTATGGACCAGAGCTAGCATATCTTCTACCTTGGCTCTGCTTAATTTGACAATGCACAATATAGGTATGGCTTAGTTAAAACATACCAAAGTTAAAACACTTTGTCGCATCAACGCAGTTCTGCACGGATTTATCGGCTTGGTGCCTTCTTTAGCTGTTGCCTCTTCCCTGGTGAAACATAGCAGAAACGATATTTCAGAATGCAACAAAATATCAGCCATTTGGAAATAGCAATCTAACTTACAAGCTCACAACACATGCAAAATGTGACACAATTTGAACAACTTGTTTGGGGCCAGTCTTGCACCAAATATTTTCGGATCGGGTCCGCACCAAATACACATCAGAGCTTGGCATTAAATTTGAGGCAATTTCCCCTGTCACTTGTCCGGACACAAAAGTCACTTGTCCAGAGCACGAGCACACACAACACATTCATTTTAAATCAACTAACTAAGTTAATTTGGTGAATAAATGTTTGAATTAGGGCTGTCAAATTACACATTTAAATCAGATTAATCACAGCTTCAAAATGAATTAATCACCATTAGAACCATGTCCAAAATATGCCATGTTCTTCTGTATATATTGTTGTGGGAATGGAAGATGGAAGATATTAAATGTCAGCAGGTGGATATACATTTAACATGCGTATGTATGTATATTTGTATTCTTTATAACAAATCCAGTGTGGTAGGATGGTGTCTGTCTCTCACCCTGTAACCAATGTTGGTTATTGCCATGCAGATAAGGCTAGATAGTGCAGAGTCAATAGGATGTATGGGGCGGGGCATCCAAGCATGGATCATCTAATTACTTTCACAAGCCCTGGCCCTGCACATATACATTTGGAGATCCGATTCCTTGTCTGGCATGTTTGACAACGGTTGAACCACTGTACATAAGCCACTACTATCCTAAGCCTAAGATTTAGAGTAAATAATTGAATGATTTAGACTAGACTTTAGATGATTTTAATCTAATTTCAGGGCTAAGACAGGTGAATGACAAAATACATAGGTCCACAATGGAAACGAGTTGCTGTAGGACGTTTGTGTCACCCGTTTTATTTCAAATGTCCGACTGTACATCGTGCTGTCACACTGCCGTCCAAATTAAAAGTATTCAATCAAGAGTTCAATACTCTTGGTCAGTTTACTGAACCAAACGTGGATCAAGAACGTCTCGGAGTCTTGAATAAAGGCTAATGATAGCATGCTAGCCGCTAGCTAACTTGAACTTCAAAAAAAATAAACTTAAAATAACTGGCACAGTTCAAGTTGTTTCTGTGAAAAGTAAAAGGTGTACTTAATAGTTCCCATTAAACACTGAAAGCAGCTAGCGCCGGCAACGAGTTGTTATAGTGTACAGTCGGTTTGTTAATGTTGGTTGACACGGATGCAGACCTTTACTGCCGATTCCTCCGCCATCATAAACAGTTGCTATATCTTCTGAAATAATAAACGGAGGTACGGACAGTGGGCTATGGAGCCGAACTCTGAGGAGAGGAACTCTGCGGAGATGTTGTTAGAAGATGACCAAAGTAACAAACTCTCGAAGACGCTGCTAACTACCGTGTGAGAATTACAAACAAACACAGTGACAGGTGGCACTGGCAATGCTCTGATTGGCTGCTGATTCATCAGTGTTGCCAGTTTGAGAGAGAAATAAGGAAAAGGGGCGGGGGGTGTGACATATTTTTTACACATTTTAATTGATTGACTGTTGAAATGTTTATTTCACAGTAGGCGGCGGCCTATGTAGAATTTTTCTACTTTCCCTTTGTACTGTAATTCTCCAATCTGTAAAGACGGCTGTGTTCAGATTACCACACCTGAAACCCACTTTTAATAGTGTCTACCAATACAACAGTAATACATAATATAGTTACAAGTTCCTTTCTAATGAAATATCTAAAATGTGCTGTGATATTTAGTTAGTGTTGATGTTGAATAGTCCTATTTATTTTGATGGTTATAAAATTCTAGTGTTTTTTCAGTAGAAGTCTGCCTGTATCTTCAACTCTTTTTCCCTAAAATGCAACATTGTTTTCTCACTCAACAGTAGGCCTAAACAAACTGACATAAAAGCTCAAAAAGATGCAACACATTGTGAGCTTGTAGATCTGCTATTTTCAAAAGATTCTTTTATATATTTGAAAACTTGAAACGGAACATTCTGCATAATGTAATGAGTAATGAGTACTTTTGCTACTTTAAGTAGGCCTACAGTTTGTTGTCAATACTTTTGTACCTACTCATTTTTTAATTCCAGACTTTTACGTAACAGAGTAGGCCTACTATATATTGCAGTATTGGTACAGAATGTGAGTATTCTATCCAGCTCTAGTGGATTTGATGGACTGTGATCTGCAGATCTGTTATTTTCGGAATATACTGTACCTACTACTGTAACTCGTCTCTATGTCATGCTTTAGAGATGTGGTTGAATACATTCAGAATGTTTAAAAAAATGCTGTCCATTTCTGTGATTTTGAGAGTAGGTATATGTATGTGGATACATATATATATATATATATATATATATACTATATATTATTATTATATTGGTATAATTGATTTTATATCAAATGAACAGTATTCAGGAGTTAGACAAGATATATTAATAATTTGTTGGTCTCAGGAATACGAATAATATGACACAATTACACTTTGTAAAGTCTATGAACCAAACTTTATTATAGTGACTTGTTGAGAGAAAGCTATATGAGGTAGAAGAGAGGTCAGCTCACATTGCAGTAGATTTGTTTCAATGTAAGTACAGTATCAGACACAGTGTACAGTATGAGAAATGTGATCAGAGAGACAAATCAAACAATCTGGACATGGAATTTGATTCAGCCTTTTCTGCTTTTTTCTTGTCCAGGTTTCCCTGTTTCGCGATTTCCCTTTGCTCAAGGAAGTCTTTGCATTCGTACAGCTTGTTAATCCTCAGGATGTCGATATCAGACATGCCGTCTCTCTGGCCGATCTGCACGTTGGCGTTTGGGAAGGGGGTGATGCTGTCTTTGCCGGACTGGATAGAGAAGGCCGTTTTACCGTAGTGCATGATGGAGGAGTAGTCAAAAAACATGGGCTATAACCCATCGTTTTTGTCATTTCGTCATTTTTTTCAAATCCTCAAAAATGATGAAAAACGGCGCGCTATAGTATGCCGTACGATATGGGCTATAGCCCATGGTCCAAAATGATGAGAAACGAGGCTAACTTTTTTTTTCAAAATTTCAAAAAACATGGGCTATAACCCATCGTTTTTGTCATTTCGTCATTTTTTAAAAATCCTCAAAAATGATGAAAAACGGTGCGCTATAGTATGCCGTACGATATGGGCTATAGCCCATGGTCCAAAATGATGAGAAACGAGGCTAACTTTTTTTTCCAAAATTTCAAAAAACATGGGCTATAACCCATCGTTTTTGTCATTTTGTCCTTTTTTTCAAATCCTCAAAAATGATGAAAAACGGCGCGCTATAGTATGCCGTACGATATGGGCTATAGCCCATGGTCCAAAATGATGAGAAACGAGGCTAACTTTTTTTTTTTGAAATTTCAAAAAACATGGGCTATAACCCATCGTTTTTGTCATTTTGTCATTTTTTTTAAATCCTCAAAAATGATGAAAAACGGCGCGCTATAGCATGCCGTACGATATGGGCTATAGCCCATGGTCCAAAATGATGAGAAACGAGGCTAACTTTTTTTTTCAAAATTTCAAAAAACATGGGCTATAACCCATCGTTTTTGTCATTTCGTCATTTTTTAAAAATCCTCAAAAATGATGAAAAACGGCGCGCTATAGTATGCCGTACGATATGGGCTATAGCCCATGGTCCAAAATGATGAGAAACGAGGCTAACGTTTTTTTTCAAAATTTCAAAAAACATGGGCTATAACCCATCGTTTTTGTCATTTCGTCATTTTTTTTAAATCCTCAAAAATGATGAAAAACGGTGCGCTATAGTATGCCGTACGATATGGGCTATAGCCCAAGGTCCAAAATGATGAGAAACGAGGCTAACTTTTTTTTCCAAAATTTCAAAAAACATGGGCTATAACCCATCGTTTTTGTCATTTTGTCCTTTTTTTCAAATCCTCAAAAATGATGAAAAACGGCGCGCTATAGTATGCCGTACGATATGGGCTATAGCCCATGGTCCAAAATGATGAGAAACGAGGCTAACTTTTTTTTTTTGAAATTTCAAAAAACATGGGCTATAACCCATCGTTTTTGTCATTTCGTAATTTTTTTTAAATCCTCAAAAATGATGAAAAACGGCGCGCTATAGTATGCCGTACGATATGGGCTATAGCCCATGGTCAAAAAATTATGAGAAACGAGGCTAACTTTTTTTTTCAAAATTTCAAAAAACATGGGCTATAACCCATCGTTTTTGTCATTTCGTCATTTTTTTAAAGTCCTCAAAAATGATGAAAAACGGCGCGCTATAGTATGCCGTACGATATGGGCTATAGCCCACGGTCCAAAATGATGAGAAACGAGGCTAACTTTTTTTTTCAAAATTTCAAAAAACATGGGCTATAACCCATCGTTTTTGTCATTTTGTCATTTTTTTTAAATCCTCAAAAATGATGAAAAACGGCGCGCTATAGTATGCCGTACGATATGGGCTATAGCCCATGGTCCAAAATGATGAGAAACGAGGCTAACTTTTTTTTTCAAAATTTCAAAAAACATGGGCTATAACCCATCGTTTTTGTCATTTCGTCATTTTTTTTAAATCCTCAAAAATGATGAAAAACGGCGCGCTATAGTATGCTGTACGATATGGGCTATAGCCCATGGTCCAAAATGATGAGAAACGAGGCTAACTTTTTTTTTCAAAATTTCAAAAAACATGGGCTATAACCCATCGTTTTTGTCATTTCGTCATTTTTTAAAAATCCTCAAAAATGATGAAAAACAGTGCGCTATAGTATGCCGTACGATATGGGCTATAGCCCATGGTCCAAAATGATGAGAAACGAGGCTAACTTTTTTTTTCAAAATTTCAAAAAACATGGGCTATAACCCATCGTTTTTGTCATTTCGTCATTTTTTTCAAATCCTCAAAAATGATGAAAAACGGCGCGCTATAGTATGCCGTACGATATGGGCTATAGCCCATGATCCAAAATGATGAGAAACGAGGCTAACTTTTTTTTTCAAAATTTCAAAAAACATGGGCTATAACCCATCGTTTTTGTCATTTCGTAATTTTTTTCAAATCCTCAAAAATGATGAAAAACGGCGCGCTATAGTATGCCGTACGATATGGGCTATAGCCCATGGTCCAAAATGATGAGAAACGAGGCTAACTTTTTTTTTCAAAATTTCAAAAAACATGGGCTATAACCCATCGTTTTTGTCATTTTGTCATTTTTTTCAAATCCTCAAAAATGATGAAAAACGGCGCGCTATAGTATGCCGTACGATATGGGCTATAGCCCATGGTCCAAAATGATGAGAAACGAGGCTAACTTTTTAATTTAAAAAAACATGGGCTATAACCCATCGTTTTTGTCATTTCGTCATTTTTTTTAAATCCTCAAAAATGATGAAAAACGGCGCGCTATAGTATGCCGTACGATATGGGCTATAGCCCATGGTCCAAAATGATGAGAAACGAGGCTAACTTTTTTTTTCAAAATTTCAAAAAACATGGGCTATAACCCATCGTTTTTGTCATTTCGTCATTTTTTTCAAATCCTCAAAAATGATGAAAAACGGCGCGCTATAGTATGCCGTACGATATGGGCTATAGCCCATGGTCCAAAATGATGAGAAACGAGGCTAACTTTTTTTTTCAAAATTTCAAAAAACATGGGCTATAACCCATCGTTTTTGTCATTTCGTCATTTTTTTCAAATCCTCAAAAATGATGAAAAACGGCGCGCTATAGTATGCCGTACGATATGGGCTATAGCCCATGGTCCAAAATGATGAGAAACGAGGCTAACTTTTTTTTTCAAAATTTCAAAAAACATGGGCTATAACCCATCGTTTTTGTCATTTCGTCATTTTTTTCAAATCCTCAAAAATGATGAAAAACGGCGCGCTATAGTATGCCGTACGATATGGGCTATAGCCCATGGTCCAAAATGATGAGAAACGAGGCTAACTTTTTTTTTCAAAATTTCAAAAAACATGGGCTATAACCCATCGTTTTTGTCATTTCGTCATTTTTTTTAAATCCTCAAAAATGATGAAAAACGGCGCGCTATAGTATGCCGTACGATATGGGCTATAGCCCATGGTCCAAAATGATGAGAAACGAGGCTAACTTTTTTTTTCAAAATTTCAAAAAACATGGGCTATAACCCATCGTTTTTGTCATTTCGTCATTTTTTTCAAATCCTCAAAAATGATGAAAAACGGCGCGCTATAGTATGCCGTACGATATGGGCTATAGCCCATGGTCCAAAATGATGAGAAACGAGGCTAACTTTTTTTTTCAAAATTTCAAAAAACATGGGCTATAACCCATCGTTTTTGTCATTTCGTCATTTTTTTCAAATCCTCAAAAATGATGAAAAACGGCGCGCTATAGTATGCCGTACGATATGGGCTATAGCCCATGGTCCAAAATGATGAGAAACGAGGCTAACTTTTTTTTTCAAAATTTCAAAAAACATGGGCTATAACCCATCGTTTTTGTCATTTCGTAATTTTTTTAAAATCCTCAAAAATGATGAAAAACGGCGCGCTATAGTATGCCGTACGATATGGGCTATAGCCCATGGTCCAAAATGATGAGAAACGAGGCTAACTTTTTTTTTCAAAATTTCAAAAAACATGGGCTATAACCCATCGTTTTTGTCATTTCGTCATTTTTTTCAAATCCTCAAAAATGATGAAAAACGGCGCGCTATAGTATGCCGTACGATATGGGCTATAGCCCATGGTCCAAAATGATGAGAAACGAGGCTAACTTTTTTTTTCAAAATTTCAAAAAACATGGGCTATAACCCATCGTTTTTGTCATTTCGTAATTTTTTTTAAATCCTCAAAAATGATGAAAAACGGCGCGCTATAGTATGCCGTACGATATGGGCTATAGCCCATGGTCCAAAATGATGAGAAACGAGGCTAACTTTTTTTTTCAAAATTTCAAAAAACATGGGCTATAACCCATCGTTTTTGTCATTTCGTCATTTTTTTAAAATCCTCAAAAATGATGAAAAACGGTGCGCTATAGTATGCCGTACGATATGGGCTATAGCCCATGGTCCAAAATGATGAGAAACGAGGCTAACTTTTTTTTCCAAAATTTCAAAAAACATGGGCTATAACCCATCGTTTTTGTCATTTCGTCATTTTTTTCAAATCCTCAAAAATGATGAAAAACGGCGCGCTATAGTATGCCGTACGATATGGGCTATAGCCCATGGTCCAAAATGATGAGAAACGAGGCTAACTTTTTTTTTCAAAATTTCAAAAAACATGGGCTATAACCCATCGTTTTTGTCATTTCGTAAAAAAATTTAAATCCTCAAAAATGATGAAAAACGGCGCGCTATAGTATGCCGTACGATATGGGCTATAGCCCATGGTCCAAAATGATGAGAAACGAGGCTAACTTTTTTTTTCAAAATTTCAAAAAACATGGGCTATAACCCATCGTTTTTGTCATTTCGTAATTTTTTTAAAATCCTCAAAAATTATGAAAAACGGCGCGCTATAGTATGCCGTACGATATGGGCTATAGCCCATGGTCCAAAATGATGAGAAACGAGGCTAACTTTTTTTTTCAAAATTTCAAAAAACATGGGCTATAACCCATCGTTTTTGTCATTTCGTCATTTTTTTAAAATCCTCAAAAATGATGAAAAACGGTGCGCTATAGTATGCCGTACGATATGGGCTATAGCCCATGGTCCAAAATGATGAGAAACGAGGCTAACTTTTTTTTCCAAAATTTCAAAAAACATGGGCTATAACCCATCGTTTTTGTCATTTCAAATCCTCAAAAATGATGAAAAACGGCGCGCTATAGTATGCCGTACGATATGGGCTATAGCCCATGGTCCAAAATGATGAGAAACGAGGCTAACTTTTTTTTTTTAAATTTCAAAAAACATGGGCTATAACCCATCGTTTTTGTCATTTCGTCATTTTTTTCAAATCCTCAAAAATGATGAAAAACGGCGCGCTATAGTATGCCGTACGATATGGGCTATAGCCCATGGTCCAAAATGATGAGAAACGAGGCTAACTTTTTTTTTCAAAATTTCAAAAAACATGGGCTATAACCCATCGTTTTTGTCATTTCGTAATTTTTTTAAAATCCTCAAAAATTATGAAAAACGGCGCGCTATAGTATGCCGTACGATATGGGCTATAGCCCATGGTCCAAAATGATGAGAAACGAGGCTAACTTTTTTTTTCAAAATTTCAAAAAACATGGGCTATAACCCATCGTTTTTGTCATTTCGTCATTTTTTTAAAATCCTCAAAAATGATGAAAAACGGTGCGCTATAGTATGCCGTACGATATGGGCTATAGCCCATGGTCCAAAATGATGAGAAACGAGGCTAACTTTTTTTTCCAAAATTTCAAAAAACATGGGCTATAACCCATCGTTTTTGTCATTTCAAATCCTCAAAAATGATGAAAAACGGCGCGCTATAGTATGCCGTACGATATGGGCTATAGCCCATGGTCCAAAATGATGAGAAACGAGGCTAACTTTTTTTTTTTAAATTTCAAAAAACATGGGCTATAACCCATCGTTTTTGTCATTTCGTCATTTTTTTTAAATCCTCAAAAATGATGAAAAACGGCGCGCTATAGTATGCCGTACGATATGGGCTATAGCCCATGGTCCAAAATGATGAGAAACGAGGCTAACTTTTTTTTTCAAAATTTCAAAAAACATGGGCTATAACCCATCGTTTTTGTCATTTCGTCATTTTTTTTAAATCCTCAAAAATGATGAAAAACGGCGCGCTATAGTATGCCGTACGATATGGGCTATAGCCCATGGTCCAAAATGATGAGAAACGAGGCTAACTTTTTTTTTCAAAATAAAAAAAAACATGGGCTATAACCCATCGTTTTTGTCATTTCGTCCTTTTTTTAAATTCCTCAAAAATGATGAAAAACGGCGCGCTATAGTATGCCGTACGATATGGGCTATAGCCCATGGTCCAAAATGATGAGAAACGAGGCTAACTTTTTTTTTCAAAATTAAAAAAAACATGGGCTATAACCCATCGTTTTTGTCATTTCGTCATTTTTTAAAAATCCTCAAAAATGATGAAAAACGGTGCGCTATAGTATGCCGTACGATATGGGCTATAGCCCATGGTCCAAAATGATGAGAAACGAGGCTAACTTTTTTTTCCAAAATTTCAAAAAACATGGGCTATAACCCATCGTTTTTGTCATTTCGTCATTTTTTTTAAATCCTCAAAAATGATGAAAAACGGCGCGCTATAGTACGCCGTACGATATGGGCTATAGCCCATGGTCCAAAATGATGAGAAACGTGGCTAACTTTTTTTTTCAAAATTTCAAAAAACATGGGCTATAACCCATCGTTTTTGTCATTTCGTAATTTTTTTAAAATCCTCAAAAATGATGAAAAACGGCGCGCTATAGTATGCCGTACGATATGGGCTATAGCCCATGGTCCAAAATGATGAGAAACGAGGCTAACTTTTTTTTCCAAAATTTCAAAAAACATGGGCTATAACCCATCGTTTTTGTCATTTCGTCATTTTTTAAAAATCCTCAAAAATGATGAAAAACGGCGCGCTATAGTATGCCGTACGATATGGGCTATAGCCCATGGTCCAAAATGATGAGAAACGAGGCTAACTTTTTTTTTCAAAATTTCAAAAAACATGGGCTATAACCCATCGTTTTTGTCATTTCGTAATTTTTTAAAAATCCTCAAAAATGATGAAAAACCGCGCGCTATAGTATGCCGTACGATATGGGCTATAGCCCATGGTCCAAAATGATGAGAAACGAGGCTAACTTTTTTTTTCAAAATTTCAAAAAACATGGGCTATAACCCATCGTTTTTGTCATTTCGTCCTTTTTTTTAAATCCTCAAAAATGATGAAAAACGGCGCGCTATAGTATGCCGTACGATATGGGCTATAGCCCATGGTCCAAAATGATGAGAAACGAGGCTAACTTTTTTTTTCAAAATTAAAAAAAACATGGGCTATAACCCATCGTTTTTGTCATTTCGTCATTTTTTTTAAATCCTCAAAAATGATGAAAAACGGTGCGCTATAGTATGCCGTACGATATGGGCTATAGCCCATGGTCCAAAATGATGAGAAACGAGGCTAACTTCTTTTTTTCAAAATTTCAAAAAACATGGGCTATAACCCATCGTTTTTGTCATTTCGTCATTTTTTTTAAATCCTCAAAAATGATGAAAAACGGCGCGCTATAGTATGCTGTACGATATGGGCTATAGCCCATGGTCCAAAATGATGAGAAACGAGGCTAACTTTTTTTTTCAAAATTTCAAAAAACATGGGCTATAACCCATCGTTTTTGTCATTTCGTCATTTTTTAAAAATCCTCAAAAATGATGAAAAACAGTGCGCTATAGTATGCCGTACGATATGGGCTATAGCCCATGGTCCAAAATGATGAGAAACGAGGCTAACTTTTTTTTTCAAAATTTCAAAAAACATGGGCTATAACCCATCGTTTTTGTCATTTCGTCATTTTTTTCAAATCCTCAAAAATGATGAAAAACGGCGCGCTATAGAATGCCGTACGATATGGGCTATAGCCCATGGTCCAAAATGATGAGAAACGAGGCTAACTTTTTTTTTCAAAATTTAAAAAAACATGGGCTATAACCCATCGTTTTTGTCATTTCGTAATTTTTTTAAAATCCTCAAAAATGATGAAAAACGGCGCGCTATAGTATGCCGTACGATATGGGCTATAGCCCATGGTCCAAAATGATGAGAAACGAGGCTAACTTTTTTTTTCAAAATTAAAAAAAACATGGGCTATAACCCATCGTTTTTGTCATTTCGTCATTTTTTAAAAATCCTCAAAAATGATGAAAAACGGTGCGCTATAGTATGCCGTACGATATGGGCTATAGCCCATGGTCCAAAATGATGAGAAACGAGGCTAACTTTTTTTTCCAAAATTTCAAAAAACATGGGCTATAACCCATCGTTTTTGTCATTTTGTCATTTTTTTAAAATCCTCAAAAATGATGAAAAACGGCGCGCTATAGTATGCCGTACGATATGGGCTATAGCCCATGGTCCAAAATGATGAGAAACGAGGCTAACTTTTTTTTTCAACATTTCAAAAAACATGGGCTATAACCCATCGTTTTTGTCATTTCGTCATTTTTTTAAAATCCTCAAAAATGATGAAAAACGGTGCGCTATAGTATGCCGTACGATATGGGCTATAGCCCATGGTCCAAAATGATGAGAAACGAGGCTAACTTTTTTTTCCAAAATTTCAAAAAACATGGGCTATAACCCATCGTTTTTGTCATTTCGTCATTTTTTTAAAAATCCTCAAAAATGATGAAAAACGGCGCGCTATAGTATGCCGTACGATATGGGCTATAGCCCACGGTCCAAAATGATGAGAAACGAGGCTAACTTTTTTTTTCAAAATTTCAAAAAACATGGGCTATAACCCATCGTTTTTGTCATTTTGTCATTTTTTTCAAATCCTCAAAAATGATGAAAAACGGCGCGCTATAGTATGCCGTACGATATGGGCTATAGCCCATGGTCCAAAATGATGAGAAACGAGGCTAACTTTTTTTTTTGAAATTTCAAAAAACATGGGCTATAACCCATCGTTTTTGTCATTTCGTCATTTTTTTTAAATCCTCAAAAATGATGAAAAACGGCGCGCTATAGTATGCCGTACGATATGGGCTATAGCCCATGGTCCAAAATGATGAGAAACGAGGCTAACTTTTTTTTTCAAAATTTCAAAAAACATGGGCTATAACCCATCGTTTTTTTCATTTCGTCATTTTTTTCAAATCCTCAAAAATGATGAAAAACGGCGCGCTATAGTATGCCGTACGATATGGGCTATAGCCCATGGTCCAAAATGATGAGAAACGAGGCTAACTTTTTTTTTCAAAATTTCAAAAAACATGGGCCATAACCCATCGTTTTTGTCATTTTGTCATTTTTTTCAAATCCTCAAAAATGATGAAAAACGGCGCGCTATAGTATGCCGTACGATATGGGCTATAGCCCATGGTCCAAAATGATGAGAAACGAGGCTAACTTTTTTTTTCAAAATTTCAAAAAACATGGGCTATAACCCATCGTTTTTGTCATTTCGTAATTTTTTTAAAATCCTCAAAAATGATGAAAAACGGCGCGCTATAGTATGCCGTACGATATGGGCTATAGCCCATGGTCCAAAATGATGAGAAACGAGGCTAACTTTTTTTTTCAAAATTTCAAAAAACATGGGCTATAACCCATCGTTTTTGTCATTTCGTCATTTTTTAAAAATCCTCAAAAATGATGAAAAACGGCGCGCTATAGTACGCCGTACGATATGGGCTATAGCCCATGGTCCAAAATGATGAGAAACGAGGCTAACTTTTTTTTTCAAAATTTCAAAAAACATGGGCTATAACCCATCGTTTTTGTCATTTCGTCCTTTTTTTTAAATCCTCAAAAATGATGAAAAACGGCGCGCTATAGTATGCCGTACGATATGGGCTATAGCCCATGGTCCAAAATGATGAGAAACGAGGCTAACTTTTTTTTTCAAAATTTCAAAAAACATGGGCTATAACCCATCGTTTTTGTCATTTCGTCATTTTTTTTAAATCCTCAAAAATGATGAAAAACGGCGCGCTATAGTATGCCGTACGATATGGGCTATAGCCCATGGTCCAAAATGATGAGAAACGAGGCTAACTTTTTTTTTTTTAATTTAAAAAAACATGGGCTATAACCCATCGTTTTTGTCATTTCGTCCTTTTTTTAAAATCCTCAAAAATTATGAAAAACGGCGCGCTATAGTATGCCTTACGATATGGGCTATAGCCCATGGTCCAAAATGATGAGAAACGAGGCTAACTTTTTTTTCCAAAATTTCAAAAAACATGGGCTATAACCCATCGTTTTTGTCATTTCGTCATTTTTTTCAAATCCTCAAAAATTATGAAAAACGGCGCGCTATAGTATGCCGTACGATATGGGCTATAGCCCATGGTCCAAAATGATGAGAAACGAGGCTAACTTTTTTTTTCAAAATTAAAAAAAACATGGGCTATAACCCATCGTTTTTGTCATTTCGTCATTTTTTTAAAATCCTCAAAAATGATGAAAAACGGTGCGCTATAGTATGCCGTACGATATGGGCTATAGCCCATGGTCCAAAATGATGAGAAACGAGGCTAACTTTTTTTTCCAAAATTTCAAAAAACATGGGCTATAACCCATCGTTTTTGTCATTTTGTCCTTTTTTCAAATCCTCAAAAATGATGAAAAACGGCGCGCTATAGTATGCCGTACGATATGGGCTATAGCCCATGGTCCAAAATGATGAGAAACGAGGCTAACGTTTTTTTTCAAAATTTCAAAAAACATGGGCTATAACCCATCGTTTTTGTCATTTCGTCATTTTTTTTAAATCCTCAAAAATGATGAAAAACGGCGCGCTATAGTACGCCGTACGATATGGGCTATAGCCCATGGTCCAAAATGATGAGAAACGAGGCTAACTTTTTTTTTCAAAATTTCAAAAAACATGGGCTATAACCCATCGTTTTTGTCATTTCGTAATTTTTTAAAAATCCTCAAAAATGATGAAAAACGGCGCGCTATAGTATGCCGTACGATATGGGCTATAGCCCATGGTCCAAAATGATGAGAAACGAGGCTAACTTTTTTTTTCAAAATTTCAAAAAACATGGGCTATAACCCATCGTTTTTGTCATTTCGTCATTTTTTAAAAATCCTCAAAAATGATGAAAAACGGCGCGCTATAGTATGCCGTACGATATGGGCTATAGCCCATGGTCCAAAATGATGAGAAACGAGGCTAACTTTTTTTTTCAAAATTTCAAAAAACATGGGCTATAACCCATCGTTTTTGTCATTTCGTCATTTTTTTCAAATCCTCAAAAATGATGAAAAACGGCGCGCTATAGTATGCCGTACGATATGGGCTATAGCCCATGGTCCAAAATGATGAGAAACGAGGCTAACTGTTTTTTTCAAAATTTCAAAAAACATGGGCTATAACCCATCGTTTTTGTCATTTCGTAATTTTTTTAAAATCCTCAAAAATGATGAAAAACCGCGCGCTATAGTATGCCGTACGATATGGGCTATAGCCCATGGTCCAAAATGATGAGAAACGAGGCTAACTTTTTTTTTCAAAATTTCAAAAAACATGGGCTATAACCCATCGTTTTTGTCATTTCGTCCTTTTTTTAAAATCCTCAAAAATGATGAAAAACGGCGCGCTATAGTATGCCGTACGATATGGGCTATAGCCCATGGTCCAAAATGATGAGAAACGAAGCTAACTTTTTTTTTCAAAATAAAAAAAAACATGGGCTATAACCCATCGTTTTTGTCATTTCGTCATTTTTTTTAAATCCTCAAAAATGATGAAAAACGGTGCGCTATAGTATGCCGTACGATATGGGCTATAGCCCATGGTCCAAAATGATGAGAAACGAGGCTAACTTTTTTTTTCAAAATTTCAAAAAACATGGGCTATAACCCATCGTTTTTGTCATTTCGTCATTTTTTTCAAATCCTCAAAAATGATGAAAAACGGCGCGCTATAGTATGCCGTACGATATGGGCTATAGCCCATGGTCCAAAATGATGAGAAACGAGGCTAACTTTTTTTTTCAAAATTAAAAAAAACATGGGCTATAACCCATCGTTTTTGTCATTTCGTAATTTTTTAAAATCCTCAAAAATGATGAAAAACGGTGCGCTATAGTATGCCGTACGATATGGGCTATAGCCCATGGTCCAAAATGATGAGAAACGAGGCTAACTTTTTTTTCCAAAATTTCAAAAAACATGGGCTATAACCCATCGTTTTTGTCATTTTGTCCTTTTTTCAAATCCTCAAAAATGATGAAAAACGGCGCGCTATAGTATGCCGTACGATATGGGCTATAGCCCATGGTCCAAAATGATGAGAAACGAGGCTAACGGTTTTTTTCAAAATTTCAAAAAACATGGGCTATAACCCATCGTTTTTGTCATTTCGTCATTTTTTTTAAATCCTCAAAAATGATGAAAAACGGCGCGCTATAGTACGCCGTACGATATGGGCTATAGCCCATGGTCCAAAATGATGAGAAACGAGGCTAACTTTTTTTTTCAAAATTAAAAAAAACATGGGCTATAACCCATCGTTTTTGTCATTTCGTCATTTTTTTTAAATCCTCAAAAATGATGAAAAACGGTGCGCTATAGTATGCCGTACGATATGGGCTATAGCCCATGGTCCAAAATGATGAGAAACGAGGCTAACTTTTTTTTCCAAAATTTCAAAAAACATGGGCTATAACCCATCTTTTTTGTCATTTTGTCCTTTTTTTCAAATCCTCAAAAATGATGAAAAACGGCGCGCTATAGTATGCCGTACGATATGGGCTATAGCCCATGGTCCAAAATGATGAGAAACGAGGCTAACTTTTTTTTCAAAAATTTCAAAAAACATGGGCTATAACCCATCGTTTTTGTCATTTCGTATTTTTTTTAAAAATCCTCAAAAATGATGAAAAACGGCGCGCTATAGTATGCCGTACGATATGGGCTATAGCCCATGGTCCAAAATGATGAGAAACGAGGCTAACTTTTTTTTTCAAAATTAAAAAAAACATGGGCTATAACCCATCGTTTTTGTCATTTCGTATTTTTTTTAAAATCCTCAAAAATGATGAAAAACGGTGCGCTATAGTATGCCGTACGATATGGGCTATAGCCCATGGTCCAAAATGATGAGAAACGAGGCTAACTTTTTTTTTCAAAATTTCAAAAAACATGGGCTATAACCCATCGTTTTTGTCATTTCGTAATTTTTTTTAAATCCTCAAAAATGATGAAAAACCGCGCGCTATAGTATGCCGTACGATATGGGCTATAGCCCATGGTCCAAAATGATGAGAAACGAGGCTAACTTTTTTTTTCAAAATTTCAAAAAACATGGGCTATAACCCATCGTTTTTGTCATTTCGTCCTTTTTTTAAAATCCTCAAAAATGATGAAAAACGGCGCGCTATAGTATGCCGTACGATATGGGCTATAGCCCATGGTCCAAAATGATGAGAAACGAGGCTAACTCTTTTTTTCAAAATTAAAAAAAACACGGGCTATAACCCATCGTTTTTGTCATTTCGTCATTTTTTTAAAATCCTCAAAAATGATGAAAAACGGCGCGCTATAGTATGCCGTACGATATGGGCTATAGCCCATGGTCCAAAATGATGAGAAACGAGGCTAACTTTTTTTTTCAAAATTTCAAAAAACATGGGCTATAACCCATCGTTTTTGTCATTTCGTCCTTTTTTTTAAATCCTCAAAAATGATGAAAAACCGCGCGCTATAGTATGCCGTACGATATGGGCTATAGCCCATGGTCCAAAATGATGAGAAACGAGGCTAACTTTTTTTTTCAAAATTAAAAAAAACACGGGCTATAACCCATCGTTTTTGTCATTTCGTAATTTTTTTAAAAATCCTCAAAAATGATGAAAAACGGTGCGCTATAGTATGCCGTACGATATGGGCTATAGCCCATGGTCCAAAATGATGAGAAACGAGGCTAACTTTTTTTCCCAAAATTTCAAAAAACATGGGCTATAACCCATCGTTTTTGTCATTTCGTAATTTTTTTAAAAATCCTCAAAAATGATGAAAAACGGCGCGCTATAGTACGCCGTACGATATGGGCTATAGCCCATGGTCCAAAATGATGAGAAACGAGGCTAACTTATTTTTTCAAAATTTCAAAAAACATGGGCTATAACCCATCGTTTTTGTCATTTCGTCATTTTTTTCAAATCCTCAAAAATGATGAAAAACGGCGCGCTATAGTATGCCGTACGATATGGGCTATAGCCCATGGTCCAAAATGATGAGAAACGAGGCTAACTTTTTTTTTCAAAATTTCAAAAAACATGGGCTATAACCCATCGTTTTTGTCATTTCGTAATTTTTTTTAAATCCTCAAAAATGATGAAAAACCGCGCGCTATAGTATGCCGTACGATATGGGCTATAGCCCATGGTCCAAAATGATGAGAAACGAGGCTAACTCTTTTTTCCAAAATTTCAAAAAACATGGGCTATAACCCATCGTTTTTGTCATTTTGTCCTTTTTTTCAAATCCTCAAAAATTATGAAAAACGGCGCGCTATAGTATGCCGTACGATATGGGCTATAGCCCATGGTCCAAAATGATGAGAAACGAGGCTAACTTTTTTTTTCAAAATTTCAAAAAACATGGGCTATAACCCATCGTTTTTGTCATTTCGTCATTTTTTTAAAATCCTCAAAAATGATGAAAAACGGCGCGCTATAGTACGCCGTACGATATGGGCTATAGCCCATGGTCCAAAATGATGAGAAACGAGGCTAACTTTTTTTTTCAAAATTTCAAAAAACATGGGCTATAACCCATCGTTTTTGTCATTTCGTATTTTTTTTAAAATCCTCAAAAATGATGAAAAACGTCGCGCTATAGTATGCCGTACGATATGGGCTATAGCCCATGGTCCAAAATGATGAGAAACGAGGCTAACTTTTTTTTTCAAAATTTCAAAAAACATGGGCTATAACCCATCGTTTTTGTCATTTCGTCATTTTTATAAAATCCTCAAAAATGATGAAAAACGGCGCGCTATAGTACGCCGTACGATATGGGCTATAGCCCATGGTCCAAAATGATGAGAAACGAGGCTAACTTTTTTTTTTCAAAATTTCAAAAAACATGGGCTATAACCCATCGTTTTTGTCATTTCGTATTTTTTTTAAAATCCTCAAAAATGATGAAAAACGGCGCGCTATAGTATGCCGTACGATATGGGCTATAGCCCATGGTCCAAAATGATGAGAAACGAGGCTAACTTTTTATTTCAAAATTTCAAAAAACATGGGCTATAACCCATCGTTTTTGTCATTTCGTCACTTTTTTTAAAATCCTCAAAAATGATGAAAAACGGCGCGCTATAGTATGCCGTACGATATGAGCTATAGCCCATGGTCCAAAATGATGAGAAACGAGGCTAACTTTTTTTTTCAAAATTTCAAAAAACATGGGCTATAACCCATCGTTTTTGTCATTTCGTCATTTTTTTCAAATCCTCAAAAATGATGAAAAACGGCGCGCTATAGTATGCCGTACGATATGGGCTATAGCCCATGGTCCAAAATGATGAGAAACGAGGCTAACTTTTTTTTTCAAAATTTCAAAAAACATGGGCTATAACCCATCGTTTTTGTCATTTCGTAATTTTTTAAAAATCCTCAAAAATGATGAAAAACCGCGCGCTATAGTATGCCGTACGATATGGGCTATAGCCCATGGTCCAAAATGATGAGAAACGAGGCTAACTTTTTTTTTCAAAATTTCAAAAAACATGGGCTATAACCCATCGTTTTTGTCATTTCGTCCTTTTTTTTAAATCCTCAAAAATGATGAAAAACGGCGCGCTATAGTATGCCGTACGATATGGGCTATAGCCCATGGTCCAAAATGATGAGAAACGAGGCTAACTTTTTTTTTCAAAATTAAAAAAAACACGGGCTATAACCCATCGTTTTTGTCATTTCGTCATTTTTTTTAAATCCTCAAAAATGATGAAAAACGGCGCGCTATAGTATGCCGTACGATATGGGCTATAGCCCATGGTCCAAAATGATGAGAAACGAGGCTAACTTTTTTTTTCAAAATTTCAAAAAACATGGGCTATAACCCATCGTTTTTGTCATTTCGTCATTTTTTTCAAATCCTCAAAAATGATGAAAAACGGCGCGCTATAGTATGCCGTACGATATGGGCTATAGCCCATGGTCCAAAATGATGAGAAACGAGGCTAACTTTTTTTTTCAAAATTTCAAAAAACATGGGCTATAACCCATCGTTTTTGTCATTTCGTAATTTTTTAAAAATCCTCAAAAATGATGAAAAACCGCGCGCTATAGTATGCCGTACGATATGGGCTATAGCCCATGGTCCAAAATGATGAGAAACGAGGCTAACTTTTTTTTTCAAAATTTCAAAAAACATGGGCTATAACCCATCGTTTTTGTCATTTCGTCCTTTTTTTTAAATCCTCAAAAATGATGAAAAACGGCGCGCTATAGTATGCCGTACGATATGGGCTATAGCCCATGGTCCAAAATGATGAGAAACGAGGCTAACTTTTTTTTTCAAAATTAAAAAAAACACGGGCTATAACCCATCGTTTTTGTCATTTCGTCATTTTTTTTAAATCCTCAAAAATGATGAAAAACGGCGCGCTATAGTATGCCGTACGATATGGGCTATAGCCCATGGTCCAAAATGATGAGAAACGAGGCTAACTTTTTTTTCCAAAATTTCAAAAAACATGGGCTATAACCCATCGTTTTTGTCATTTCGTCCTTTTTTTTAAATCCTCAAAAATGATGAAAAACCGCGCGCTATAGTATGCCGTACGATATGGGCTATAGCCCATGGTCCAAAATGATGAGAAACGAGGCTAACTTTTTTTTTCAAAATTAAAAAAAACACGGGCTATAACCCATCGTTTTTGTCATTTCGTCATTTTTTTTAAAATCCTCAAAAATGATGAAAAACGGTGCGCTATAGTATGCCGTACGATATGGGCTATAGCCCATGGTCCAAAATGATGAGAAACGAGGCTAACTTTTTTTCCCAAAATTTAAAAAAACATGGGCTATAACCCATCGTTTTTGTCATTTTGTCCTTTTTTTCAAATCCTCAAAAATGATGAAAAACGGCGCGCTATAGTATGCCGTACGATATGGGCTATAGCCCATGGTCCAAAATGATGAGAAACGAGGCTAACTTATTTTTTCAAAATTTCAAAAAACATGGGCTATAACCCATCGTTTTTGTCATTTCGTCATTTTTTTTAAATCCTCAAAAATGATGAAAAACGGCGCGCTATAGTATGCTGTACGATATGGGCTATAGCCCATGGTCCAAAATGATGAGAAACGAGGCTAACTTTTTTTTTCAAAATTTCAAAAAACATGGGCTATAACCCATCGTTTTTGTCATTTTGTCCTTTTTTTCAAATCCTCAAAAATGATGAAAAACGGCGCGCTATAGTATGCCGTACGATATGGGCTATAGCCCATGGTCCAAAATGATGAGAAACGAGGCTAACTTTTTTTTTCAAAATTTCAAAAAACATGGGCTATAACCCATCGTTTTTGTCATTTCGTCATTTTTTTTAAATCCTCAAAAATGATGAAAAACGGCACGCTATAGTATGCCGTACGATATGGGCTATAGCCCATGGTCCAAAATGATGAGAAACGAGGCTAACTTTTTTTTTCAAAATTTCAAAAAACATGGGCTATAACCCATCGTTTTTGTCATTTCGTCATTTTTTTCAAATCCTCAAAAATGATGAAAAACGGCGCGCTATAGTATGCCGTACGATATGGGCTATAGCCCATGGTCCAAAATGATGAGAAACGAGGCTAACATTTTTTTTCAAAATTTCAAAAAACATGGGCTATAACCCATCGTTTTTGTCATTTCGTCATTTTTTTTAAATCCTCAAAAATGATGAAAAACGGCGCGCTATAGTATGCCGTACGATATGGGCTATAGCCCATGGTCCAAAATGATGAGAAACGAGGCTAACTTTTTTTTTCAAAATTTCAAAAAACATGGGCTATAACCCATCGTTTTTGTCATTTCGTCATTTTTTTCAAATCCTCAAAAATGATGAAAAACGGCGCGCTATAGTATGCCGTACGATATGGGCTATAGCCCATGGTCCAGAATGATGAGAAACGAGGCTAACTTTTTTTTTCAAAATTTCAAAAAACATGGGCTATAACCCATCGTTTTTGTCATTTTTTCATTTTTTTAAATCCTCAAAAATGATGAAAAACGGCGCGCTATAGTATGCCGTACGATATGGGCTATAGCCCATGGTCCAAAATGATGAGAAACGAGGCTAACTTTTTTTTTTCAAAATTTCAAAAAACATGGGCTATAACCCATCGTTTTTGTCATTTTGTCATTTTTTTCAAATCCTCAAAAATGATGAAAAACGGCGCGCTATAGTATGCCGTATGATATGGGCTATAGCCCATGGTCCAAAATGATGAGAAACGAGGCTAACTTTTTTTTTCAAAATTTCAAAAAACATGGGCTATAACCCATCGTTTTTGTCATTTCGTCATTTTTTTCAAATCCTCAAAAATGATGAAAAACGGCGCGCTATAGTATGCCGTACGATATGGGCTATAGCCCATGGTCCAAAATGATGAGAAACGAGGCTAACTTATTTTTTCAAAATTTCAAAAAACATGGGCTATAACCCATCGTTTTTGTCATTTTGTCATTTTTTAAAAATCATCAAAAATGATGAAAAACAGTGCGCTATAGTATGCCGTACGATATGGGCTATAGCCCATGGTCCAAAATGATGAGAAACGAGGCTAACTTTTTTTTTCAAAATTTCAAAAAACATGGGCTATAACCCATCGTTTTTGTCATTTCGTCATTTTTTTCAAATCCTCAAAAATGATGAAAAACGGCGCGCTATAGTATGTCGTACGATATGGGCTATAGCCCATGGTCCAGAATGATGAGAAACGAGGCTAACTTTTTTTTTTCAAAATTTCAAAAAACATGGGCTATAACCCATCGTTTTTGTCATTTCGTCATTTTTTTCAAATCCTCAAAAATGATGAAAAACGGCGCGCTATAGTATGCCGTACGATATGGGCTATAGCCCATGGTCCACAATGATGAGAAACGAGGCTAACTTTTTTTTTCAAAATTTCAAAAAACATGGGCTATAACCCATCGTTTTTGTCATTTTGTCATTTTTTTTAAAATCCTCAAAAATGATGAAAAACGGCGCGCTATAGTATGCCGTACGATATGGGCTATAGCCCATGGTCCAAAATGATGAGAAACGAGGCTAACTTATTTTTTCAAAATTTCAAAAAACATGGGCTATAACCCATCGTTTTTGTCATTTCGTCATTTTTTTCAAATCCTCAAAAATGATGAAAAACGGCGCGCTATAGTATGCCGTACGATATGGGCTATAGCCCATGGTCCAAAATGATGAGAAACGAGGCTAACTTTTTTTTTCAAAATTTCAAAAAACATGGGCTATAACCCATCGTTTTTGTCATTTCGTCATTTTTTTCAAATCCTCAAAAATGATGAAAAACGGCGCGCTATAGTATGCCGTACGATATGGGCTATAGCCCATGGTCCAAAATGATGAGAAACGAGGCTAACTTTTTTTTTCAAAATTTCAAAAAACATGGGCTATAACCCATCGTTTTTGTCATTTCGTCATTTTTTTCAAATCCTCAAAAATGATGAAAAACGGCGCGCTATAGTATGCCGTACGATATGGGCTATAGCCCATGGTCCAAAATGATGAGAAACGAGGCTAACTTATTTTTTCAAAATTTCAAAAAACATGGGCTATAACCCATCGTTTTTGTCATTTTGTCATTTTTTTCAAATCCTCAAAAATGATGAAAAACGGCGCGCTATAGTATGCCGTACGATATGGGCTATAGCCCATGGTCCAAAATGATGAGAAACGAGGCTAACTTTTTTTTTCAAAATTTCAAAAAACATGGGCTATAACCCATCGTTTTTGTCATTTCGTCATTTTTTTCAAATCCTCAAAAATGATGAAAAACGGCGCGCTATAGTATGCCGTACGATATGGGCTATAGCCCATGGTCCAAAATGATGAGAAACGAGGCTAACTTATTTTTTCAAAATTTCAAAAAACATGGGCTATAACCCATCGTTTTTGTCATTTTGTCATTTTTTAAAAATCCTCAAAAATGATGAAAAACAGTGCGCTATAGTATGCCGTACGATATGGGCTATAGCCCATGGTCCAAAATGATGAGAAACGAGGCTAACTTTTTTTTTCAAAATTTCAAAAAACATGGGCTATAACCCATCGTTTTTGTCATTTCGTCATTTTTTTCAAATCCTCAAAAATGATGAAAAACGGCGCGCTATAGTATGTCGTACGATATGGGCTATAGCCCATGGTCCAGAATGATGAGAAACGAGGCTAACTTTTTTTTTCAAAATTTCAAAAAACATGGGCTATAACCCATCGTTTTTGTCATTTCGTCATTTTTTTCAAATCCTCAAAAATGATGAAAAACGGCGCGTTATAGTATGCCGTACGATATGGGCTATAGCCCATGGTCCAAAATGATGAGAAACGAGGCTAACTTTTTTTTTCAAAATTTCAAAAAACATGGGCTATAACCCATCGTTTTTGTCATTTCGTCATTTTTTTCAAATCCTCAAAAATGATGAAAAACGGCGCGCTATAGTATGCCGTACGATATGGGCTATAGCCCATGGTCCAAAATGATGAGAAACGAGGCTAACTTATTTTTTCAAAATTTCAAAAAACATGGGCTATAACCCATCGTTTTTGTCATTTCGTCATTTTTTTCAAATCCTCAAAAATGATGAAAAACGGCGCGCTATAGTATGCCGTACGATATGGGCTATAGCCCATGGTCCAAAATGATGAGAAACGAGGCTAACTTTTTTTTTCAAAATTTCAAAAAACATGGGCTATAACCCATCGTTTTTGTCATTTCGTCATTTTTTTCAAATCCTCAAAAATGATGAAAAACGGCGCGCTATAGTATGCCGTACGATATGGGCTATAGCCCATGGTCCAAAATGATGAGAAACGAGGCTAACTTATTTTTTCAAAATTTCAAAAAACATGGGCTATAACCCATCGTTTTTGTCATTTTGTCATTTTTTAAAAATCCTCAAAAATGATGAAAAACAGTGCGCTATAGTATGCCGTACGATATGGGCTATAGCCCATGGTCCAAAATGATGAGAAACGAGGCTAACTTTTTTTTTCAAAATTTAAAAAAACATGGGCTATAACCCATCGTTTTTGTCATTTCGTCATTTTTTTCAAATCCTCAAAAATGATGAAAAACGGCGCGCTATAGTATGTCGTACGATATGGGCTATAGCCCATGGTCCAGAATGATGAGAAACGAGGCTAACTTTTTTTTTCAAAATTTCAAAAAACATGGGCTATAACCCATCGTTTTTGTCATTTTGTCATTTTTTTAAAATCCTCAAAAATGATGAAAAACGGCGCGCTATAGTATGCCGTACGATATGGGCTATAGCCCATGGTCCAAAATGATGAGAAACGAGGCTAACTTTTTTTTTCAAAATTTCAAAAAACATGGGCTATAACCCATCGTTTTTGTCATTTTGTCATTTTTTTAAAATCCTCAAAAATGATGAAAAACGGCGTGCTATAGTATGCCGTACGATATGGGCTATAGCCCATGGTCCAATATGATGAGAAACGAGGCTAACTTTTTTTTTCAAAATTTCAAAAAACATGGGCTATAACCCATCGTTTTTGTCATTTCGTCATTTTTTTCAAATCCTCAAAAATGATGAAAAACGGCGCGTTATAGTATGCCGTACGATATGGGCTATAGCCCATGGTCCAAAATGATGAGAAACGAGGCTAACTTATTTTTTCAAAATTTCAAAAAACATGGGCTATAACCCATCGTTTTTGTCATTTCGTCATTTTTTTCAAATCCTCAAAAATGATGAAAAACGGCGCGCTATAGTATGCCGTACGATATGGGCTATAGCCCATGGTCCAAAATGATGAGAAACGAGGCTAACTTTTTTTTCCAAAATTTCAAAAAACATGGGCTATAACCCATCGTTTTTGTCATTTTGTCCTTTTTTTCAAATCCTCAAAAATGATGAAAAACGGCGCGCTATAGTATGCCGTACGATATGGGCTATAGCCCATGGTCCAAAATGATGAGAAACGAGGCTAACTTTTTTTTTCAAAATTTCAAAAAACATGGGCTATAACCCATCGTTTTTGTCATTTCGTCATTTTTTTCAAATCCTCAAAAATGATGAAAAACGGCGCGCTATAGTATGCCGTACGATATGGGCTATAGCCCATGGTCCAAAATGATGAGAAACGAGGCTAACTTATTTTTTCAAAATTTCAAAAAACATGGGCTATAACCCATCGTTTTTGTCATTTTGTCATTTTTTAAAAATCCTCAAAAATGATGAAAAACAGTGCGCTATAGTATGCCGTACGATATGGGCTATAGCCCATGGTCCAAAATGATGAGAAACGAGGCTAACTTTTTTTTTCAAAATTTCAAAAAACATGGGCTATAACCCATCGTTTTTGTCATTTCGTCATTTTTTTCAAATCCTCAAAAATGATGAAAAACGGCGCGCTATAGTATGTCGTACGATATGGGCTATAGCCCATGGTCCAGAATGATGAGAAACGAGGCTAACTTTTTTTTTCAAAATTTCAAAAAACATGGGCTATAACCCATCGTTTTTGTCATTTCGTCATTTTTTTCAAATCCTCAAAAATGATGAAAAACGGCGCGTTATAGTATGCCGTACGATATGGGCTATAGCCCATGGTCCAAAATGATGAGAAACGAGGCTAACTTATTTTTTCAAAATTTCAAAAAACATGGGCTATAACCCATCGTTTTTGTCATTTCGTCATTTTTTTCAAATCCTCAAAAATGATGAAAAACGGCGCGCTATAGTATGCCGTACGATATGGGCTATAGCCCATGGTCCAAAATGATGAGAAACGAGGCTAACTTTTTTTTTCAAAATTTCAAAAAACATGGGCTATAACCCATCGTTTTTGTCATTTCGTCATTTTTTTCAAATCCTCAAAAATGATGAAAAACGGCGCGTTATAGTATGCCGTACGATATGGGCTATAGCCCATGGTCCAAAATGATGAGAAACGAGGCTAACTTATTTTTTCAAAATTTCAAAAAACATGGGCTATAACCCATCGTTTTTGTCATTTCGTCATTTTTTTCAAATCCTCAAAAATGATGAAAAACGGCGCGCTATAGTATGCCGTACGATATGGGCTATAGCCCATGGTCCAAAATGATGAGAAACGAGGCTAACTTTTTTTTTCAAAATTTCAAAAAACATGGGCTATAACCCATCGTTTTTGTCATTTCGTCATTTTTTTCAAATCCTCAAAAATGATGAAAAACGGCGCGCTATAGTATGCCGTACGATATGGGCTATAGCCCATGGTCCAAAATGATGAGAAACGAGGCTAACTTATTTTTTCAAAATTTCAAAAAACATGGGCTATAACCCATCGTTTTTGTCATTTTGTCATTTTTTTCAAATCCTCAAAAATGATGAAAAACGGCGCGCTATAGTATGCCGTACGATATGGGCTATAGCCCATGGTCCAAAATGATGAGAAACGAGGCTAACTTTTTTTTTCAAAATTTCAAAAAACATGGGCTATAACCCATCGTTTTTGTCATTTCGTCATTTTTTTCAAATCCTCAAAAATGATGAAAAACGGCGCGCTATAGTATGCCGTACGATATGGGCTATAGCCCATGGTCCAAAATGATGAGAAACGAGGCTAACTTATTTTTTCAAAATTTCAAAAAACATGGGCTATAACCCATCGTTTTTGTCATTTTGTCATTTTTTAAAAATCCTCAAAAATGATGAAAAACAGTGCGCTATAGTATGCCGTACGATATGGGCTATAGCCCATGGTCCAAAATGATGAGAAACGAGGCTAACTTTTTTTTTCAAAATTTCAAAAAACATGGGCTATAACCCATCGTTTTTGTCATTTCGTCATTTTTTTCAAATCCTCAAAAATGATGAAAAACGGCGCGCTATAGTATGTCGTACGATATGGGCTATAGCCCATGGTCCAGAATGATGAGAAACGAGGCTAACTTTTTTTTTCAAAATTTCAAAAAACATGGGCTATAACCCATCGTTTTTGTCATTTCGTCATTTTTTTCAAATCCTCAAAAATGATGAAAAACGGCGCGTTATAGTATGCCGTACGATATGGGCTATAGCCCATGGTCCAAAATGATGAGAAACGAGGCTAACTTATTTTTTCAAAATTTCAAAAAACATGGGCTATAACCCATCGTTTTTGTCATTTCGTCATTTTTTTCAAATCCTCAAAAATGATGAAAAACGGCGCGCTATAGTATGCCGTACGATATGGGCTATAGCCCATGGTCCAAAATGATGAGAAACGAGGCTAACTTTTTTTTCCAAAATTTCAAAAAACATGGGCTATAACCCATCGTTTTTGTCATTTTGTCCTTTTTTTCAAATCCTCAAAAATGATGAAAAACGGCGCGCTATAGTATGCCGTACGATATGGGCTATAGCCCATGGTCCAAAATGATGAGAAACGAGGCTAACTTTTTTTTCCAAAATTTCAAAAAACATGGGCTATAACCCATCGTTTTTGTCATTTCGTCATTTTTTTTAAATCCTCAAAAATGATGAAAAACGGCACGCTATAGTATGCCGTACGATATGGGCTATAGCCCATGGTCCAAAATGATGAGAAACGAGGCTAACATTTTTTTTCAAAATTTCAAAAAACATGGGCTATAACCCATCGTTTTTGTCATTTCGTCATTTTTTTCAAATCCTCAAAAATGATGAAAAACGGCGCGCTATAGTATGCCGTACGATATGGGCTATAGCCCATGGTCCAAAATGATGAGAAACGAGGCTAACTTTTTTTTTCAAAATTTCAAAAAACATGGGCTATAACCCATCGTTTTTGTCATTTCGTCATTTTTTTCAAATCCTCAAAAATGATGAAAAACGGCGCGCTATAGTATGCCGTACGATATGGGCTATAGCCCATGGTCCAAAATGATGAGAAACGAGGCTAACTTATTTTTTCAAAATTTCAAAAAACATGGGCTATAACCCATCGTTTTTGTCATTTCGTCATTTTTTTCAAATCCTCAAAAATGATGAAAAACGGCGCGCTATAGTATGCCGTACGATATGGGCTATAGCCCATGGTCCAAAATGATGAGAAACGAGGCTAACTTTTTTTTTCAAAATTTCAAAAAACATGGGCTATAACCCATCGTTTTTGTCATTTCGTCATTTTTTTCAAATCCTCAAAAATGATGAAAAACGGCGCGCTATAGTATGCCGTACGATATGGGCTATAGCCCATGGTCCAAAATGATGAGAAACGAGGCTAACTTTTTTTTTCAAAATTTCAAAAAACATGGGCTATAACCCATCGTTTTTGTCATTTCGTAATTTTTTTAAAATCCTCAAAAATGATGAAAAACCGCGCGCTATAGTATGCCGTACGATATGGGCTATAGCCCATGGTCCAAAATGATGAGAAACGAGGCTAACTTATTTTTTCAAAATTTCAAAAAACATGGGCTATAACCCATCGTTTTTGTCATTTCGTCCTTTTTTTAAAATCCTCAAAAATGATGAAAAACGGCGCGCTATAGTATGCCGTACGATATGGGCTATAGCCCATGGTCCAAAATGATGAGAAACGAGGCTAACTCTTTTTTTCAAAATTAAAAAAAAACACGGGCTATAACCCATCGTTTTTGTCATTTCGTCATTTTTTTAAAATCCTCAAAAATGATGAAAAACGGCGCGCTATAGTATGCCGTACGATATGGGCTATAGCCCATGGTCCAAAATGATGAGAAACGAGGCTAACTTTTTTTTTCAAAATTTCAAAAAACATGGGCTATAACCCATCGTTTTTGTCATTTCGTCATTTTTTTTAAATCCTCAAAAATGATGAAAAACCGCGCGCTATAGTATGCCGTACGATATGGGCTATAGCCCATGGTCCAAAATGATGAGAAACGAGGCTAACTTTTTTTTTCAAAATTTCAAAAAACATGGGCTATAACCCATCGTTTTTGTCATTTCGTCCTTTTTTTTAAATCCTCAAAAATGATGAAAAACCGCACGCTATAGTATGCCGTACGATATGGGCTATAGCCCATGGTCCAAAATGATGAGAAACGAGGCTAACTTTTTTTTTCAAAATTAAAAAAAACACGGGCTATAACCCATCGTTTTTGTCATTTCGTAATTTTTTTAAAAATCCTCAAAAATGATGAAAAACGGTGCGCTATAGTATGCCGTACGATATGGGCTATAGCCCATGGTCCAAAATGATGAGAAACGAGGCTAACTTTTTTTCCCAAAATTTCAAAAAACATGGGCTATAACCCATCGTTTTTGTCATTTCGTAATTTTTTTAAAAATCCTCAAAAATGATGAAAAACGGCGCGCTATAGTATGCCGTACGATATGGGCTATAGCCCATGGTCCAAAATGATGAGAAACGAGGCTAACTTTTTTTTTCAAAATTAAAAAAAACATGGGCTATAACCCATCGTTTTTGTCATTTCGTAATTTTTTTAAAATCCTCAAAAATGATGAAAAACGGTGCGCTATAGTATGCCGTACGATATGGGCTATAGCCCATGGTCCAAAATGATGAGAAACGAGGCTAACTTTTTTTTCCAAAATTTCAAAAAACATGGGCTATAACCCATCGTTTTTGTCATTTTGTCCTTTTTTTCAAATCCTCAAAAATTATGAAAAACGGCGCGCTATAGTATGCCGTACGATATGGGCTATAGCCCATGGTCCAAAATGATGAGAAACGAGGCTAACTTTTTTTTTCAAAATTTCAAAAAACATGGGCTATAACCCATCGTTTTTGTCATTTCGTCATTTTTTTAAAATCCTCAAAAATGATGAAAAACGGCGCGCTATAGTACGCCGTACGATATGGGCTATAGCCCATGGTCCAAAATGATGAGAAACGAGGCTAACTTTTTTTTTCAAAATTTCAAAAAACATGGGCTATAACCCATCGTTTTTGTCATTTCGTATTTTTTTTTAAATCCTCAAAAATGATGAAAAACGGCGCGCTATAGTATGCCGTACGATATGGGCTATAGCCCATGGTCCAAAATGATGAGAAACGAGGCTAACTTTTTTTTTCAAAATTTCAAAAAACATGGGCTATAACCCATCGTTTTTGTCATTTCGTCATTTTTTTCAAATCCTCAAAAATGATGAAAAACGGCGCGCTATAGTATGCCGTACGATATGGGCTATAGCCCATGGTCCAAAATGATGAGAAACGAGGCTAACTTTTTTTTTCAAAATTTCAAAAAACATGGGCTATAACCCATCGTTTTTGTCATTTCGTAATTTTTTTAAAATCCTCAAAAATGATGAAAAACCGCGCGCTATAGTATGCCGTACGATATGGGCTATAGCCCATGGTCCAAAATGATGAGAAACGAGGCTAACTTTTTTTTTCAAAATTTCAAAAAACATGGGCTATAACCCATCGTTTTTGTCATTTCGTCCTTTTTTTTAAATCCTCAAAAATGATGAAAAACGGCGCGCTATAGTATGCCGTACGATATGGGCTATAGCCCATGGTCCAAAATGATGAGAAACGAGGCTAACTTTTTTTTTCAAAATTAAAAAAAACACGGGCTATAACCCATCGTTTTTGTCATTTCGTCATTTTTTTAAAATCCTCAAAAATGATGAAAAACGGCGCGCTATAGTATGCCGTACGATATGGGCTATAGCCCATGGTCCAAAATGATGAGAAACGAGGCTAACTTTTTTTTCCAAAATTTCAAAAAACATGGGCTATAACCCATCGTTTTTGTCATTTCGTCCTTTTTTTTAAATCCTCAAAAATGATGAAAAACCGCGCGCTATAGTATGCCGTACGATATGGGCTATAGCCCATGGTCCAAAATGATGAGAAACGAGGCTAACTTTTTTTTTCAAAATTAAAAAAAACACAGGCTATAACCCATCGTTTTTGTCATTTCGTCATTTTTTTTAAAATCCTCAAAAATGATGAAAAACGGTGCGCTATAGTATGCCGTACGATATGGGCTATAGCCCATGGTCCAAAATGATGAGAAACGAGGCTAACTTTTTTTCCCAAAATTTAAAAAAACATGGGCTATAACCCATCGTTTTTGTCATTTCGTCATTTTTTTTAAATCCTCAAAAATGATGAAAAACGGCGCGCTATAGTATGCTGTACGATATGGGCTATAGCCCATGGTCCAAAATGATGAGAAACGAGGCTAACTTTTTTTTTCAAAATTTCAAAAAACATGGGCTATAACCCATCGTTTTTGTCATTTCGTCATTCTTTAAAAATCCTCAAAAATGATGAAAAACGGCGCGCTATAGTATGCCGTACGAAATGTGCTATAGCCCATGGTCCAAAATGATGAGAAACGAGGCTAACTTTTTTTTTCAAAATTTCAAAAAACATGGGCTATAACCCATCGTTTTTGTCATTTTGTCATTTTTTTCAAATCCTCAAAAATGATGAAAAACGGCGCGCTATAGTATGCCGTACGATATGGGCTATAGCCCATGGTCCAAAATGATGAGAAACGAGGCTAACTTTTTTTTTCAAAATTTCAAAAAACATGGGCTATAACCCATCGTTTTTGTCATTTCGTCATTTTTTTCAAATCCTCAAAAATGATGAAAAACGGCGCGCTATAGTATGCCGTACGATATGGGCTATAGCCCATGGTCCAAAATGATGAGAAACGAGGCTAACTTTTTTTTTCAAAATTTCAAAAAACATGGGCTATAACCCATCGTTTTTGTCATTTCGTCATTCTTTAAAAATCCTCAAAAATGATGAAAAACGGCGCGCTATAGTATGCCGTACGAAATGTGCTATAGCCCATGGTCCAAAATGATGAGAAACGAGGCTAACTTTTTTTTTCAAAATTTCAAAAAACATGGGCTATAACCCATCGTTTTTGTCATTTTGTCATTTTTTTCAAATCCTCAAAAATGATGAAAAACGGCGCGCTATAGTATGCCGTACGATATGGGCTATAGCCCATGGTCCAAAATGATGAGAAACGAGGCTAACTTTTTTTTTCAAAATTTCAAAAAACATGGGCTATAACCCATCGTTTTTGTCATTTCGTCATTTTTTTCAAATCCTCAAAAATGATGAAAAACGGCGCGCTATAGTATGCCGTACGATATGGGCTATAGCCCATGGTCCAAAATGATGAGAAACGAGGCTAACTTATTTTTTCAAAATTTCAAAAAACATGGGCTATAACCCATCGTTTTTGTCATTTTGTCATTTTTTAAAAATCCTCAAAAATGATGAAAAACAGTGCGCTATAGTATGCCGTACGATATGGGCTATAGCCCATGGTCCAAAATGATGAGAAACGAGGCTAACTTTTTTTTTCAAAATTTCAAAAAACATGGGCTATAACCCATCGTTTTTGTCATTTCGTCATTTTTTTCAAATCCTCAAAAATGATGAAAAACGGCGCGCTATAGTATGTCGTACGATATGGGCTATAGCCCATGGTCCAGAATGATGAGAAACGAGGCTAACTTTTTTTTTCAAAATTTCAAAAAACATGGGCTATAACCCATCGTTTTTGTCATTTTGTCATTTTTTTAAAATCCTCAAAAATGATGAAAAACGGCGCGCTATAGTATGCCGTACGATATGGGCTATAGCCCATGGTCCAAAATGATGAGAAACGAGGCTAACTTTTTTTTTCAAAATTTCAAAAAACATGGGCTATAACCCATCGTTTTTGTCATTTTGTCATTTTTTTAAAATCCTCAAAAATGATGAAAAACGGCGCGCTATAGTATGCCGTACGATATGGGCTATAGCCCATGGTCCAAAATGATGAGAAACGAGGCTAACTTTTTTTTTCAAAATTTCAAAAAACATGGGCTATAACCCATCGTTTTTGTCATTTCGTCATTTTTTTCAAATCCTCAAAAATGATGAAAAACGGCGCGTTATAGTATGCCGTACGATATGGGCTATAGCCCATGGTCCAAAATGATGAGAAACGAGGCTAACTTATTTTTTCAAAATTTCAAAAAACATGGGCTATAACCCATCGTTTTTGTCATTTCGTCATTTTTTTCAAATCCTCAAAAATGATGAAAAACGGCGCGCTATAGTATGCCGTACGATATGGGCTATAGCCCATGGTCCAAAATGATGAGAAACGAGGCTAACTTTTTTTTCCAAAATTTCAAAAAACATGGGCTATAACCCATCGTTTTTGTCATTTTGTCCTTTTTTTCAAATCCTCAAAAATGATGAAAAACGGCGCGCTATAGTATGCCGTACGATATGGGCTATAGCCCATGGTCCAAAATGATGAGAAACGAGGCTAACATTTTTTTTCAAAATTTCAAAAAACATGGGCTATAACCCATCGTTTTTTTCATTTTTTCATTTTTTTCAAATCCTCAAAAATGATGAAAAACGGCGTGCCATAGTTTGCCGTACGATATGGGCTATAGCCCACGGTCCAAAATGATGAGAAACGAGGCTAACTTTTTTTCCCAAAATTTCAAAAAACATGGGCTATAACCCATCGTTTTTTTATTTTTTCATTTTTTTCAAATCCTCAAAAATTATGAAAAACGGCGTGCCATAGTATGCCGTACGATATGGGCTACAGCCCACGGTCCAAAATGATGAGAAACGAGGCTAACTTTTTTTCAAATTTTAAAAAATCATGGGCTATAACCCATCGTTTTTTTCATTTTTTTCAAAAACAGCTTCTAACCATTATTTGACACTTTGGTTGTTGAGAAACAGCTCCTAAAACATTATTTGACACTTTTGGTTGTTGAGAAACAGCTCCTAAAACATTATTTGACACTTTTGGTTGTTGAGAAACAGCTCCTAAAACATTATTTGACACTTTTGGTTGTTGAGAAACAGCTCCTAAAACATTATTTGACACTTTTGGTTGTTGAAAAACAGCTTCTAACCATTATTTGACACTTTTGGTTGTTGAGAAACAGCTCCTAAAACATTATTTGACACTTTTGGTTGTTGAAAAACAGCTTCTAACCATTATTTGACACTTTGGTTGTTGAGAAACAGCTCCTAAAACATTATTTGACACTTTTGGTTGTTGAAAAACAGCGTCTAACCATTATTTGACACTTTGGTTGTTGAGAAACAGCTCCTAAAACATTATTTGACACTTTTGGTTGTTGAAAAACAGCTTCTAACCATTATTTGACACTTTGGTTGTTGCGAAACAGCTCCTAAAACATTATTTTACACTTTTGGTTATTGAGAAACAGCTCCTAAAACATTATTTGACACTTTTGGTTGTTGAAAAACAGCTTCTAACCATTATTTGACACTTTGGTTGTTGAGAAACAGCTCCTAAAACATTATTTTACACTTTTGGTTGTTGAAAAACAGCTTCTAACCATTATTTGACACTTTGGTTGTTGAGAAACAGCTCCTAAAACATTATTTTACACTTTTGGTTATTGAGAAACAGCTCCTAAAACATTATTTGACACTTTTGGTTGTTGAAAAAAAGCTTCTAACCATTATTTGACACTTTGGTTGTTGAGAAACAGCTCCTAAAACATTATTTTACACTTTTGGTTATTGAGAAACAGCTCCTAAAACATTATTTGACACTTTTGGTTGTTGAAAAACAGCTTCTAACCATTATTTGACACTTTGGTTGTTGAGAAACAGCTCCTAAAACATTATTTGACACTTTTGGTTGTTGAAAAAAAGCTTCTAACCATTATTTGACACTTTGGTTGTTGAGAAACAGCTCCTAAAACATTATTTTACACTTTTGGTTGTTGAGAAACAGCTCCTAAAACATTATTTGACACTTTTGGTTATTGAGAAACAGCTCCTAAAACATTATTTGACACTTTTGGTTGTTGAAAAACAGCTTCTAACCATTATTTGACACTTTGGTTGTTGAAAAACAGCTCCTAAAACATTATTTTACACTTTTGGTTGTTGAGAAACAGCTCCTAAAACATTATTTGACACTTTTGGTTGTTGAAAAACAGCTTCTAACCATTATTTGACACTTTGGTTGTTGAGAAACAGCTCCTAAAACATTATTTTACACTTTTGGTTGTTGAAAAACAGCTTCTAACCATTATTTGACACTTTGGTTGTTGAGAAACAGCTCCTAAAACATTATTTTACACTTTTGGTTATTGAGAAACAGCTCCTAAAACATTATTTGACACTTTTGGTTGTTGAAAAACAGCTTCTAACCATTATTTGACACTTTGGTTGTTGAGAAACAGCTCCTAAAACATTATTTTACACTTTTGGTTGTTGAGAAACAGCTCCTAAAACATTATTTGACACTTTTGGTTGTTGAAAAACAGCTTCTAACCATTATTTGACACTTTGGTTGTTGAGAAACAGCTCCTAAAACATTATTTGACACTTTTGGTTATTGAGAAACAGCTCCTAAAACATTATTTGACACTTTTGGTTGTTGAGAAACAGCTCCTAAAACATTATTTGACACTTTTGGTTGTTGAGAAACAGCACCTAAAACATTATTTGACACTTTTGGTTGTTGAGAAACAGCTCCTAAAACATTATTTGACACTTTTGGTTGTTAAAAAACAGCTTCTAACCATTATTTGACACTTTGGTTGTTGAGAAACAGCTCCTAAAACATTATTTTACACTTTTGGTTATTGAGAAACAGCTCCTAAAACATTATTTGACACTTTTGGTTGTTGAAAAACAGCTTCTAACCATTATTTGACACTTTGGTTGTTGAGAAACAGCTCCTAAAACATTATTTTACACTTTTGGTTGTTGAGAAACAGCTCCTAAAACATTATTTTACACTTTTGGTTGTTGAAAAACAGCTTCTAACCATTATTTGACACTTTGGTTGTTGAGAAACAGCTCCTAAAACATTATTTTACACTTTTGGTTATTGAGAAACAGCTCCTAAAACATTATTTGACACTTTTGGTTATTATTATTGGTGATGATTATTATTATTTTGGGAGGCAAATTATTTTGGGAGGCAAATTATTTTGGGAGGCAAATTATTTTGGGAGGCAAATTATTTTGGGAGGCAAATTATTTTGGCAAATTATTTTGGGAGGCAAATTATTTTGGCAAATTAATTTGGGAGGCAAATTATTTTGGCAAATTAATTTGGGAGGCAAATTATTTTGGGAGGCAAATTATTTTGGGAGGCAAATTATTTTGGCAAATTATTTTGGGAGGCAAATTATTTTGGCAAATTATTTTAGGAGGCAAATTATTTTGGCAAATTATTTTGGGAGGCAAATTATTTTGGCAAATTATTTTGGGAGGCAAATTATTTTGGCAAAATATTTTGGGAGGCAAATTATTTTGGGAGGCAAATTATTTTGGCAGGCAAATTATTTTGGGAGGCAAATTATTTTGGGAGGCAAATTATTTTGGCAGGCAAATGATTTTGGGAGGCAAATTATTTTGGGAGGCAAATTATTTTGGAAGGCAAATTATTTTGGCAAATTATTTTGGGAGGCAAATTATTTTGGCAAATTATTTTGGGAGGCAAATTATTTTGGCAAATTATTTTGGGAGGCAAATTATTTTGGCAAATTATTTTGGGAGGCAAATTATTTTGGGAGGCAAATTATTTTGGGAGGCAAATTATTTTGGGAGGCAAATAATTTTGGCAAATTATTTTGGGAGGCAAATTATTTTGGGAGGCAAATTATTTTGGGAGGCAAATTATTTTGGCAAATTATTTTGGGAGGCAAATTATTTTGGCAAATTATTTTGGGAGGCAAATTATTTTGGGAGGCAAATTATTTTGGGAGGCAAATTATTTTGGGAGGCAAATTATTTTGGCAAATTATTTTGGGAGGCAAATTATTTTGGCAAATTATTTTGAGAGGCAAATTATTTTGGGAGGCAAATTATTTTGGGAGGCAAATTATTTTGGCAAATTATTTTGGGAGGCAAATTATTTTGGCAAATTATTTTAGGAGGCAAATTATTTTGGCAAATTATTTTGGGAGGCAAATTATTTTGGCAAATTATTTTGGGAGGCAAATTATTTTGGCAAAATATTTTGGGAGGCAAATTATTTTGGCAAATTATTTTGGGAGGCAAATTATTTTGGCAGGTAAATTATTTTGGGAGGCAAATTATTTTGGGAGGCAAATTATTTTGGCAGGCAAATGATTTTGGGAGGCAAATTATTTTGGGAGGCAAATTATTTTGGAAGGCAAATTATTTTGGCAAATTATTTTGGGAGGCAAATTATTTTGGCAAATTATTTTGGGAGGCAAATTATTTTGGCAAATTATTTTGGGAGGCAAATTATTTTGGCAAATTATTTTGGGAGGCAAATTATTTTGGGAGGCAAATTATTTTGGGAGGCAAATTATTTTGGGAGGCAAATTATTTTGGGAGGCAAATAATTTTGGCAAATTATTTTGGGAGGCAAATTATTTTGGGAGGCAAATTATTTTGGGAGGCAAATTATTTTGGCAAATTATTTTGGGAGGCAAATTATTTTGGCAAATTATTTTGGGAGGCAAATTATTTTGGCAAATTATTTTGGGAGGCAAATTATTTTGGCAAATTATTTTGGCAAATTATTTTGGGAGGCAAATTATTTAAATTATTTTACACTTTTGGTTATTGAGAAACAGCTCCTAAAACATTATTTGACACTTTTGGTTGTTGAAAAACAGCTTCTAACCATTATTTGACACTTTGGTTGTTGAGAAACAGCTCCTAAAACATTATTTTACACTTTTGGTTATTGAGAAACAGCTCCTAAAACATTATTTGACACTTTTGGTTGTTGAAAAACAGCTTCTAACCATTATTTGACACTTTGGTTGTTGAGAAACAGCTCCTAAAACATTATTTTACACTTTTGGTTAGTGAGAAACAGCTCCTAAAACATTATTTAACACTTTTGGTTGTTGAAAAACAGCTTCTAACCATTATTTGACACTTTGGTTGTTGAGAAACAGCTCCTAAAACATTATTTTACACTTTTGGTTATTGAGAAACAGCTCCTAAAACATTATTTTACACTTTTGGTTGTTGAGAAACAGCTCCTAAAACATTATTTAACACTTTTGGTTGTTGAAAAACAGCTTCTAACCATTATTTGACACTTTGGTTGTTGAGAAACAGCTCCTAAAACATTATTTTACACTTTTGGTTATTGAGAAACAGCTCCTAAAACATTATTTTACACTTTTGGTTGTTGAAAAACAGCTTCTAACCATTATTTGACACTTTGGTTGTTGAGAAACAGCTCCTAAAACATTATTTTACACTTTTGGTTATTGAGAAACAGCTCCTAAAACATTATTTGACACTTTTGGTTGTTGAAAAACAGCTTCTAACCATTATTTGACACTTTGGTTGTTGAGAAACAGCTCCTAAAACATTATTTTACACTTTTGGTTATTGAGAAACAGCTCCTAAAACATTATTTGACACTTTTGGTTGTTGAAAAACAGCTTCTAACCATTATTTGACACTTTGGTTGTTGAGAAACAGCTCCTAAAACATTATTTTACACTTTTGGTTGTTGAGAAACAGCTCCTAAAACATTATTTGACACTTTTGGTTGTTGAAAAACAGCTTCTAACCATTATTTGACACTTTGGTTGTTGAGAAACAGCTCCTAAAACATTATTTTACACTTTTGGTTATTGAGAAACAGCTCCTAAAACATTATTTGACACTTTTGGTTGTTGAAAAACAGCTTCTAACCATTATTTGACACTTTGGTTGTTGAGAAACAGATCCTAAAACATTATTTTACACTTTTGGTTATTGAGAAACAGCTCCTAAAACATTATTTGACACTTTTGGTTGTTGAAAAACAGCTTCTAACCATTATTTGACACTTTGGTTGTTGAGAAACAGCTCCTAAAACATTATTTTACACTTTTGGTTATTGAGAAACAGCTCCTAAAACATTATTTGACACTTTTGGTTGTTGAAAAACAGCTTCTAACCATTATTTGACACTTTGGTTGTTGAGAAACAGCTCCTAAAACATTATTTTACACTTTTGGTTGTTGAGAAACAGCTCCTAAAACATTATTTAACACTTTTGGTTGTTGAAAAACAGCTTCTAACCATTATTTGACACTTTGGTTGTTGAGAAACAGCTCCTAAAACATTATTTTACACTTTTGGTTATTGAGAAACAGCTCCTAAAACATTATTTTACACTTTTGGTTGTTGAAAAACAGCTTCTAACCATTATTTGACACTTTGGTTGTTGAGAAACAGCTCCTAAAACATTATTTTACACTTTTGGTTATTGAGAAACAGCTCCTAAAACATTATTTGACACTTTTGGTTGTTGAAAAACAGCTTCTAACCATTATTTGACACTTTGGTTGTTGAGAAACAGCTCCTAAAACATTATTTTACACTTTTGGTTATTGAGAAACAGCTCCTAAAACATTATTTGACACTTTTGGTTGTTGAAAAACAGCTTCTAACCATTATTTGACACTTTGGTTGTTGAGAAACAGCTCCTAAAACATTATTTTACACTTTTGGTTATTGAGAAACAGCTCCTAAAACATTATTTGACACTTTTGGTTGTTGAAAAACAGCTTCTAACCATTATTTGACACTTTGGTTGTTGAGAAACAGCTCCTAAAACATTATTTGACACTTTTGGTTGTTGAGAAACAGCTCCTAAAACATTATTTGACACTTTTGGTTGTTGAGAAACAGCTCCTAAAACATTATTTGACACTTTTGGTTGTTGAAAAACAGCTTCTAACCATTATTTGACACTTTTGGTTGTTGAGAAACAGCTCCTAAAACATTATTTGACACTTTTGGTTGTTGAAAAACAGCTTCTAACCATTATTTGACACTTTGGTTGTTGAGAAACAGCTCCTAAAACATTATTTGACACTTTTGGTTGTTGAAAAACAGCGTCTAACCATTATTTGACACTTTGGTTTTTGAGAAACAGCTCCTAAAACATTATTTGACACTTTTGGTTGTTGAAAAACAGCTTCTAACCATTATTTGACAATTTTGGTTGTTGAAAAACAGCTTCTAACCATTATTTGACACTTTGGTTGTTGAGAAACAGCTCATAAAACATTATTTGACACTTTTGGTTGTTGAGAAACAGCTCCTAAAACATTATTTGACAATTTTGGTTGTTGAAAAACAGCTTCTAACCATTATTTGACACTTTGGTTGTTGAGAAACAGCTCCTAAAACATTATTTTACACTTTTGGTTATTGAGAAACAGCTCCTAAAACATTATTTGACAATTTTGGTTGTTGAAAAACAGCTTCTAACCATTATTTGACACTTTGGTTGTTGAGAAACAGCTCCTAAAACATTATTTGACACTTTTGGTTGTTGAAAAACAGCTTCTAACCATTATTTGACACTTTGGTTGTTGAGAAACAGCTCCTAAAACATTATTTTACACTTTTGGTTATTGAGAAACAGCTCCTAAAACATTATTTGACACTTTTGGTTGTTGAAAAACAGCTTCTAACCATTATTTGACACTTTGGTTGTTGAGAAACAGCTCCTAAAACATTATTTTACACTTTTGGTTGTTGAGAAACAGCTCCTAAAACATTATTTGACACTTTTGGTTGTTGAAAAAAAGCTTCTAACCATTATTTGACACTTTGGTTGTTGAGAAACAGCTCCTAAAACATTATTTTACACTTTTGGTTGTTGAGAAACAGCTCCTAAAACATTATTTGACACTTTTGGTTGTTGAAAAACAGCTTCTAACCATTATTTGACACTTTGGTTGTTGAGAAACAGCTCCTAAAACATTATTTTACACTTTTGGTTATTGAGAAACAGCTCCTAAAACATTATTTGACACTTTTGGTTGTTGAAAAACAGCTTCTAACCATTATTTGACACTTTGGTTGTTGAGAAACAGATCCTAAAACATTATTTTACACTTTTGGTTATTGAGAAACAGCTCCTAAAACATTATTTGACACTTTTGGTTGTTGAAAAACAGCTTCTAACCATTATTTGACACTTTGGTTGTTGAGAAACAGCTCCTAAAACATTATTTTACACTTTTGGTTATTGAGAAACAGCTCCTAAAACATTATTTTACACTTTTGGTTGTTGAAAAACAGCTTCTAACCATTATTTGACACTTTGGTTGTTGAGAAACAGCTCCTAAAACATTATTTTAAACTTTTGGTTGTTGAGAAACAGCTCCTAAAACATTATTTAACACTTTTGGTTGTTGAAAAACAGCTTCTAACCATTATTTGACACTTTGGTTGTTGAGAAACAGCTCCTAAAACATTATTTTACACTTTTGGTTATTGAGAAACAGCTCCTAAAACATTATTTGACACTTTTGGTTGTTGAAAAACAGCTTCTAACCATTATTTGACACTTTGGTTGTTGAAAAACAGCTCCTAAAACATTATTTTACGCTTTTGGTTGTTGAGAAACAGCTCCTAAAACATTATTTGACACTTTTGGTTGTTGAAAAACAGCTTCTAACCATTATTTGACACTTTGGTTGTTGAGAAACAGCTCCTAAAACATTATTTTACACTTTTGGTTGTTGAAAAACAGCTTCTAACCATTATTTGACACTTTGGTTGTTGAGAAACAGCTCCTAAAACATTATTTTACACTTTTGGTTATTGAGAAACAGCTCCTAAAACATTATTTGACACTTTTGGTTGTTGAAAAACAGCTTCTAACCATTATTTGACACTTTGGTTGTTGAGAAACAGCTCCTAAAACATTATTTTACACTTTTGGTTGTTGAGAAACAGCTCCTAAAACATTATTTGACACTTTTGGTTGTTGAAAAAAAGCTTCTAACCATTATTTGACACTTTGGTTGTTGAGAAACAGCTCCTAAAACATTATTTTACACTTTTGGTTGTTGAGAAACAGCTCCTAAAACATTATTTGACACTTTTGGTTGTTGAAAAACAGCTTCTAACCATTATTTGACACTTTGGTTGTTGAGAAACAGCTCCTAAAACATTATTTTACACTTTTGGTTATTGAGAAACAGCTCCTAAAACATTATTTGACACTTTTGGTTGTTGAAAAACAGCTTCTAACCATTATTTGACACTTTGGTTGTTGAGAAACAGATCCTAAAACATTATTTTACACTTTTGGTTATTGAGAAACAGCTCCTAAAACATTATTTGACACTTTTGGTTGTTGAAAAACAGCTTCTAACCATTATTTGACACTTTGGTTGTTGAGAAACAGCTCCTAAAACATTATTTTACACTTTTGGTTATTGAGAAACAGCTCCTAAAACATTATTTGACACTTTTGGTTGTTGAAAAACAGCTTCTAACCATTATTTGACACTTTGGTTGTTGAGAAACAGCTCCTAAAACATTATTTTACACTTTTGGTTGTTGAGAAACAGCTCCTAAAACATTATTTAACACTTTTGGTTGTTGAAAAACAGCTTCTAACCATTATTTGACACTTTGGTTGTTGAGAAACAGCTCCTAAAACATTATTTTACACTTTTGGTTATTGAGAAACAGCTCCTAAAACATTATTTGACACTTTTGGTTGTTGAAAAACAGCTTCTAACCATTATTTGACACTTTGGTTGTTGAAAAACAGCTCCTAAAACATTATTTTACGCTTTTGGTTGTTGAGAAACAGCTCCTAAAACATTATTTGACACTTTTGGTTGTTGAAAAACAGCTTCTAACCATTATTTGACACTTTGGTTGTTGAGAAACAGCTCCTAAAACATTATTTTACACTTTTGGTTGTTGAAAAACAGCTTCTAACCATTATTTGACACTTTGGTTGTTGAGAAACAGCTCCTAAAACATTATTTTACACTTTTGGTTATTGAGAAACAGCTCCTAAAACATTATTTGACACTTTTGGTTGTTGAAAAACAGCTTCTAACCATTATTTGACACTTTGGTTGTTGAGAAACAGATCCTAAAACATTATTTTACACTTTTGGTTATTGAGAAACAGCTCCTAAAACATTATTTGACACTTTTGGTTGTTGAAAAACAGCTTCTAACCATTATTTGACACTTTGGTTGTTGAGAAACAGCTCCTAAAACATTATTTTACACTTTTGGTTGTTGAGAAACAGCTCCTAAAACATTATTTGACACTTTTGGTTGTTGAAAAACAGCTTCTAACCATTATTTGACACTTTGGTTGTTGAGAAACAGCTCCTAAAACATTATTTGACACTTTTGGTTATTGAGAAACAGCTCCTAAAACATTATTTGACACTTTTGGTTGTTGAAAAACAGCTTCTAACCATTATTTGACACTTTGGTTGTTGAGAAACAGATCCTAAAACATTATTTTACACTTTTGGTTATTGAGAAACAGCTCCTAAAACATTATTTGACACTTTTGGTTGTTGAAAAACAGCTTCTAACCATTATTTGACACTTTGGTTGTTGAGAAACAGCTCCTAAAACATTATTTTACACTTTTGGTTATTGAGAAACAGCTCCTAAAACATTATTTGACACTTTTGGTTGTTGAAAAACAGCTTCTAACCATTATTTGACACTTTGGTTGTTGAGAAACAGCTCCTAAAACATTATTTTACACTTTTGGTTATTGAGAAACAGCTCCTAAAACATTATTTGACACTTTTGGTTGTTGAAAAACAGCTTCTAACCATTATTTGACACTTTGGTTGTTGAGAAACAGCTCCTAAAACATTATTTTACACTTTTGGTTGTTGAGAAACAGCTCCTAAAACATTATTTGACACTTTTGGTTGTTGAAAAACAGCTTCTAACCATTATTTGACACTTTGGTTGTTGAGAAACAGCTCCTAAAACATTATTTGACACTTTTGGTTATTGAGAAACAGCTCCTAAAACATTATTTGACACTTTTGGTTGTTGAAAAACAGCTTCTAACCATTATTTGACACTTTGGTTGTTGAGAAACAGATCCTAAAACATTATTTTACACTTTTGGTTATTGAGAAACAGCTCCTAAAACATTATTTGACACTTTTGGTTGTTGAAAAACAGCTTCTAACCATTATTTGACACTTTGGTTGTTGAGAAACAGCTCCTAAAACATTATTTTACACTTTTGGTTAGTGAGAAACAGCTCCTAAAACATTATTTGACACTTTTGGTTGTTGAAAAACAGCTTCTAACCATTATTTGACACTTTGGTTGTTGAGAAACAGCTCCTAAAACATTATTTTACACTTTTGGTTATTGAGAAACAGCTCCTAAAACATTATTTGACACTTTTGGTTGTTGAAAAACAGCTTCTAACCATTATTTGACACTTTGGTTGTTGAGAAACAGCTCCTAAAACATTATTTTACACTTTTGGTTATTGAGAAACAGCTCCTAAAACATTATTTGACACTTTTGGTTGTTAAAAAACAGCTTCTAACCATTATTTGACACTTTGGTTGTTGAGAAACAGCTCCTAAAACATTATTTTACACTTTTGGTTATTGAGAAACAGCTCCTAAAACATTATTTGACACTTTTGGTTGTTGAAAAACAGCTTCTAACCATTATTTGACACTTTGGTTGTTGAGAAACAGCTCCTAAAACATTATTTTACACTTTTGGTTGTTGAGAAACAGCTCCTAAAACATTATTTTACACTTTTGGTTGTTGAAAAACAGCTTCTAACCATTATTTGACACTTTGGTTGTTGAGAAACAGCTCCTAAAACATTATTTTACACTTTTGGTTATTGAGAAACAGCTCCTAAAACATTATTTGACACTTTTGGTTATTATTATTGGTGATTATTATTATTTTGGGAGGCAAATTATTTTGGCAAATTATTTTGGGAGGCAAATTATTTTGGGAGGCAAATTATTTTGGCAAATTATTTTGGGAGGCAAATTATTTTGGCAAATTAATTTGGGAGGCAAATTATTTTGGCAAATTAATTTGGGAGGCAAATTATTTTGGGAGGCAAATTATTTTGGCAAATTATTTTGGGAGGCAAATTATTTTGGCAAATTATTTTGGGAGGCAAATTATTTTGGGAGGCAAATTATTTTGGGAGGCAAATTATTTTGGGAGGCAAATTATTTTGGCAAATTATTTTGGGAGGCAAATTATTTTGGGAGGCAAATTATTTTGGCAAATTAATTTGGGAGGCAAATTATTTTGGCAAATTAATTTGGGAGGCAAATTATTTTGGCAAATTATTTTGGGAGGCAAATTATTTTGGCAAATTATTTTGGGAGGCAAATTATTTTGGGAGGCAAATTATTTTGGGAGGCAAATTATTTTGGCAAATTATTTTGGGAGGCAAATTATTTTGGCAAATTATTTTGGGAGGCAAATTATTTTGGGAGGCAAATTATTTTGGCAAATTATTTTGGGAGGCAAATTATTTTGAGAGGCAAATTATTTTGGGAGGCAAATTATTTTGGGAGGCAAATTATTTTGGCAAATTATTTTGGGAGGCAAATTATTTTGGCAAATTATTTTAGGAGGCAAATTATTTTGGCAAATTATTTTGGGAGGCAAATTATTTTGGCAAATTATTTTGGGAGGCAAATTATTTTGGGAGGCAAATTATTTTGGCAAAATATTTTGGGAGGCAAATTATTTTGGCAAATTATTTTGGGAGGCAAATTATTTTGGCAGGCAAATTATTTTGGGAGGCAAATTATTTTGGGAGGCAAATTATTTTGGCAGGCAAATGATTTTGGGAGGCAAATTATTTTGGGAGGCAAATTATTTTGGAAGGCAAATTATTTTGGCAAATTATTTTGGGAGGCAAATTATTTTGGCAAATTATTTTGGGAGGCAAATTATTTTGGCAAATTATTTTGGGAGGCAAATTATTTTGGGAGGCAAATTATTTTGGGAGGCAAATAATTTTGGGAGGCAAATTATTTTGGGAGGCAAATAATTTTGGCAAATTATTTTGGCAAATTATTTTAGGAGGCAAATTATTTTGGCAAATTATTTTGGGAGGCAAATTATTTTGGCAAATTATTTTGGGAGGCAAATTATTTTGGCAAAATATTTTGGGAGGCAAATTATTTTGGCAAATTATTTTGGGAGGCAAATTATTTTGGCAGGTAAATTATTTTGGGAGGCAAATTATTTTGGGAGGCAAATTATTTTGGCAGGCAAATGATTTTGGGAGGCAAATTATTTTGGGAGGCAAATTATTTTGGGAGGCAAATTATTTTGGCAAATTATTTTGGCAAATTATTTTGGCAAATTATTTTGGGAGGCAAATTATTTTGGGAGGCAAATTATTTTGGGAGGCAAATTATTTTGGGAGGCAAATAATTTTGGCAAATTATTTTGGGAGGCAAATTATTTTGGGAGGCAAATTATTTTGGGAGGCAAATTATTTTGGCAAATTATTTTGGGAGGCAAATTATTTTGGCAAATTATTTTGGGAGGCAAATTATTTTGGCAAATTATTTTGGGAGGCAAATTATTTTGGCAAATTATTTTGGGAGGCAAATTATTTAAATTATTTTACACTTTTGGTTATTGAGAAACAGCTCCTAAAACATTATTTGACACTTTTGGTTGTTGAAAAACAGCTTCTAACCATTATTTGACACTTTGGTTGTTGAGAAACAGCTCCTAAAACATTATTTTACACTTTTGGTTATTGAGAAACAGCTCCTAAAACATTATTTGACACTTTTGGTTGTTGAAAAACAGCTTCTAACCATTATTTGACACTTTGGTTGTTGAGAAACAGCTCCTAAAACATTATTTTACACTTTTGGTTAGTGAGAAACAGCTCCTAAAACATTATTTAACACTTTTGGTTGTTGAAAAACAGCTTCTAACCATTATTTGACACTTTGGTTGTTGAGAAACAGCTCCTAAAACATTATTTTACACTTTTGGTTATTGAGAAACAGCTCCTAAAACATTATTTTACACTTTTGGTTGTTGAGAAACAGCTCCTAAAACATTATTTAACACTTTTGGTTGTTGAAAAACAGCTTCTAACCATTATTTGACACTTTGGTTGTTGAGAAACAGCTCCTAAAACATTATTTTACACTTTTGGTTATTGAGAAACAGCTCCTAAAACATTATTTTACACTTTTGGTTGTTGAAAAACAGCTTCTAACCATTATTTGACACTTTGGTTGTTGAGAAACAGCTCCTAAAACATTATTTTACACTTTTGGTTATTGAGAAACAGCTCCTAAAACATTATTTGACACTTTTGGTTGTTGAAAAACAGCTTCTAACCATTATTTGACACTTTGGTTGTTGAGAAACAGCTCCTAAAACATTATTTTACACTTTTGGTTATTGAGAAACAGCTCCTAAAACATTATTTGACACTTTTGGTTGTTGAAAAACAGCTTCTAACCATTATTTGACACTTTGGTTGTTGAGAAACAGCTCCTAAAACATTATTTTACACTTTTGGTTGTTGAGAAACAGCTCCTAAAACATTATTTGACACTTTTGGTTGTTGAAAAACAGCTTCTAACCATTATTTGACACTTTGGTTGTTGAGAAACAGCTCCTAAAACATTATTTTACACTTTTGGTTATTGAGAAACAGCTCCTAAAACATTATTTGACACTTTTGGTTGTTGAAAAACAGCTTCTAACCATTATTTGACACTTTGGTTGTTGAGAAACAGATCCTAAAACATTATTTTACACTTTTGGTTATTGAGAAACAGCTCCTAAAACATTATTTGACACTTTTGGTTGTTGAAAAACAGCTTCTAACCATTATTTGACACTTTGGTTGTTGAGAAACAGCTCCTAAAACATTATTTTACACTTTTGGTTATTGAGAAACAGCTCCTAAAACATTATTTGACACTTTTGGTTGTTGAAAAACAGCTTCTAACCATTATTTGACACTTTGGTTGTTGAGAAACAGCTCCTAAAACATTATTTTACACTTTTGGTTGTTGAGAAACAGCTCCTAAAACATTATTTAACACTTTTGGTTGTTGAAAAACAGCTTCTAACCATTATTTGACACTTTGGTTGTTGAGAAACAGCTCCTAAAACATTATTTTACACTTTTGGTTATTGAGAAACAGCTCCTAAAACATTATTTTACACTTTTGGTTGTTGAAAAACAGCTTCTAACCATTATTTGACACTTTGGTTGTTGAGAAACAGCTCCTAAAACATTATTTTACACTTTTGGTTATTGAGAAACAGCTCCTAAAACATTATTTGACACTTTTGGTTGTTGAAAAACAGCTTCTAACCATTATTTGACACTTTGGTTGTTGAGAAACAGCTCCTAAAACATTATTTTACACTTTTGGTTATTGAGAAACAGCTCCTAAAACATTATTTGACACTTTTGGTTGTTGAAAAACAGCTTCTAACCATTATTTGACACTTTGGTTGTTGAGAAACAGCTCCTAAAACATTATTTTACACTTTTGGTTATTGAGAAACAGCTCCTAAAACATTATTTGACACTTTTGGTTGTTGAAAAACAGCTTCTAACCATTATTTGACACTTTGGTTGTTGAGAAACAGCTCCTAAAACATTATTTGACACTTTTGGTTGTTGAGAAACAGCTCCTAAAACATTATTTGACACTTTTGGTTGTTGAGAAACAGCTCCTAAAACATTATTTGACACTTTTGGTTGTTGAAAAACAGCTTCTAACCATTATTTGACACTTTTGGTTGTTGAGAAACAGCTCCTAAAACATTATTTGACACTTTTGGTTGTTGAAAAACAGCTTCTAACCATTATTTGACACTTTGGTTGTTGAGAAACAGCTCCTAAAACATTATTTGACACTTTTGGTTGTTGAAAAACAGCGTCTAACCATTATTTGACACTTTGGTTTTTGAGAAACAGCTCCTAAAACATTATTTGACACTTTTGGTTGTTGAAAAACAGCTTCTAACCATTATTTGACAATTTTGGTTGTTGAAAAACAGCTTCTAACCATTATTTGACACTTTGGTTGTTGAGAAACAGCTCATAAAACATTATTTGACACTTTTGGTTGTTGAGAAACAGCTCCTAAAACATTATTTGACAATTTTGGTTGTTGAAAAACAGCTTCTAACCATTATTTGACACTTTGGTTGTTGAGAAACAGCTCCTAAAACATTATTTTACACTTTTGGTTATTGAGAAACAGCTCCTAAAACATTATTTGACAATTTTGGTTGTTGAAAAACAGCTTCTAACCATTATTTGACACTTTGGTTGTTGAGAAACAGCTCCTAAAACATTATTTGACACTTTTGGTTGTTGAAAAACAGCTTCTAACCATTATTTGACACTTTGGTTGTTGAGAAACAGCTCCTAAAACATTATTTTACACTTTTGGTTATTGAGAAACAGCTCCTAAAACATTATTTGACACTTTTGGTTGTTGAAAAACAGCTTCTAACCATTATTTGACACTTTGGTTGTTGAGAAACAGCTCCTAAAACATTATTTTACACTTTTGGTTGTTGAGAAACAGCTCCTAAAACATTATTTGACACTTTTGGTTGTTGAAAAAAAGCTTCTAACCATTATTTAACACTTTGGTTGTTGAGAAACAGCTCCTAAAACATTATTTTACACTTTTGGTTGTTGAGAAACAGCTCCTAAAACATTATTTGACACTTTTGGTTGTTGAAAAACAGCTTCTAACCATTATTTGACACTTTGGTTGTTGAGAAACAGCTCCTAAAACATTATTTTACACTTTTGGTTATTGAGAAACAGCTCCTAAAACATTATTTGACACTTTTGGTTGTTGAAAAACAGCTTCTAACCATTATTTGACACTTTGGTTGTTGAGAAACAGATCCTAAAACATTATTTTACACTTTTGGTTATTGAGAAACAGCTCCTAAAACATTATTTGACACTTTTGGTTGTTGAAAAACAGCTTCTAACCATTATTTGACACTTTGGTTGTTGAGAAACAGCTCCTAAAACATTATTTTACACTTTTGGTTATTGAGAAACAGCTCCTAAAACATTATTTTACACTTTTGGTTGTTGAAAAACAGCTTCTAACCATTATTTGACACTTTGGTTGTTGAGAAACAGCTCCTAAAACATTATTTTAAACTTTTGGTTGTTGAGAAACAGCTCCTAAAACATTATTTAACACTTTTGGTTGTTGAAAAACAGCTTCTAACCATTATTTGACACTTTGGTTGTTGAGAAACAGCTCCTAAAACATTATTTTACACTTTTGGTTATTGAGAAACAGCTCCTAAAACATTATTTGACACTTTTGGTTGTTGAAAAACAGCTTCTAACCATTATTTGACACTTTGGTTGTTGAAAAACAGCTCCTAAAACATTATTTTACGCTTTTGGTTGTTGAGAAACAGCTCCTAAAACATTATTTGACACTTTTGGTTGTTGAAAAACAGCTTCTAACCATTATTTGACACTTTGGTTGTTGAGAAACAGCTCCTAAAACATTATTTTACACTTTTGGTTGTTGAAAAACAGCTTCTAACCATTATTTGACACTTTGGTTGTTGAGAAACAGCTCCTAAAACATTATTTTACACTTTTGGTTATTGAGAAACAGCTCCTAAAACATTATTTGACACTTTTGGTTGTTGAAAAACAGCTTCTAACCATTATTTGACACTTTGGTTGTTGAGAAACAGCTCCTAAAACATTATTTTACACTTTTGGTTGTTGAGAAACAGCTCCTAAAACATTATTTGACACTTTTGGTTGTTGAAAAAAAGCTTCTAACCATTATTTGACACTTTGGTTGTTGAGAAACAGCTCCTAAAACATTATTTTACACTTTTGGTTGTTAAAAAACAGCTTCTAACCATTATTTGACACTTTGGTTGTTGAGAAACAGCTCCTAAAACATTATTTTACACTTTTGGTTATTGAGAAACAGCTCCTAAAACATTATTGGACACTTTTGGTTGTTGAAAAACAGCTTCTAACCATTATTTGACACTTTGGTTGTTGAGAAACAGCTCCTAAAACATTATTTTACACTTTTGGTTATTGAGAAACAGCTCCTAAAACATTATTTTACACTTTTGGTTGTTGAAAAACAGCTTCTAACCATTATTTGACACTTTGGTTGTTGAGAAACAGCTCATAAAACATTATTTTACACTTTTGGTTATTGAGAAACAGCTCCTAAAACATTATTTGACACTTTTGGTTGTTGAAAAACAGCTTCTAACCATTATTTGACACTTTGGTTGTTGAGAAACAGCTCCTAAAACATTATTTTACACTTTTGGTTATTGAGAAACAGCTCCTAAAACATTATTTGACACTTTTGGTTGTTGAAAAACAGCTTCTAACCATTATTTGACACTTTGGTTGTTGAGAAACAGCTCCTAAAACATTATTTTACACTTTTGGTTATTGAGAAACAGCTCCTAAAACATTATTTGACACTTTTGGTTGTTGAAAAACAGCTTCTAACCATTATTTGACACTTTGGTTGTTGAGAAACAGCTCCTAAAACATTATTTTACACTTTTGGTTAGTGAGAAACAGCTCCTAAAACATTATTTGACACTTTTGGTTGTTGAAAAACAGCTTCTAACCATTATTTGACACTTTGGTTGTTGAGAAACAGCTCCTAAAACATTATTTTACACTTTTGGTTATTGAGAAACAGCTCCTAAAACATTATTTTACACTTTTGGTTATTGAGAAACATCTCCTAAAACATTATTTAACACTTTTGGTTGTTGAAAAACAGCTTCTAACCATTATTTGACACTTTGGTTGTTGAGAAACAGCTCCTAAAACATTATTTTACACTTTTGGTTATTGAGAAACAGCTCCTAAAACATTATTTGACACTTTTGGTTGTTGAAAAACAGCTTCTAACCATTATTTGACACTTTGGTTGTTGAGAAACAGCTCCTAAAACATTATTTTACACTTTTGGTTATTGAGAAACAGCTCCTAAAACATTATTTTACACTTTTGGTTGTTGAAAAACAGCTTCTAACCATTATTTGACACTTTGGTTGTTGAGAAACAGCTCCTAAAACATTATTTTACACTTTTGGTTAGTGAGAAACAGCTCCTAAAACATTATTTGACACTTTTGGTTGTTGAAAAACAGCTTCTAACCATTATTTGACACTTTGGTTGTTGAGAAACAGCTCCTAAAACATTATTTTACACTTTTGGTTATTGAGAAACAGCTCCTAAAACATTATTTGACACTTTTGGTTGTTAAAAAACAGCTTCTAACCATTATTTGACACTTTGGTTGTTGAGAAACAGCTCCTAAAACATTATTTTACACTTTTGGTTATTGAGAAACAGCTCCTAAAACATTATTGGACACTTTTGGTTGTTGAAAAACAGCTTCTAACCATTATTTGACACTTTGGTTGTTGAGAAACAGCTCCTAAAACATTATTTTACACTTTTGGTTATTGAGAAACAGCTCCTAAAACATTATTTTACACTTTTGGTTGTTGAAAAACAGCTTCTAACCATTATTTGACACTTTGGTTGTTGAGAAACAGCTCATAAAACATTATTTTACACTTTTGGTTATTGAGAAACAGCTCCTAAAACATTATTTGACACTTTTGGTTGTTGAAAAACAGCTTCTAACCATTATTTGACACTTTGGTTGTTGAGAAACAGCTCCTAAAACATTATTTTACACTTTTGGTTATTGAGAAACAGCTCCTAAAACATTATTTGACACTTTTGGTTGTTGAAAAACAGCTTCTAACCATTATTTGACACTTTGGTTGTTGAGAAACAGCTCCTAAAACATTATTTTACACTTTTGGTTATTGAGAAACAGCTCCTAAAACATTATTTGACACTTTTGGTTGTTGAAAAACAGCTTCTAACCATTATTTGACACTTTGGTTGTTGAGAAACAGCTCCTAAAACATTATTTTACACTTTTGGTTGTTGAGAAACAGCTCCTAAAACATTATTTGACACTTTTGGTTGTTGAAAAAAAGCTTCTAACCATTATTTGACACTTTGGTTGTTGAGAAACAGCTCCTAAAACATTATTTTACACTTTTGGTTGTTGAGAAACAGCTCCTAAAACATTATTTGACACTTTTGGTTGTTGAAAAACAGCTTCTAACCATTATTTGACACTTTGGTTGTTGAGAAACAGCTCCTAAAACATTATTTTACACTTTTGGTTATTGAGAAACAGCTCCTAAAACATTATTTGACACTTTTGGTTGTTGAAAAACAGCTTCTAACCATTATTTGACACTTTGGTTGTTGAGAAACAGATCCTAAAACATTATTTTACACTTTTGGTTATTGAGAAACAGCTCCTAAAACATTATTTGACACTTTTGGTTGTTGAAAAACAGCTTCTAACCATTATTTGACACTTTGGTTGTTGAGAAACAGCTCCTAAAACATTATTTTACACTTTTGGTTATTGAGAAACAGCTCCTAAAACATTATTTTACACTTTTGGTTGTTGAAAAACAGCTTCTAACCATTATTTGACACTTTGGTTGTTGAGAAACAGCTCCTAAAACATTATTTTAAACTTTTGGTTGTTGAGAAACAGCTCCTAAAACATTATTTAACACTTTTGGTTGTTGAAAAACAGCTTCTAACCATTATTTGACACTTTGGTTGTTGAGAAACAGCTCCTAAAACATTATTTTACACTTTTGGTTATTGAGAAACAGCTCCTAAAACATTATTTGACACTTTTGGTTGTTGAAAAACAGCTTCTAACCATTATTTGACACTTTGGTTGTTGAAAAACAGCTCCTAAAACATTATTTTACGCTTTTGGTTGTTGAGAAACAGCTCCTAAAACATTATTTGACACTTTTGGTTGTTGAAAAACAGCTTCTAACCATTATTTGACACTTTGGTTGTTGAGAAACAGCTCCTAAAACATTATTTTACACTTTTGGTTGTTGAAAAACAGCTTCTAACCATTATTTGACACTTTGGTTGTTGAGAAACAGCTCCTAAAACATTATTTTACACTTTTGGTTATTGAGAAACAGCTCCTAAAACATTATTTGACACTTTTGGTTGTTGAAAAACAGCTTCTAACCATTATTTGACACTTTGGTTGTTGAGAAACAGCTCCTAAAACATTATTTTACACTTTTGGTTGTTGAGAAACAGCTCCTAAAACATTATTTGACACTTTTGGTTGTTGAAAAAAAGCTTCTAACCATTATTTGACACTTTGGTTGTTGAGAAACAGCTCCTAAAACATTATTTTACACTTTTGGTTGTTGAGAAACAGCTCCTAAAACATTATTTGACACTTTTGGTTGTTGAAAAACAGCTTCTAACCATTATTTGACACTTTGGTTGTTGAGAAACAGCTCCTAAAACATTATTTTACACTTTTGGTTATTGAGAAACAGCTCCTAAAACATTATTTGACACTTTTGGTTGTTGAAAAACAGCTTCTAACCATTATTTGACACTTTGGTTGTTGAGAAACAGATCCTAAAACATTATTTTACACTTTTGGTTATTGAGAAACAGCTCCTAAAACATTATTTGACACTTTTGGTTGTTGAAAAACAGCTTCTAACCATTATTTGACACTTTGGTTGTTGAGAAACAGCTCCTAAAACATTATTTTACACTTTTGGTTATTGAGAAACAGCTCCTAAAACATTATTTGACACTTTTGGTTGTTGAAAAACAGCTTCTAACCATTATTTGACACTTTGGTTGTTGAGAAACAGCTCCTAAAACATTATTTTACACTTTTGGTTGTTGAGAAACAGCTCCTAAAACATTATTTAACACTTTTGGTTGTTGAAAAACAGCTTCTAACCATTATTTGACACTTTGGTTGTTGAGAAACAGCTCCTAAAACATTATTTTACACTTTTGGTTATTGAGAAACAGCTCCTAAAACATTATTTGACACTTTTGGTTGTTGAAAAACAGCTTCTAACCATTATTTGACACTTTGGTTGTTGAAAAACAGCTCCTAAAACATTATTTTACGCTTTTGGTTGTTGAGAAACAGCTCCTAAAACATTATTTGACACTTTTGGTTGTTGAAAAACAGCTTCTAACCATTATTTGACACTTTGGTTGTTGAGAAACAGCTCCTAAAACATTATTTTACACTTTTGGTTGTTGAAAAACAGCTTCTAACCATTATTTGACACTTTGGTTGTTGAGAAACAGCTCCTAAAACATTATTTTACACTTTTGGTTATTGAGAAACAGCTCCTAAAACATTATTTGACACTTTTGGTTGTTGAAAAACAGCTTCTAACCATTATTTGACACTTTGGTTGTTGAGAAACAGATCCTAAAACATTATTTTACACTTTTGGTTATTGAGAAACAGCTCCTAAAACATTATTTGACACTTTTGGTTGTTGAAAAACAGCTTCTAACCATTATTTGACACTTTGGTTGTTGAGAAACAGCTCCTAAAACATTATTTTACACTTTTGGTTGTTGAGAAACAGCTCCTAAAACATTATTTGACACTTTTGGTTGTTGAAAAACAGCTTCTAACCATTATTTGACACTTTGGTTGTTGAGAAACAGCTCCTAAAACATTATTTGACACTTTTGGTTATTGAGAAACAGCTCCTAAAACATTATTTGACACTTTTGGTTGTTGAAAAACAGCTTCTAACCATTATTTGACACTTTGGTTGTTGAGAAACAGATCCTAAAACATTATTTTACACTTTTGGTTATTGAGAAACAGCTCCTAAAACATTATTTGACACTTTTGGTTGTTGAAAAACAGCTTCTAACCATTATTTGACACTTTGGTTGTTGAGAAACAGCTCCTAAAACATTATTTTACACTTTTGGTTATTGAGAAACAGCTCCTAAAACATTATTTGACACTTTTGGTTGTTGAAAAACAGCTTCTAACCATTATTTGACACTTTGGTTGTTGAGAAACAGCTCCTAAAACATAATTTTACACTTTTGGTTATTGAGAAACAGCTCCTAAAACATTATTTGACACTTTTGGTTGTTGAAAAACAGCTTCTAACCATTATTTGACACTTTGGTTGTTGAGAAACAGCTCCTAAAACATTATTTTACACTTTTGGTTGTTGAGAAACAGCTCCTAAAACATTATTTGACACTTTTGGTTGTTGAAAAACAGCTTCTAACCATTATTTGACACTTTGGTTGTTGAGAAACAGCTCCTAAAACATTATTTGACACTTTTGGTTATTGAGAAACAGCTCCTAAAACATTATTTGACACTTTTGGTTGTTGAAAAACAGCTTCTAACCATTATTTGACACTTTGGTTGTTGAGAAACAGATCCTAAAACATTATTTTACACTTTTGGTTATTGAGAAACAGCTCCTAAAACATTATTTGACACTTTTGGTTGTTGAAAAACAGCTTCTAACCATTATTTGACACTTTGGTTGTTGAGAAACAGCTCCTAAAACATTATTTTACACTTTTGGTTATTGAGAAACAGCTCCTAAAACATTATTTTACACTTTTGGTTGTTGAAAAACAGCTTCTAACCATTATTTGACACTTTGGTTGTTGAGAAACAGCTCCTAAAACATTATTTTACACTTTTGGTTATTGAGAAACAGCTCCTAAAACATTATTTTACACTTTTGGTTGTTGAAAAACAGCTTCTAACCATTATTTGACACTTTGGTTGTTGAGAAACAGCTCCTAAAACATTATTTTACACTTTTGGTTATTGAGAAACAGCTCCTAAAACATTATTTGACACTTTTGGTTGTTGAAAAACAGCTTCTAACCATTATTTGACACTTTGGTTGTTGAGAAACAGCTCCTAAAACATTATTTTACACTTTTGGTTATTGAGAAACAGCTCCTAAAACATTATTTGACACTTTTGGTTGTTGAAAAACAGCTTCTAACCATTATTTGACACTTTGGTTGTTGAGAAACAGCTCCTAAAACATTATTTTACACTTTTGGTTAGTGAGAAACAGCTCCTAAAACATTATTTGACACTTTTGGTTGTTGAAAAACAGCTTCTAACCATTATTTGACACTTTGGTTGTTGAGAAACAGCTCCTAAAACATTATTTTACACTTTTGGTTATTGAGAAACAGCTCCTAAAACATTATTTGACACTTTTGGTTGTTGAAAAACAGCTTCTAACCATTATTTGACACTTTGGTTGTTGAGAAACAGCTCCTAAAACATTATTTTACACTTTTGGTTATTGAGAAACAGCTCCTAAAACATTATTTGACACTTTTGGTTGTTAAAAAACAGCTTCTAACCATTATTTGACACTTTGGTTGTTGAGAAACAGCTCCTAAAACATTATTTTACACTTTTGGTTATTGAGAAACAGCTCCTAAAACATTATTTGACACTTTTGGTTGTTGAAAAACAGCTTCTAACCATTATTTGACACTTTGGTTGTTGAGAAACAGCTCCTAAAACATTATTTTACACTTTTGGTTGTTGAGAAACAGCTCCTAAAACATTATTTTACACTTTTGGTTGTTGAAAAACAGCTTCTAACCATTATTTGACACTTTGGTTGTTGAGAAACAGCTCCTAAAACATTATTTTACACTTTTGGTTATTGAGAAACAGCTCCTAAAACATTATTTGACACTTTTGGTTATTATTATTGGTGATTATTATTATTTTGGGAGGCAAATTATTTTGGCAAATTATTTTGGGAGGCAAATTATTTTGGGAGGCAAATTATTTTGGCAAATTATTTTGGGAGGCAAATTATTTTGGCAAATTAATTTGGGAGGCAAATTATTTTGGCAAATTAATTTGGGAGGCAAATTATTTTGGGAGGCAAATTATTTTGGGAGGCAAATTATTTTGGCAAATTATTTTGGGAGGCAAATTATTTTGGGAGGCAAATTATTTTGGGAGGCAAATTATTTTGGGAGGCAAATTATTTTGGCAAATTATTTTGGGAGGCAAATTATTTTGGGAGGCAAATTATTTTGGCAAATTAATTTGGGAGGCAAATTATTTTGGCAAATTAATTTGGGAGGCAAATTATTTTGGCAAATTATTTTGGGAGGCAAATTATTTTGGCAAATTATTTTGGGAGGCAAATTATTTTGGGAGGCAAATTATTTTGGGAGGCAAATTATTTTGGCAAATTATTTTGGGAGGCAAATTATTTTGGCAAATTATTTTGGGAGGCAAATTATTTTGGGAGGCAAATTATTTTGGCAAATTATTTTGGGAGGCAAATTATTTTGAGAGGCAAATTATTTTGGGAGGCAAATTATTTTGGGAGGCAAATTATTTTGGCAAATTATTTTGGGAGGCAAATTATTTTGGCAAATTATTTTAGGAGGCAAATTATTTTGGCAAATTATTTTGGGAGGCAAATTATTTTGGCAAATTATTTTGGGAGGCAAATTATTTTGGGAGGCAAATTATTTTGGCAAAATATTTTGGGAGGCAAATTATTTTGGCAAATTATTTTGGGAGGCAAATTATTTTGGCAGGCAAATTATTTTGGGAGGCAAATTATTTTGGGAGGCAAATTATTTTGGCAGGCAAATGATTTTGGGAGGCAAATTATTTTGGGAGGCAAATTATTTTGGAAGGCAAATTATTTTGGCAAATTATTTTGGGAGGCAAATTATTTTGGCAAATTATTTTGGGAGGCAAATTATTTTGGCAAATTATTTTGGGAGGCAAATTATTTTGGGAGGCAAATTATTTTGGGAGGCAAATAATTTTGGGAGGCAAATTATTTTGGGAGGCAAATAATTTTGGCAAATTATTTTGGGAGGCAAATTATTTTGGGAGGCAAATTATTTTGGGAGGCAAATTATTTTGGCAAATTATTTTGGGAGGCAAATTATTTTGGCAAATTATTTTGGGAGGCAAATTATTTTGGCAAATTATTTTGGGAGGCAAATTATTTTGGCAAATTATTTTGGCAAATTATTTTGGGAGGCAAATTATTTAAATTATTTTACACTTTTGGTTATTGAGAAACAGCTCCTAAAACATTATTTGACACTTTTGGTTGTTGAAAAACAGCTTCTAACCATTATTTGACACTTTGGTTGTTGAGAAACAGCTCCTAAAACATTATTTTACACTTTTGGTTGTTGAGAAACAGCTCCTAAAACATTATTTGACACTTTTGGTTGTTGAAAAAAAGCTTCTAACCATTATTTGACACTTTGGTTGTTGAGAAACAGCTCCTAAAACATTATTTTACACTTTTGGTTGTTGAGAAACAGCTCCTAAAACATTATTTGACACTTTTGGTTGTTGAAAAACAGCTTCTAACCATTATTTGACACTTTGGTTGTTGAGAAACAGCTCCTAAAACATTATTTTACACTTTTGGTTATTGAGAAACAGCTCCTAAAACATTATTTGACACTTTTGGTTGTTGAAAAACAGCTTCTAACCATTATTTGACACTTTGGTTGTTGAGAAACAGATCCTAAAACATTATTTTACACTTTTGGTTATTGAGAAACAGCTCCTAAAACATTATTTGACACTTTTGGTTGTTGAAAAACAGCTTCTAACCATTATTTGACACTTTGGTTGTTGAGAAACAGCTCCTAAAACATTATTTTACACTTTTGGTTATTGAGAAACAGCTCCTAAAACATTATTTTACACTTTTGGTTGTTGAAAAACAGCTTCTAACCATTATTTGACACTTTGGTTGTTGAGAAACAGCTCCTAAAACATTATTTTAAACTTTTGGTTGTTGAGAAACAGCTCCTAAAACATTATTTAACACTTTTGGTTGTTGAAAAACAGCTTCTAACCATTATTTGACACTTTGGTTGTTGAGAAACAGCTCCTAAAACATTATTTTACACTTTTGGTTATTGAGAAACAGCTCCTAAAACATTATTTGACACTTTTGGTTGTTGAAAAACAGCTTCTAACCATTATTTGACACTTTGGTTGTTGAAAAACAGCTCCTAAAACATTATTTTACGCTTTTGGTTGTTGAGAAACAGCTCCTAAAACATTATTTGACACTTTTGGTTGTTGAAAAACAGCTTCTAACCATTATTTGACACTTTGGTTGTTGAGAAACAGCTCCTAAAACATTATTTTACACTTTTGGTTGTTGAAAAACAGCTTCTAACCATTATTTGACACTTTGGTTGTTGAGAAACAGCTCCTAAAACATTATTTTACACTTTTGGTTATTGAGAAACAGCTCCTAAAACATTATTTGACACTTTTGGTTGTTGAAAAACAGCTTCTAACCATTATTTGACACTTTGGTTGTTGAGAAACAGCTCCTAAAACATTATTTTACACTTTTGGTTGTTGAGAAACAGCTCCTAAAACATTATTTGACACTTTTGGTTGTTGAAAAAAAGCTTCTAACCATTATTTGACACTTTGGTTGTTGAGAAACAGCTCCTAAAACATTATTTTACACTTTTGGTTATTGAGAAACAGCTCCTAAAACATTATTTTACACTTTTGGTTGTTGAAAAACAGCTTCTAACCATTATTTGACACTTTGGTTGTTGAGAAACAGCTCCTAAAACATTATTTTAAACTTTTGGTTGTTGAGAAACAGCTCCTAAAACATTATTTAACACTTTTGGTTGTTGAAAAACAGCTTCTAACCATTATTTGACACTTTGGTTGTTGAGAAACAGCTCCTAAAACATTATTTTACACTTTTGGTTATTGAGAAACAGCTCCTAAAACATTATTTGACACTTTTGGTTGTTGAAAAACAGCTTCTAACCATTATTTGACACTTTGGTTGTTGAAAAACAGCTCCTAAAACATTATTTTACGCTTTTGGTTGTTGAGAAACAGCTCCTAAAACATTATTTGACACTTTTGGTTGTTGAAAAACAGCTTCTAACCATTATTTGACACTTTGGTTGTTGAGAAACAGCTCCTAAAACATTATTTTACACTTTTGGTTGTTGAAAAACAGCTTCTAACCATTATTTGACACTTTGGTTGTTGAGAAACAGCTCCTAAAACATTATTTTACACTTTTGGTTATTGAGAAACAGCTCCTAAAACATTATTTGACACTTTTGGTTGTTGAAAAACAGCTTCTAACCATTATTTGACACTTTGGTTGTTGAGAAACAGCTCCTAAAACATTATTTTACACTTTTGGTTGTTGAGAAACAGCTCCTAAAACATTATTTGACACTTTTGGTTGTTGAAAAAAAGCTTCTAACCATTATTTGACACTTTGGTTGTTGAGAAACAGCTCCTAAAACATTATTTTACACTTTTGGTTGTTGAGAAACAGCTCCTAAAACATTATTTGACACTTTTGGTTGTTGAAAAACAGCTTCTAACCATTATTTGACACTTTGGTTGTTGAGAAACAGCTCCTAAAACATTATTTTACACTTTTGGTTATTGAGAAACAGCTCCTAAAACATTATTTGACACTTTTGGTTGTTGAAAAACAGCTTCTAACCATTATTTGACACTTTGGTTGTTGAGAAACAGATCCTAAAACATTATTTTACACTTTTGGTTATTGAGAAACAGCTCCTAAAACATTATTTGACACTTTTGGTTGTTGAAAAACAGCTTCTAACCATTATTTGACACTTTGGTTGTTGAGAAACAGCTCCTAAAACATTATTTTACACTTTTGGTTATTGAGAAACAGCTCCTAAAACATTATTTGACACTTTTGGTTGTTGAAAAACAGCTTCTAACCATTATTTGACACTTTGGTTGTTGAGAAACAGCTCCTAAAACATTATTTTACACTTTTGGTTGTTGAGAAACAGCTCCTAAAACATTATTTAACACTTTTGGTTGTTGAAAAACAGCTTCTAACCATTATTTGACACTTTGGTTGTTGAGAAACAGCTCCTAAAACATTATTTTACACTTTTGGTTATTGAGAAACAGCTCCTAAAACATTATTTGACACTTTTGGTTGTTGAAAAACAGCTTCTAACCATTATTTGACACTTTGGTTGTTGAAAAACAGCTCCTAAAACATTATTTTACGCTTTTGGTTGTTGAGAAACAGCTCCTAAAACATTATTTGACACTTTTGGTTGTTGAAAAACAGCTTCTAACCATTATTTGACACTTTGGTTGTTGAGAAACAGCTCCTAAAACATTATTTTACACTTTTGGTTGTTGAAAAACAGCTTCTAACCATTATTTGACACTTTGGTTGTTGAGAAACAGCTCCTAAAACATTATTTTACACTTTTGGTTATTGAGAAACAGCTCCTAAAACATTATTTGACACTTTTGGTTGTTGAAAAACAGCTTCTAACCATTATTTGACACTTTGGTTGTTGAGAAACAGATCCTAAAACATTATTTTACACTTTTGGTTATTGAGAAACAGCTCCTAAAACATTATTTGACACTTTTGGTTGTTGAAAAACAGCTTCTAACCATTATTTGACACTTTGGTTGTTGAGAAACAGCTCCTAAAACATTATTTTACACTTTTGGTTGTTGAGAAACAGCTCCTAAAACATTATTTGACACTTTTGGTTGTTGAAAAACAGCTTCTAACCATTATTTGACACTTTGGTTGTTGAGAAACAGCTCCTAAAACATTATTTGACACTTTTGGTTATTGAGAAACAGCTCCTAAAACATTATTTGACACTTTTGGTTGTTGAAAAACAGCTTCTAACCATTATTTGACACTTTGGTTGTTGAGAAACAGATCCTAAAACATTATTTTACACTTTTGGTTATTGAGAAACAGCTCCTAAAACATTATTTGACACTTTTGGTTGTTGAAAAACAGCTTCTAACCATTATTTGACACTTTGGTTGTTGAGAAACAGCTCCTAAAACATTATTTTACACTTTTGGTTATTGAGAAACAGCTCCTAAAACATTATTTGACACTTTTGGTTGTTGAAAAACAGCTTCTAACCATTATTTGACACTTTGGTTGTTGAGAAACAGCTCCTAAAACATTATTTTACACTTTTGGTTATTGAGAAACAGCTCCTAAAACATTATTTGACACTTTTGGTTGTTGAAAAACAGCTTCTAACCATTATTTGACACTTTGGTTGTTGAGAAACAGCTCCTAAAACATTATTTTACACTTTTGGTTGTTGAGAAACAGCTCCTAAAACATTATTTGACACTTTTGGTTGTTGAAAAACAGCTTCTAACCATTATTTGACACTTTGGTTGTTGAGAAACAGCTCCTAAAACATTATTTGACACTTTTGGTTATTGAGAAACAGCTCCTAAAACATTATTTGACACTTTTGGTTGTTGAAAAACAGCTTCTAACCATTATTTGACACTTTGGTTGTTGAGAAACAGATCCTAAAACATTATTTTACACTTTTGGTTATTGAGAAACAGCTCCTAAAACATTATTTGACACTTTTGGTTGTTGAAAAACAGCTTCTAACCATTATTTGACACTTTGGTTGTTGAGAAACAGCTCCTAAAACATTATTTTACACTTTTGGTTATTGAGAAACAGCTCCTAAAACATTATTTTACACTTTTGGTTGTTGAAAAACAGCTTCTAACCATTATTTGACACTTTGGTTGTTGAGAAACAGCTCCTAAAACATTATTTTACACTTTTGGTTATTGAGAAACAGCTCCTAAAACATTATTTTACACTTTTGGTTGTTGAAAAACAGCTTCTAACCATTATTTGACACTTTGGTTGTTGAGAAACAGCTCCTAAAACATTATTTTACACTTTTGGTTATTGAGAAACAGCTCCTAAAACATTATTTGACACTTTTGGTTGTTGAAAAACAGCTTCTAACCATTATTTGACACTTTGGTTGTTGAGAAACAGCTCCTAAAACATTATTTTACACTTTTGGTTATTGAGAAACAGCTCCTAAAACATTATTTGACACTTTTGGTTGTTGAAAAACAGCTTCTAACCATTATTTGACACTTTGGTTGTTGAGAAACAGCTCCTAAAACATTATTTTACACTTTTGGTTAGTGAGAAACAGCTCCTAAAACATTATTTGACACTTTTGGTTGTTGAAAAACAGCTTCTAACCATTATTTGACACTTTGGTTGTTGAGAAACAGCTCCTAAAACATTATTTTACACTTTTGGTTATTGAGAAACAGCTCCTAAAACATTATTTGACACTTTTGGTTGTTGAAAAACAGCTTCTAACCATTATTTGACACTTTGGTTGTTGAGAAACAGCTCCTAAAACATTATTTTACACTTTTGGTTATTGAGAAACAGCTCCTAAAACATTATTTGACACTTTTGGTTGTTAAAAAACAGCTTCTAACCATTATTTGACACTTTGGTTGTTGAGAAACAGCTCCTAAAACATTATTTTACACTTTTGGTTATTGAGAAACAGCTCCTAAAACATTATTTGACACTTTTGGTTGTTGAAAAACAGCTTCTAACCATTATTTGACACTTTGGTTGTTGAGAAACAGCTCCTAAAACATTATTTTACACTTTTGGTTGTTGAGAAACAGCTCCTAAAACATTATTTTACACTTTTGGTTGTTGAAAAACAGCTTCTAACCATTATTTGACACTTTGGTTGTTGAGAAACAGCTCCTAAAACATTATTTTACACTTTTGGTTATTGAGAAACAGCTCCTAAAACATTATTTGACACTTTTGGTTATTATTATTGGTGATTATTATTATTTTGGGAGGCAAATTATTTTGGCAAATTATTTTGGGAGGCAAATTATTTTGGGAGGCAAATTATTTTGGCAAATTATTTTGGGAGGCAAATTATTTTGGCAAATTAATTTGGGAGGCAAATTATTTTGGCAAATTAATTTGGGAGGCAAATTATTTTGGGAGGCAAATTATTTTGGCAAATTATTTTGGGAGGCAAATTATTTTGGCAAATTATTTTGGGAGGCAAATTATTTTGGGAGGCAAATTATTTTGGGAGGCAAATTATTTTGGGAGGCAAATTATTTTGGGAGGCAAATTATTTTGGGAGGCAAATTATTTTGGCAAATTAATTTGGGAGGCAAATTATTTTGGCAAATTAATTTGGGAGGCAAATTATTTTGGCAAATTATTTTGGGAGGCAAATTATTTTGGCAAATTATTTTGGGAGGCAAATTATTTTGGGAGGCAAATTATTTTGGGAGGCAAATTATTTTGGCAAATTATTTTGGGAGGCAAATTATTTTGGCAAATTATTTTGGGAGGCAAATTATTTTGGGAGGCAAATTATTTTGGCAAATTATTTTGGGAGGCAAATTATTTTGAGAGGCAAATTATTTTGGGAGGCAAATTATTTTGGGAGGCAAATTATTTTGGCAAATTAAACACTTAAAACACTTTTGGTTATTGAGAAACAGCTCCTAAAACATTATTTGACACTTTTGGTTGTTGAAAAACAGCTTCTAACCATTATTTGACACTTTGGTTGTTGAGAAACAGCTCCTAAAACATTATTTTACACTTTTGGTTATTGAGAAACAGCTCCTAAAACATTATTTGACACTTTTGGTTGTTAAAAAACAGCTTCTAACCATTATTTGACACTTTGGTTGTTGAGAAACAGCTCCTAAAACATTATTTTACACTTTTGGTTATTGAGAAACAGCTCCTAAAACATTATTTGACACTTTTGGTTGTTGAAAAACAGCTTCTAACCATTATTTGACACTTTGGTTGTTGAGAAACAGCTCCTAAAACATTATTTTACACTTTTGGTTGTTGAGAAACAGCTCCTAAAACATTATTTTACACTTTTGGTTGTTGAAAAACAGCTTCTAACCATTATTTGACACTTTGGTTGTTGAGAAACAGCTCCTAAAACATTATTTTACACTTTTGGTTATTGAGAAACAGCTCCTAAAACATTATTTGACACTTTTGGTTATTATTATTGGTGATTATTATTATTTTGGGAGGCAAATTATTTTGGCAAATTATTTTGGGAGGCAAATTATTTTGGGAGGCAAATTATTTTGGCAAATTATTTTGGGAGGCAAATTATTTTGGCAAATTAATTTGGGAGGCAAATTATTTTGGCAAATTAATTTGGGAGGCAAATTATTTTGGGAGGCAAATTATTTTGGCAAATTATTTTGGGAGGCAAATTATTTTGGCAAATTATTTTGGGAGGCAAATTATTTTGGGAGGCAAATTATTTTGGGAGGCAAATTATTTTGGGAGGCAAATTATTTTGGGAGGCAAATTATTTTGGCAAATTATTTTGGGAGGCAAATTATTTTGGGAGGCAAATTATTTTGGCAAATTAATTTGGGAGGCAAATTATTTTGGCAAATTAATTTGGGAGGCAAATTATTTTGGCAAATTATTTTGGGAGGCAAATTATTTTGGCAAATTATTTTGGGAGGCAAATTATTTTGGGAGGCAAATTATTTTGGGAGGCAAATTATTTTGGCAAATTATTTTGGGAGGCAAATTATTTTGGCAAATTATTTTGGGAGGCAAATTATTTTGGGAGGCAAATTATTTTGGCAAATTATTTTGGGAGGCAAATTATTTTGAGAGGCAAATTATTTTGGGAGGCAAATTATTTTGGGAGGCAAATTATTTTGGCAAATTATTTTGGGAGGCAAATTATTTTGGCAAATTATTTTAGGAGGCAAATTATTTTGGCAAATTATTTTGGGAGGCAAATTATTTTGGCAAATTATTTTGGGAGGCAAATTATTTTGGGAGGCAAATTATTTTGGCAAAATATTTTGGGAGGCAAATTATTTTGGCAAATTATTTTGGGAGGCAAATTATTTTGGCAGGCAAATTATTTTGGGAGGCAAATTATTTTGGGAGGCAAATTATTTTGGCAGGCAAATGATTTTGGGAGGCAAATTATTTTGGGAGGCAAATTATTTTGGAAGGCAAATTATTTTGGCAAATTATTTTGGGAGGCAAATTATTTTGGCAAATTATTTTGGGAGGCAAATTATTTTGGCAAATTATTTTGGGAGGCAAATTATTTTGGGAGGCAAATTATTTTGGGAGGCAAATAATTTTGGGAGGCAAATTATTTTGGGAGGCAAATAATTTTGGCAAATTATTTTGGGAGGCAAATTATTTTGGGAGGCAAATTATTTTGGGAGGCAAATTATTTTGGCAAATTATTTTGGGAGGCAAATTATTTTGGCAAATTATTTTGGGAGGCAAATTATTTTGGCAAATTATTTTGGGAGGCAAATTATTTTGGCAAATTATTTTGGCAAATTATTTTGGGAGGCAAATTATTTAAATTATTTTACACTTTTGGTTATTGAGAAACAGCTCCTAAAACATTATTTGACACTTTTGGTTGTTGAAAAACAGCTTCTAACCATTATTTGACACTTTGGTTGTTGAGAAACAGCTCCTAAAACATTATTTTACACTTTTGGTTATTGAGAAACAGCTCCTAAAACATTATTTGACACTTTTGGTTGTTGAAAAACAGCTTCTAACCATTATTTGACACTTTGGTTGTTGAGAAACAGCTCCTAAAACATTATTTTACACTTTTGGTTAGTGAGAAACAGCTCCTAAAACATTATTTAACACTTTTGGTTGTTGAAAAACAGCTTCTAACCATTATTTGACACTTTGGTTGTTGAGAAACAGCTCCTAAAACATTATTTTACACTTTTGGTTATTGAGAAACAGCTCCTAAAACATTATTTTACACTTTTGGTTGTTGAGAAACAGCTCCTAAAACATTATTTAACACTTTTGGTTGTTGAAAAACAGCTTCTAACCATTATTTGACACTTTGGTTGTTGAGAAACAGCTCCTAAAACATTATTTTACACTTTTGGTTATTGAGAAACAGCTCCTAAAACATTATTTTACACTTTTGGTTGTTGAAAAACAGCTTCTAACCATTATTTGACACTTTGGTTGTTGAGAAACAGCTCCTAAAACATTATTTTACACTTTTGGTTATTGAGAAACAGCTCCTAAAACATTATTTGACACTTTTGGTTGTTGAAAAACAGCTTCTAACCATTATTTGACACTTTGGTTGTTGAGAAACAGCTCCTAAAACATTATTTTACACTTTTGGTTATTGAGAAACAGCTCCTAAAACATTATTTGACACTTTTGGTTGTTGAAAAACAGCTTCTAACCATTATTTGACACTTTGGTTGTTGAGAAACAGCTCCTAAAACATTATTTTACACTTTTGGTTGTTGAGAAACAGCTCCTAAAACATTATTTGACACTTTTGGTTGTTGAAAAACAGCTTCTAACCATTATTTGACACTTTGGTTGTTGAGAAACAGCTCCTAAAACATTATTTTACACTTTTGGTTATTGAGAAACAGCTCCTAAAACATTATTTGACACTTTTGGTTGTTGAAAAACAGCTTCTAACCATTATTTGACACTTTGGTTGTTGAGAAACAGATCCTAAAACATTATTTTACACTTTTGGTTATTGAGAAACAGCTCCTAAAACATTATTTGACACTTTTGGTTGTTGAAAAACAGCTTCTAACCATTATTTGACACTTTGGTTGTTGAGAAACAGCTCCTAAAACATTATTTTACACTTTTGGTTATTGAGAAACAGCTCCTAAAACATTATTTGACACTTTTGGTTGTTGAAAAACAGCTTCTAACCATTATTTGACACTTTGGTTGTTGAGAAACAGCTCCTAAAACATTATTTTACACTTTTGGTTGTTGAGAAACAGCTCCTAAAACATTATTTAACACTTTTGGTTGTTGAAAAACAGCTTCTAACCATTATTTGACACTTTGGTTGTTGAGAAACAGCTCCTAAAACATTATTTTACACTTTTGGTTATTGAGAAACAGCTCCTAAAACATTATTTTACACTTTTGGTTGTTGAAAAACAGCTTCTAACCATTATTTGACACTTTGGTTGTTGAGAAACAGCTCCTAAAACATTATTTTACACTTTTGGTTATTGAGAAACAGCTCCTAAAACATTATTTGACACTTTTGGTTGTTGAAAAACAGCTTCTAACCATTATTTGACACTTTGGTTGTTGAGAAACAGCTCCTAAAACATTATTTTACACTTTTGGTTATTGAGAAACAGCTCCTAAAACATTATTTGACACTTTTGGTTGTTGAAAAACAGCTTCTAACCATTATTTGACACTTTGGTTGTTGAGAAACAGCTCCTAAAACATTATTTTACACTTTTGGTTATTGAGAAACAGCTCCTAAAACATTATTTGACACTTTTGGTTGTTGAAAAACAGCTTCTAACCATTATTTGACACTTTGGTTGTTGAGAAACAGCTCCTAAAACATTATTCGACACTTTTGGTTGTTGAGAAACAGCTCCTAAAACATTATTTGACACTTTTGGTTGTTGAGAAACAGCTCCTAAAACATTATTTGACACTTTTGGTTGTTGAAAAACAGCTTCTAACCATTATTTGACACTTTTGGTTGTTGAGAAACAGCTCCTAAAACATTATTTGACACTTTTGGTTGTTGAAAAACAGCTTCTAACCATTATTTGACACTTTGGTTGTTGAGAAACAGCTCCTAAAACATTATTTGACACTTTTGGTTGTTGAAAAACAGCGTCTAACCATTATTTGACACTTTGGTTTTTGAGAAACAGCTCCTAAAACATTATTTGACACTTTTGGTTGTTGAAAAACAGCTTCTAACCATTATTTGACAATTTTGGTTGTTGAAAAACAGCTTCTAACCATTATTTGACACTTTGGTTGTTGAGAAACAGCTCATAAAACATTATTTGACACTTTTGGTTGTTGAGAAACAGCTCCTAAAACATTATTTGACAATTTTGGTTGTTGAAAAACAGCTTCTAACCATTATTTGACACTTTGGTTGTTGAGAAACAGCTCCTAAAACATTATTTTACACTTTTGGTTATTGAGAAACAGCTCCTAAAACATTATTTGACAATTTTGGTTGTTGAAAAACAGCTTCTAACCATTATTTGACACTTTGGTTGTTGAGAAACAGCTCCTAAAACATTATTTGACACTTTTGGTTGTTGAAAAACAGCTTCTAACCATTATTTGACACTTTGGTTGTTGAGAAACAGCTCCTAAAACATTATTTTACACTTTTGGTTATTGAGAAACAGCTCCTAAAACATTATTTGACACTTTTGGTTGTTGAAAAACAGCTTCTAACCATTATTTGACACTTTGGTTGTTGAGAAACAGCTCCTAAAACATTATTTTACACTTTTGGTTGTTGAGAAACAGCTCCTAAAACATTATTTAACACTTTTGGTTGTTGAAAAAAAGCTTCTAACCATTATTTGACACTTTGGTTGTTGAGAAACAGCTCCTAAAACATTATTTTACACTTTTGGTTGTTGAGAAACAGCTCCTAAAACATTATTTGACACTTTTGGTTGTTGAAAAACAGCTTCTAACCATTATTTGACACTTTGGTTGTTGAGAAACAGCTCCTAAAACATTATTTTACACTTTTGGTTATTGAGAAACAGCTCCTAAAACATTATTTGACACTTTTGGTTGTTGAAAAACAGCTTCTAACCATTATTTGACACTTTGGTTGTTGAGAAACAGATCCTAAAACATTATTTTACACTTTTGGTTATTGAGAAACAGCTCCTAAAACATTATTTGACACTGTTGGTTGTTGAAAAACAGCTTCTAACCATTATTTGACACTTTGGTTGTTGAGAAACAGCTCCTAAAACATTATTTTACACTTTTGGTTATTGAGAAACAGCTCCTAAAACATTATTTGACACTTTTGGTTGTTGAAAAACAGCTTCTAACCATTATTTGACACTTTGGTTGTTGAGAAACAGCTCCTAAAACATTATTTTACACTTTTGGTTGTTGAGAAACAGCTCCTAAAACATTATTTAACACTTTTGGTTGTTGAAAAACAGCTTCTAACCATTATTTGACACTTTGGTTGTTGAGAAACAGCTCCTAAAACATTATTTTACACTTTTGGTTATTGAGAAACAGCTCCTAAAACATTATTTGACACTTTTGGTTGTTGAAAAACAGCTTCTAACCATTATTTGACACTTTGGTTGTTGAAAAACAGCTCCTAAAACATTATTTTACGCTTTTGGTTGTTGAGAAACAGCTCCTAAAACATTATTTGACACTTTTGGTTGTTGAAAAACAGCTTCTAACCATTATTTGACACTTTGGTTGTTGAGAAACAGCTCCTAAAACATTATTTGACACTTTTGGTTGTTGAAAAACAGCTTCTAACCATTATTTGACACTTTGGTTGTTGAGAAACAGCTCCTAAAACATTATTTTACACTTTTGGTTATTGAGAAACAGCTCCTAAAACATTATTTGACACTTTTGGTTGTTGAAAAACAGCTTCTAACCATTATTTGACACTTTGGTTGTTGAGAAACAGATCCTAAAACATTATTTTACACTTTTGGTTATTGAGAAACAGCTCCTAAAACATTATTTGACACTTTTGGTTGTTGAAAAACAGCTTCTAACCATTATTTGACACTTTGGTTGTTGAGAAACAGCTCCTAAAACATTATTTTACACTTTTGGTTATTGAGAAACAGCTCCTAAAACATTATTTGACACTTTTGGTTGTTGAAAAACAGCTTCTAACCATTATTTGACACTTTGGTTGTTGAGAAACAGCTCCTAAAACATTATTTTACACTTTTGGTTGTTGAGAAACAGCTCCTAAAACATTATTTAACACTTTTGGTTGTTGAAAAACAGCTTCTAACCATTATTTGACACTTTGGTTGTTGAGAAACAGCTCCTAAAACATTATTTTACACTTTTGGTTATTGAGAAACAGCTCCTAAAACATTATTTGACACTTTTGGTTGTTGAAAAACAGCTTCTAACCATTATTTGACACTTTGGTTGTTGAAAAACAGCTCCTAAAACATTATTTTACGCTTTTGGTTGTTGAGAAACAGCTCCTAAAACATTATTTGACACTTTTGGTTGTTGAAAAACAGCTTCTAACCATTATTTGACACTTTGGTTGTTGAGAAACAGCTCCTAAAACATTATTTTACACTTTTGGTTGTTGAAAAACAGCTTCTAACCATTATTTGACACTTTGGTTGTTGAGAAACAGCTCCTAAAACATTATTTTACACTTTTGGTTATTGAGAAACAGCTCCTAAAACATTATTTGACACTTTTGGTTGTTGAAAAACAGCTTCTAACCATTATTTGACACTTTGGTTGTTGAGAAACAGCTCCTAAAACATTATTTTACACTTTTGGTTGTTGAGAAACAGCTCCTAAAACATTATTTGACACTTTTGGTTGTTGAAAAAAAGCTTCTAACCATTATTTGACACTTTGGTTGTTGAGAAACAGCTCCTAAAACATTATTTTACACTTTTGGTTGTTGAGAAACAGCTCCTAAAACATTATTTGACACTTTTGGTTGTTGAAAAACAGCTTCTAACCATTATTTGACACTTTGGTTGTTGAGAAACAGCTCCTAAAACATTATTTTACACTTTTGGTTATTGAGAAACAGCTCCTAAAACATTATTTGACACTTTTGGTTGTTGAAAAACAGCTTCTAACCATTATTTGACACTTTGGTTGTTGAGAAACAGATCCTAAAACATTATTTTACACTTTTGGTTATTGAGAAACAGCTCCTAAAACATTATTTGACACTTTTGGTTGTTGAAAAACAGCTTCTAACCATTATTTGACACTTTGGTTGTTGAGAAACAGCTCCTAAAACATTATTTTACACTTTTGGTTATTGAGAAACAGCTCCTAAAACATTATTTGACACTTTTGGTTGTTGAAAAACAGCTTCTAACCATTATTTGACACTTTGGTTGTTGAAAAACAGCTCCTAAAACATTATTTTACGCTTTTGGTTGTTGAGAAACAGCTCCTAAAACATTATTTGACACTTTTGGTTGTTGAAAAACAGCTTCTAACCATTATTTGACACTTTGGTTGTTGAGAAACAGCTCCTAAAACATTATTTTACACTTTTGGTTGTTGAAAAACAGCTTCTAACCATTATTTGACACTTTGGTTGTTGAGAAACAGCTCCTAAAACATTATTTTACACTTTTGGTTATTGAGAAACAGCTCCTAAAACATTATTTGACACTTTTGGTTGTTGAAAAACAGCTTCTAACCATTATTTGACACTTTGGTTGTTGAGAAACAGATCCTAAAACATTATTTTACACTTTTGGTTATTGAGAAACAGCTCCTAAAACATTATTTGACACTTTTGGTTGTTGAAAAACAGCTTCTAACCATTATTTGACACTTTGGTTGTTGAGAAACAGCTCCTAAAACATTATTTTACACTTTTGGTTGTTGAGAAACAGCTCCTAAAACATTATTTGACACTTTTGGTTGTTGAAAAACAGCTTCTAACCATTATTTGACACTTTGGTTGTTGAGAAACAGCTCCTAAAACATTATTTGACACTTTTGGTTATTGAGAAACAGCTCCTAAAACATTATTTGACACTTTTGGTTGTTGAAAAACAGCTTCTAACCATTATTTGACACTTTGGTTGTTGAGAAACAGATCCTAAAACATTATTTTACACTTTTGGTTATTGAGAAACAGCTCCTAAAACATTATTTGACACTTTTGGTTGTTGAAAAACAGCTTCTAACCATTATTTGACACTTTGGTTGTTGAGAAACAGCTCCTAAAACATTATTTTACACTTTTGGTTATTGAGAAACAGCTCCTAAAACATTATTTGACACTTTTGGTTGTTGAAAAACAGCTTCTAACCATTATTTGACACTTTGGTTGTTGAGAAACAGCTCCTAAAACATTATTTTACACTTTTGGTTGTTGAGAAACAGCTCCTAAAACATTATTTAACACTTTTGGTTGTTGAAAAACAGCTTCTAACCATTATTTGACACTTTGGTTGTTGAGAAACAGCTCCTAAAACATTATTTTACACTTTTGGTTATTGAGAAACAGCTCCTAAAACATTATTTGACACTTTTGGTTGTTGAAAAACAGCTTCTAACCATTATTTGACACTTTGGTTGTTGAGAAACAGCTCCTAAAACATTATTTTACACTTTTGGTTATTGAGAAACAGCTCCTAAAACATTATTTGACACTTTTGGTTGTTGAAAAACAGCTTCTAACCATTATTTGACACTTTGGTTGTTGAGAAACAGCTCCTAAAACATTATTTTACACTTTTGGTTATTGAGAAACAGCTCCTAAAACATTATTTGACACTTTTGGTTGTTGAAAAACAGCTTCTAACCATTATTTAACACTTTGGTTGTTGAGAAACAGCTCCTAAAACATTATTTTACACTTTTGGTTATTGAGAAACAGCTCCTAAAATATTATTTGACACTTTTGGTTGTTGAAAAAAAGCTTCTAACCATTATTTGACACTTTGGTTGTTGAGAAACAGCTCCTAAAACATTATTTTACACTTTTGGTTATTGAGAAACAGCTCCTAAAACATTATTGGACACTTTTGGTTGTTGAAAAACAGCTTCTAACCATTATTTGACACTTTGGTTGTTGAGAAACAGCTCCTAAAACATTATTTTACACTTTTGGTTGTTGAGAAACAGCTCCTAAAACATTATTTTACACTTTTGGTTGTTGAAAAACAGCTTCTAACCATTATTTGACACTTTGGTTGTTGAGAAACAGCTCCTAAAACATTATTTTACACTTTTGGTTATTGAGAAACAGATCCTAAAACATTATTTGACACTTTTGGTTATTATTATTGGTGATTATTATTATTTTGGGAGGCAAATTATTTTGGCAAATTATTTTGGGAGGCAAATTATTTTGGGAGGCAAATTATTTTGGCAAATTATTTTGGCAAATTATTTTGGGAGGCAAATTATTTTGGCAAATTATTTTGGGAGGCAAATTATTTTGGCAAATTAATTTGGGAGGCAAATTATTTTGGGAGGCAAATTATTTTGGCAAATTATTTTGGGAGGCAAATTATTTTGGGAGGCAAATTATTTTGGCAAATTATTTTGGGAGGCAAATTATTTTGGGAGGCAAATTATTTTGGCAAATTATTTTGGGAGGAAAATTATTTTGGGAGGCAAATTATTTTGGCAAATTATTTTGGGAGGCAAATTATTTTGGGAGGCAAATTATTTTGGGAGGCAAATTATTTTGGGAGGCAAATTATTTTGGCAAATTATTTTGGGAGGCAAATTATTTTGGCAAATTATTTTGGGAGGCAAATTATTTTGGCAAATTATTTTGGGAGGCAAATTATTTTGGCAAATTATTTTGGGAGGCAAATTATTTTGGCAAATTATTTTGGCAAAATATTTTGGGAGGCAAATTATTTTGGGAGGCAAATTATTTTGGGAGGCAAATTATTTTGGGAGGCAAATTATTTTGAGAGGCAAATTATTTTGGGAGGCAAATTATTTTGGCAGGCAAATGATTTTGGGAGGCAAATTATTTTGGGAGGCAAATTATTTTGGAAGGCAAATTATTTTGGCAAATTATTTTGGGAGGCAAATTATTTTGGCAAATTATTTTGGGAGGCAAATTATTTTGGAAAATTATTTTGGAAAATTATTTTGGGAGGCAAATTATTTTGGGAGGCAAATTATTTTGGGAGGCAAATTATTTTGGGAGGCAAATAATTTTGGCAAATAATTTTGGGAGGCAAATTATTTTGGGAGGCAAATTATTTTGGGAGGCAAATTATTTTGGCAAATTATTTTGGGAGGCAAATTATTTTGGCAAATTATTTTGGGAGGCAAATTATTTTGGCAAATTATTTTGGGAGGCAAATTATTTTGGCAAATTATTTTGGGAGGCAAATTATTTAAATTATTTTACACTTTTGGTTATTGAGAAACAGCTCCTAAAACATTATTTGACACTTTTGGTTGTTGAAAAACAGCTTCTAACCATTATTTGACACTTTGGTTGTTGAGAAACAGCTCCTAAAACATTATTTTACACTTTTGGTTATTGAGAAACAGCTCCTAAAACATTATTTGACACTTTTGGTTGTTGAAAAACAGCTTCTAACCATTATTTGACACTTTGGTTGTTGAGAAACAGCTCCTAAAACATTATTTTACACTTTTGGTTAGTGAGAAACAGCTCCTAAAACATTATTTAACACTTTTGGTTGTTGAAAAACAGCTTCTAACCATTATTTGACACTTTGGTTGTTGAGAAACAGCTCCTAAAACATTATTTTACACTTTTGGTTATTGAGAAACAGCTCCTAAAACATTATTTTACACTTTTGGTTGTTGAAAAACAGCTTCTAACCATTATTTGACACTTTGGTTGTTGAGAAACAGCTCATAAAACATTATTTTACACTTTTGGTTATTGAGAAACAGCTCCTAAAACATTATTTGACACTTTTGGTTGTTGAAAAACAGCTTCTAACCATTATTTGACACTTTGGTTGTTGAGAAACAGCTCCTAAAACATTATTTTACACTTTTGGTTATTGAGAAACAGCTCCTAAAACATTATTTGACACTTTTGGTTGTTGAAAAACAGCTTCTAACCATTATTTGACACTTTGGTTGTTGAGAAACAGCTCCTAAAACATTATTTTACACTTTTGGTTATTGAGAAACAGCTCCTAAAACATTATTTGACACTTTTGGTTGTTGAAAAACAGCTTCTAACCATTATTTGACACTTTGGTTGTTGAGAAACAGCTCCTAAAACATTATTTTACACTTTTGGTTAGTGAGAAACAGCTCCTAAAACATTATTTGACACTTTTGGTTGTTGAAAAACAGCTTCTAACCATTATTTGACACTTTGGTTGTTGAGAAACAGCTCCTAAAACATTATTTTACACTTTTGGTTATTGAGAAACAGCTCCTAAAACATTATTTGACACTTTTGGTTGTTAAAAAACAGCTTCTAACCATTATTTGACACTTTGGTTGTTGAGAAACAGCTCCTAAAACATTATTTTACACTTTTGGTTATTGAGAAACAGCTCCTAAAACATTATTGGACACTTTTGGTTGTTGAAAAACAGCTTCTAACCATTATTTGACACTTTGGTTGTTGAGAAACAGCTCCTAAAACATTATTTTACACTTTTGGTTGTTGAGAAACAGCTCCTAAAACATTATTTTACACTTTTGGTTGTTGAAAAACAGCTTCTAACCATTATTTGACACTTTGGTTGTTGAGAAACAGCTCCTAAAACATTATTTTACACTTTTGGTTATTGAGAAACAGATCCTAAAACATTATTTGACACTTTTGGTTATTATTATTGGTGATTATTATTATTTTGGGAGGCAAATTATTTTGGCAAATTATTTTGGGAGGCAAATTATTTTGGGAGGCAAATTATTTTGGCAAATTATTTTGGGAGGCAAATTATTTTGGCAAATTATTTTGGGAGGCAAATTATTTTGGCAAATTAATTTGGGAGGCAAATTATTTTGGGAGGCAAATTATTTTGGCAAATTATTTTGGGAGGCAAATTATTTTGGGAGGCAAATTATTTTGGCAAATTATTTTGGGAGGCAAATTATTTTGGGAGGCAAATTATTTTGGGAGGCAAATTATTTTGGGAGGCAAATTATTTTGGGAGGCAAATTATTTTGGGAGGCAAATTATTTTGGCAAATTATTTTGGGAGGCAAATTATTTTGGCAAATTATTTTAGGAGGCAAATTATTTTGGCAAATTATTTTGGGAGGCAAATTATTTTGGCAAATTATTTTGGGAGGCAAATTATTTTGGCAAATTATTTTGGCAAAATATTTTGGGAGGCAAATTATTTTGGGAGGCAAATTATTTTGGGAGGCAAATTATTTTGGGAGGCAAATTATTTTGGCAGGCAAATGATTTTGGGAGGCAAATTATTTTGGGAGGCAAATTATTTTGGAAGGCAAATTATTTTGGCAAATTATTTTGGGAGGCAAATTATTTTGGCAAATTATTTTGGGAGGCAAATTATTTTGGAAAATTATTTTGGAAAATTATTTTGGGAGGCAAATTATTTTGGCAAATTATTTTGGGAGGCAAATTATTTTGGGAGGCAAATTATTTTGGCAAATTATTTTGGGAGGCAAATTATTTTGGGAGGCAAATTATTTTGGGAGGCAAATTATTTTGGCAAATTATTTTGGGAGGCAAATTATTTTGGCAAATTATTTTGGGAGGCAAATTATTTTGGCAAATTATTTTGGGAGGCAAATTATTTAAATTATTTTACACTTTTGGTTATTGAGAAACAGCTCCTAAAACATTATTTGACACTTTTGGTTGTTGAAAAACAGCTTCTAACCATTATTTGACACTTTGGTTGTTGAGAAACAGCTCCTAAAACATTATTTTACACTTTTGGTTATTGAGAAACAGCTCCTAAAACATTATTTGACACTTTTGGTTGTTGAAAAACAGCTTCTAACCATTATTTGACACTTTGGTTGTTGAGAAACAGCTCCTAAAACATTATTTTACACTTTTGGTTAGTGAGAAACAGCTCCTAAAACATTATTTAACACTTTTGGTTGTTGAAAAACAGCTTCTAACCATTATTTGACACTTTGGTTGTTGAGAAACAGCTCCTAAAACATTATTTTACACTTTTGGTTATTGAGAAACAGCTCCTAAAACATTATTTGACACTTTTGGTTGTTGAAAAACAGCTTCTAACCATTATTTGACACTTTGGTTGTTGAGAAACAGCTCCTAAAACATTATTTTACACTTTTGGTTATTGAGAAACAGCTCCTAAAACATTATTTGACACTTTTGGTTGTTGAAAAACAGCTTCTAACCATTATTTGACACTTTGGTTGTTGAGAAACAGCTCCTAAAACATTATTTTACACTTTTGGTTAGTGAGAAACAGCTCCTAAAACATTATTTGACACTTTTGGTTGTTGAAAAACAGCTTCTAACCATTATTTGACACTTTGGTTGTTGAGAAACAGCTCCTAAAACATTATTTTACACTTTTGGTTATTGAGAAACAGCTCCTAAAACATTATTTGACACTTTTGGTTGTTAAAAAACAGCTTCTAACCATTATTTGACACTTTGGTTGTTGAGAAACAGCTCCTAAAACATTATTTTACACTTTTGGTTATTGAGAAACAGCTCCTAAAACATTATTGGACACTTTTGGTTGTTGAAAAACAGCTTCTAACCATTATTTGACACTTTGGTTGTTGAGAAACAGCTCCTAAAACATTATTTTACACTTTTGGTTATTGAGAAACAGCTCCTAAAACATTATTTTACACTTTTGGTTGTTGAAAAACAGCTTCTAACCATTATTTGACACTTTGGTTGTTGAGAAACAGCTCATAAAACATTATTTTACACTTTTGGTTATTGAGAAACAGCTCCTAAAACATTATTTGACACTTTTGGTTGTTGAAAAACAGCTTCTAACCATTATTTGACACTTTGGTTGTTGAGAAACAGCTCCTAAAACATTATTTTACACTTTTGGTTATTGAGAAACAGCTCCTAAAACATTATTTGACACTTTTGGTTGTTGAAAAACAGCTTCTAACCATTATTTGACACTTTGGTTGTTGAGAAACAGCTCCTAAAACATTATTTTACACTTTTGGTTATTGAGAAACAGCTCCTAAAACATTATTTGACACTTTTGGTTGTTGAAAAACAGCTTCTAACCATTATTTGACACTTTGGTTGTTGAGAAACAGCTCCTAAAACATTATTTTACACTTTTGGTTAGTGAGAAACAGCTCCTAAAACATTATTTGACACTTTTGGTTGTTGAAAAACAGCTTCTAACCATTATTTGACACTTTGGTTGTTGAGAAACAGCTCCTAAAACATTATTTTACACTTTTGGTTATTGAGAAACAGCTCCTAAAACATTATTTTACACTTTTGGTTATTGAGAAACATCTCCTAAAACATTATTTAACACTTTTGGTTGTTGAAAAACAGCTTCTAACCATTATTTGACACTTTGGTTGTTGAGAAACAGCTCCTAAAACATTATTTTACACTTTTGGTTATTGAGAAACAGCTCCTAAAACATTATTTGACACTTTTGGTTGTTGAAAAACAGCTTCTAACCATTATTTGACACTTTGGTTGTTGAGAAACAGCTCCTAAAACATTATTTTACACTTTTGGTTATTGAGAAACAGCTCCTAAAACATTATTTTACACTTTTGGTTGTTGAAAAACAGCTTCTAACCATTATTTGACACTTTGGTTGTTGAGAAACAGCTCCTAAAACATTATTTTACACTTTTGGTTAGTGAGAAACAGCTCCTAAAACATTATTTGACACTTTTGGTTGTTGAAAAACAGCTTCTAACCATTATTTGACACTTTGGTTGTTGAGAAACAGCTCCTAAAACATTATTTTACACTTTTGGTTATTGAGAAACAGCTCCTAAAACATTATTTGACACTTTTGGTTGTTAAAAAACAGCTTCTAACCATTATTTGACACTTTGGTTGTTGAGAAACAGCTCCTAAAACATTATTTTACACTTTTGGTTATTGAGAAACAGCTCCTAAAACATTATTGGACACTTTTGGTTGTTGAAAAACAGCTTCTAACCATTATTTGACACTTTGGTTGTTGAGAAACAGCTCCTAAAACATTATTTTACACTTTTGGTTATTGAGAAACAGCTCCTAAAACATTATTTTACACTTTTGGTTGTTGAAAAACAGCTTCTAACCATTATTTGACACTTTGGTTGTTGAGAAACAGCTCATAAAACATTATTTTACACTTTTGGTTATTGAGAAACAGCTCCTAAAACATTATTTGACACTTTTGGTTGTTGAAAAACAGCTTCTAACCATTATTTGACACTTTGGTTGTTGAGAAACAGCTCCTAAAACATTATTTTACACTTTTGGTTATTGAGAAACAGCTCCTAAAACATTATTTGACACTTTTGGTTGTTGAAAAACAGCTTCTAACCATTATTTGACACTTTGGTTGTTGAGAAACAGCTCCTAAAACATTATTTTACACTTTTGGTTATTGAGAAACAGCTCCTAAAACATTATTTGACACTTTTGGTTGTTGAAAAACAGCTTCTAACCATTATTTGACACTTTGGTTGTTGAGAAACAGCTCCTAAAACATTATTTTACACTTTTGGTTAGTGAGAAACAGCTCCTAAAACATTATTTGACACTTTTGGTTGTTGAAAAACAGCTTCTAACCATTATTTGACACTTTGGTTGTTGAGAAACAGCTCCTAAAACATTATTTTACACTTTTGGTTATTGAGAAACAGCTCCTAAAACATTATTTTACACTTTTGGTTATTGAGAAACAGCTCCTAAAACATTATTGGACACTTTTGGTTGTTGAAAAACAGCTTCTAACCATTATTTGACACTTTGGTTGTTGAGAAACAGCTCCTAAAACATTATTTTACACTTTTGGTTGTTGAGAAACAGCTCCTAAAACATTATTTTACACTTTTGGTTATTGAGAAACAGCTCCTAAAACATTATTTGACACTTTTGGTTATTATTATTGGTGATTATTATTATTTTGGGAGGCAAATTATTTTGGGAGGCAAATTATTTTGGCAAATTATTTTGGGAGGCAAATTATTTTGGCAAATTATTTTGGGAGGCAAATTATTTTGGCAAATTAATTTGGGAGGCAAATTATTTTGGGAGGCAAATTATTTTGGCAAATTATTTTGGGAGGCAAATTATTTTGGGAGGCAAATTATTTTGGCAAATTATTTTGGGAGGCAAATTATTTTGGGAGGCAAATTATTTTGGCAAATTATTTTGGGAGGAAAATTATTTTGGGAGGCAAATTATTTTGGCAAATTATTTTGGGAGGCAAATTATTTTGGCAAATTATTTTGGGAGGCAAATTATTTTGGCAAATTATTTTGGGAGGCAAATTATTTTGGGAGGCAAATTATTTTGGCAAATTATTTTGGGAGGCAAATTATTTTGGCAAATTATTTTAGGAGGCAAATTATTTTGGCAAATTATTTTGGGAGGCAAATTATTTTGGCAAATTATTTTGGGAGGCAAATTATTTTGGGAGGCAAATTATTTTGGCAAATTATTTTGGCAAAATATTTTGGGAGGCAAATTATTTTGGGAGGCAAATTATTTTGGGAGGCAAATTATTTTGGCAGGCAAATGATTTTGGGAGGCAAATTATTTTGGGAGGCAAATTATTTTGGAAGGCAAATTATTTTGGCAGGCAAATTATTTTGGCAAATTATTTTGGGAGGCAAATTATTTTGGAAAATTATTTTGGGAGGCAAATTATTTTGGCAAATTATTTTGGGAGGCAAATTATTTTGGGAGGCAAATTATTTTGGCAAATTATTTTGGGAGGCAAATTATTTTGGGAGGCAAATTATTTTGGGAGGCAAATTATTTTGGGAGGCAAATTATTTTGGCAAATTATTTTGGGAGGCAAATTATTTTGGGAGGCAAATTATTTTGGGAGGCAAATTATTTTGGCAAATTATTTTGGGAGGCAAATTATTTTGGCAAATTATTTTGGGAGGCAAATTATTTAAATTATTTTACACTTTTGGTTATTGAGAAACAGCTCCTAAAACATTATTTGACACTTTTGGTTGTTGAAAAACAGCTTCTAACCATTATTTGACACTTTGGTTGTTGAGAAACAGCTCCTAAAACATTATTTTACACTTTTGGTTATTGAGAAACAGCTCCTAAAACATTATTTGACACTTTTGGTTGTTGAAAAACAGCTTCTAACCATTATTTGACACTTTGGTTGTTGAGAAACAGCTCCTAAAACATTATTTTACACTTTTGGTTAGTGAGAAACAGCTCCTAAAACATTATTTAACACTTTTGGTTGTTGAAAAACAGCTTCTAACCATTATTTGACACTTTGGTTGTTGAGAAACAGCTCCTAAAACATTATTTTACACTTTTGGTTATTGAGAAACAGCTCCTAAAACATTATTTTACACTTTTGGTTGTTGAAAAACAGCTTCTAACCATTATTTGACACTTTGGTTGTTGAGAAACAGCTCCTAAAACATTATTTTACACTTTTGGTTATTGAGAAACAGCTCCTAAAACATTATTTGACACTTTTGGTTGTTGAAAAACAGCTTCTAACCATTATTTGACACTTTGGTTGTTGAGAAACAGCTCCTAAAACATTATTTTACACTTTTGGTTATTGAGAAACAGCTCCTAAAACATTATTTGACACTTTTGGTTGTTGAAAAACAGCTTCTAACCATTATTTGACACTTTGGTTGTTGAGAAACAGCTCCTAAAACATTATTTTACACTTTTGGTTATTGAGAAACAGCTCCTAAAACATTATTTGACACTTTTGGTTGTTGAAAAACAGCTTCTAACCATTATTTGACACTTTGGTTGTTGAGAAACAGCTCCTAAAACATTATTTTACACTTTTGGTTAGTGAGAAACAGCTCCTAAAACATTATTTGACACTTTTGGTTGTTGAAAAACAGCTTCTAACCATTATTTGACACTTTGGTTGTTGAGAAACAGCTCCTAAAACATTATTTTACACTTTTGGTTATTGAGAAACAGCTCCTAAAACATTATTTGACACTTTTGGTTGTTAAAAAACAGCTTCTAACCATTATTTGACACTTTGGTTGTTGAGAAACAGCTCATAAAACATTATTTTACACTTTTGGTTATTGAGAAACATCTCCTAAAACATTATTTGACACTTTTGGTTGTTAAAAAACAGCTTCTAACCATTATTTGACACTTTGGTTGTTGAGAAACAGCTCCTAAAACATTATTTTACACTTTTGGTTATTGAGAAACAGCTCCTAAAACATTATTTGACACTTTTGGTTGTTGAAAAACAGCTTCTAACCATTATTTGACACTTTGGTTGTTGAGAAACAGCTCCTAAAACATTATTTTACACTTTTGGTTGTTGAAAAACAGCTTCTAACCATTATTTGACACTTTGGTTGTTGAGAAACAGCTCCTAAAACATTATTTTACACTTTTGGTTATTGAGAAACAGCTCCTAAAACATTATTTGACACTTTTGGTTATTATTATTGGTGATTATTATTATTTTGGGAGGCAAATTATTTTGGCAAATTATTTTGGGAGGCAAATTATTTTGGGAGGCAAATTATTTTGGGAGGCAAATTATTTTGGCAAATTATTTTGGGAGGCAAATTATTTTGGCAAATTATTTTGGGAGGCAAATTATTTTGGGAGGCAAATTATTTTGGGAGGCAAATTATTTTGGCAAATTATTTTGGGAGGCAAATTATTTTGGGAGGCAAATTATTTTGGGAGGCAAATTATTTTGGCAAATTATTTTGGGAGGAAAATTATTTTGGGAGGCAAATTATTTTGGCAAATTATTTTGGGAGGCAAATTATTTTGGCAAATTATTTTGGGAGGCAAATTATTTTGGCAAATTATTTTGGGAGGCAAATTATTTTGGGAGGCAAATTATTTTGGGAGGCAAATTATTTTGGCAAATTATTTTGGCAAAATATTTTGGGAGGCAAATTATTTTGGCAAATTATTTTGGGAGGCAAATTATTTTGGCAAATTATTTTGGGAGGCAAATTATTTTGGGAGGCAAATTATTTTGGGAGGCAAATTATTTTGGCAAATTATTTTGGCAGGCAAATGATTTTGGGAGGCAAATTATTTTGGGAGGCAAATTATTTTGGAAGGCAAATTATTTTGGCAAATTATTTTGGGAGGCAAATTATTTTGGCAAATTATTTTGGGAGGCAAATTATTTTGGCAAATTATTTTGGGAGGCAAATTATTTTGGCAAATTATTTTGGGAGGCAAATTATTTTGGCAAATTATTTTGGGAGGCAAATTATTTTGGCAAATTATTTTGGGAGGCAAATTATTTTGGGAGGCAAATAATTTTGGCAAATTATTTTGGGAGGCAAATTATTTTGGGAGGCAAATTATTTTGGCAAATTATTTTGGGAGGCAAATTATTTTGGCAAATTATTTTGGGAGGCAAATTATTTTGGCAAATTATTTTGGGAGGCAAATTATTTTGGCAAATTATTTTGGGAGGCAAATTATTTAAATTATTTTACACTTTTGGTTATTGAGAAACAGCTCCTAAAACATTATTTGACACTTTTGGTTGTTGAAAAACAGCTTCTAACCATTATTTGACACTTTGGTTGTTGAGAAACAGCTCCTAAAACATTATTTTACACTTTTGGTTATTGAGAAACAGCTCCTAAAACATTATTTTACACTTTTGGTTGTTGAAAAACAGCTTCTAACCATTATTTGACACTTTGGTTGTTGAGAAACAGCTCCTAAAACATTATTTTACACTTTTGGTTATTGAGAAACAGCTCCTAAAACATTATTTGACACTTTTGGTTGTTGAAAAACAGCTTCTAACCATTATTTGACACTTTGGTTGTTGGGAAACAGCTCCTAAAACATTATTTTACACTTTTGGTTAGTGAGAAACAGCTCCTAAAACATTATTTGACACTTTTGGTTGTTGAAAAACAGCTTCTAACCATTATTTGACACTTTGGTTGTTGAGAAACAGCTCCTAAAACATTATTTTACACTTTTGGTTATTGAGAAACAGCTCCTAAAACATTATTTGACACTTTTGGTTGTTAAAAAACAGCTTCTAACCATTATTTGACACTTTGGTTGTTGAGAAACAGCTCCTAAAACATTATTTTACACTTTTGGTTAGTGAGAAACAGCTCCTAAAACATTATTTGACACTTTTGGATGTTGAAAAACAGCTTCTAACCATTATTTGACACTTTGGTTGTTGAGAAACAGCTCCTAAAACATTATTTTACACTTTTGGTTATTGAGAAACAGCTCCTAAAACATTATTTGACACTTTTGGTTGTTAAAAAACAGCTTCTAACCATTATTTGACACTTTGGTTGTTGAGAAACAGCTCCTAAAACATTATTTTACACTTTTGGTTATTGAGAAACATCTCCTAAAACATTATTTGACACTTTTGGTTGTTAAAAAACAGCTTCTAACCATTATTTGACACTTTGGTTGTTGAGAAACAGCTCCTAAAACATTATTTTACACTTTTGGTTATTGAGAAACAGCTCCTAAAACATTATTTGACACTTTTGGTTGTTGAAAAACAGCTTCTAACCATTATTTGACACTTTGGTTGTTGAGAAACAGCTCCTAAAACATTATTTTACACTTTTGGTTGTTGAAAAACAGCTTCTAACCATTATTTGACACTTTGGTTGTTGAGAAACAGCTCCTAAAACATTATTTTACACTTTTGGTTATTGAGAAACAGCTCCTAAAACATTATTTGACACTTTTGGTTATTATTATTGGTGATTATTATTATTTTGGGAGGCAAATTATTTTGGCAAATTATTTTGGGAGGCAAATTATTTTGGGAGGCAAATTATTTTGGCAAATTATTTTGGGAGGCAAATTATTTTGGCAAATTATTTTGGGAGGCAAATTATTTTGGGAGGCAAATTATTTTGGGAGGCAAATTATTTTGGCAAATTATTTTGGGAGGCAAATTATTTTGGGAGGCAAATTATTTTGGCAAATTATTTTGGGAGGCAAATTATTTTGGGAGGCAAATTATTTTGGCAAATTATTTTGGGAGGAAAATTATTTTGGGAGGCAAATTATTTTGGCAAATTATTTTGGGAGGCAAATTATTTTGGCAAATTATTTTGGGAGGCAAATTATTTTGGCAAATTATTTTGGGAGGCAAATTATTTTGGCAAATTATTTTGGGAGGCAAATTATTTTGGGAGGCAAATTATTTTGGCAAATTATTTTGGGAGGCAAATTATTTAAATTATTTTACACTTTTGGTTATTGAGAAACAGCTCCTAAAACATTATTTGACACTTTTGGTTGTTGAAAAACAGCTTCTAACCATTATTTGACACTTTGGTTGTTGAGAAACAGCTCCTAAAACATTATTTTACACTTTTGGTTATTGAGAAACAGCTCCTAAAACATTATTTTACACTTTTGGTTGTTGAAAAACAGCTTCTAACCATTATTTGACACTTTGGTTGTTGAGAAACAGCTCCTAAAACATTATTTTACACTTTTGGTTATTGAGAAACAGCTCCTAAAACATTATTTGACACTTTTGGTTGTTGAAAAACAGCTTCTAACCATTATTTGACACTTTGGTTGTTGGGAAACAGCTCCTAAAACATTATTTTACACTTTTGGTTAGTGAGAAACAGCTCCTAAAACATTATTTGACACTTTTGGTTGTTGAAAAACAGCTTCTAACCATTATTTGACACTTTGGTTGTTGAGAAACAGCTCCTAAAACATTATTTTACACTTTTGGTTATTGAGAAACAGCTCCTAAAACATTATTTGACACTTTTGGTTGTTAAAAAACAGCTTCTAACCATTATTTGACACTTTGGTTGTTGAGAAACAGCTCCTAAAACATTATTTTACACTTTTGGTTAGTGAGAAACAGCTCCTAAAACATTATTTGACACTTTTGGTTGTTGAAAAACAGCTTCTAACCATTATTTGACACTTTGGTTGTTGAGAAACAGCTCCTAAAACATTATTTTACACTTTTGGTTGTTGAGAAACAGCTCCTAAAACATTATTTTACACTTTTGGTTATTGAGAAACAGCTCCTAAAACATTATTTGACACTTTTGGTTATTATTATTGGTGATTATTATTATTTTGGGAGGCAAATTATTTTGGGAGGCAAATTATTTTGGGAGGCAAATTATTTTGGGAGGCAAATTATTTTGGCAAATTATTTTGGGAGGCAAATTATTTTGGCAAATTATTTTGGGAGGCAAATTATTTTGGCAAATTAATTTGGGAGGCAAATTATTTTGGGAGGCAAATTATTTTGGGAGGCAAATTATTTTGGCAAATTATTTTGGGAGGCAAATTATTTTGGGAGGCAAATTATTTTGGCAAATTATTTTGGGAGGAAAATTATTTTGGGAGGCAAATTATTTTGGCAAATTATTTTGGGAGGCAAATTATTTTGGCAAATTATTTTGGGAGGCAAATTATTTTGGCAAATTATTTTGGGAGGCAAATTATTTTGGCAAATTATTTTAGGAGGCAAATTATTTTGGCAAATTATTTTGGGAGGCAAATTATTTTGGCAAATTATTTTGGGAGGCAAATTATTTTGGGAGGCAAATTATTTTGGCAAATTATTTTGGCAAAATATTTTGGGAGGCAAATTATTTTGGCAAATTATTTTGGGAGGCAAATTATTTTGGGAGGCAAATTATTTTGGCAGGCAAATGATTTTGGGAGGCAAATGATTTTGGGAGGCAAATTATTTTGGAAGGCAAATTATTTTGGCAAATTATTTTGGCAAATTATTTTGGGAGGCAAATTATTTTGGAAAATTATTTTGGAAAATTATTTTGGGAGGCAAATTATTTTGGCAAATTATTTTGGGAGGCAAATTATTTTGGGAGGCAAATTATTTTGGGAGGCAAATTATTTTGGGAGGCAAATTATTTTGGGAGGCAAATAATTTTGGCAAATAATTTTGGGAGGCAAATTATTTTGGCAAATTATTTTGGGAGGCAAATTATTTTGGCAAATTATTTTGGGAGGCAAATTATTTTGGCAAATTATTTTGGGAGGCAAATTATTTTGGGAGGCAAATTATTTAAATTATTTTACACTTTTGGTTATTGAGAAACAGCTCCTAAAACATTATTTGACACTTTTGGTTGTTGAAAAACAGCTTCTAACCATTATTTGACACTTTGGTTGTTGAGAAACAGCTCCTAAAACATTATTTTACACTTTTGGTTATTGAGAAACAGCTCCTAAAACATTATTTGACACTTTTGGTTGTTGAAAAACAGCTTCTAACCATTATTTGACACTTTGGTTGTTGAGAAACAGCTCCTAAAACATTATTTTACACTTTTGGTTAGTGAGAAACAGCTCCTAAAACATTATTTGACACTTTTGGTTATTATTATTGGTGATTATTATTATTTTGGGAGGCAAATTATTTTGGGAGGCAAATTATTTTGGGAGGCAAATTATTTTGGCAAATTATTTTGGGAGGCAAATTATTTTGGCAAATTATTTTGGGAGGCAAATTATTTTGGCAAATTAATTTGGGAGGCAAATTATTTTGGGAGGCAAATTATTTTGGCAAATTATTTTGGGAGGCAAATTATTTTGGCAAATTATTTTGGGAGGCAAATTATTTTGGGAGGCAAATTATTTTGGCAAATTATTTTGGGAGGAAAATTATTTTGGGAGGCAAATTATTTTGGCAAATTATTTTGGGAGGCAAATTATTTTGGCAAATTATTTTGGGAGGCAAATTATTTTGGGAGGCAAATTATTTTGGTAAATTATTTTAGGAGGCAAATTATTTTGGCAAATTATTTTGGGAGGCAAATTATTTTGGCAAATTATTTTGGGAGGCAAATTATTTTGGGAGGCAAATTATTTTGGCAAATTATTTTGGCAAATTATTTTGGGAGGCAAATTATTTTGGGAGGCAAATTATTTTGGGAGGCAAATTATTTTGGGAGGCAAATTATTTTGGGAGGCAAATTATTTTGGCAGGCAAATGATTTTGGGAGGCAAATTATTTTGGGAGGCAAATTATTTTGGAAGGCAAATTATTTTGGCAAATTATTTTGGGAGGCAAATTATTTTGGCAAATTATTTTGGGAGGCAAATTATTTTGGAAAATTATTTTGGAAAATTATTTTGGGAGGCAAATTATTTTGGAAAATTATTTTGGGAGGCAAATTATTTTGGGAGGCAAATTATTTTGGGAGGCAAATTATTTTGGGAGGCAAATTATTTTGGGAGGCAAATAATTTTGGCAAATAATTTTGGGAGGCAAATTATTTTGGGAGGCAAATTATTTTGGGAGGCAAATTATTTTGGGAGGCAAATTATTTTGGCAAATTATTTTGGGAGGCAAATTATTTTGGCAAATTATTTTGGGAGGCAAATTATTTTGGCAAATTATTTTGGGAGGCAAATTATTTTGGCAAATTATTTTGGGAGGCAAATTATTTAAATTATTTTACACTTTTGGTTATTGAGAAACAGCTCCTAAAACATTATTTGACACTTTTGGTTGTTGAAAAACAGCTTCTAACCATTATTTGACACTTTGGTTGTTGAGAAACAGCTCCTAAAACATTATTTTACACTTTTGGTTATTGAGAAACAGCTCCTAAAACATTATTTGACACTTTTGGTTGTTGAAAAACAGCTTCTAACCATTATTTGACACTTTGGTTGTTGAGAAACAGCTCCTAAAACATTATTTTACACTTTTGGTTGTTGAGAAACAGCTCCTAAAACATTATTTGACACTTTTGGTTGTTGAAAAACAGCTTCTAACCATTATTTGACACTTTGGTTGTTGAGAAACAGCTCCTAAAACATTATTTGACACTTTTGGTTATTGAGAAACAGCTCCTAAAACATTATTTGACACTTTTGGTTGTTGAAAAACAGCTTCTAACCATTATTTGACACTTTGGTTGTTGAGAAACAGATCCTAAAACATTATTTTACACTTTTGGTTATTGAGAAACAGCTCCTAAAACATTATTTGACACTTTTGGTTGTTGAAAAACAGCTTCTAACCATTATTTGACACTTTGGTTGTTGAGAAACAGCTCCTAAAACATTATTTTACACTTTTGGTTATTGAGAAACAGCTCCTAAAACATTATTTTACACTTTTGGTTGTTGAAAAACAGCTTCTAACCATTATTTGACACTTTGGTTGTTGAGAAACAGCTCCTAAAACATTATTTTACACTTTTGGTTATTGAGAAACAGCTCCTAAAACATTATTTTACACTTTTGGTTGTTGAAAAACAGCTTCTAACCATTATTTGACACTTTGGTTGTTGAGAAACAGCTCCTAAAACATTATTTTACACTTTTGGTTATTGAGAAACAGCTCCTAAAACATTATTTGACACTTTTGGTTGTTGAAAAACAGCTTCTAACCATTATTTGACACTTTGGTTGTTGAGAAACAGCTCCTAAAACATTATTTTACACTTTTGGTTATTGAGAAACAGCTCCTAAAACATTATTTGACACTTTTGGTTGTTGAAAAACAGCTTCTAACCATTATTTGACACTTTGGTTGTTGAGAAACAGCTCCTAAAACATTATTTTACACTTTTGGTTAGTGAGAAACAGCTCCTAAAACATTATTTGACACTTTTGGTTGTTGAAAAACAGCTTCTAACCATTATTTGACACTTTGGTTGTTGAGAAACAGCTCCTAAAACATTATTTTACACTTTTGGTTATTGAGAAACAGCTCCTAAAACATTATTTGACACTTTTGGTTGTTGAAAAACAGCTTCTAACCATTATTTGACACTTTGGTTGTTGAGAAACAGCTCCTAAAACATTATTTTACACTTTTGGTTATTGAGAAACAGCTCCTAAAACATTATTTGACACTTTTGGTTGTTGAAAAACAGCTTCTAACCATTATTTGACACTTTGGTTGTTGAGAAACAGCTCCTAAAACATTATTTTACACTTTTGGTTGTTGAGAAACAGCTCCTAAAACATTATTTGACACTTTTGGTTGTTGAAAAACAGCTTCTAACCATTATTTGACACTTTGGTTGTTGAGAAACAGCTCCTAAAACATTATTTGACACTTTTGGTTATTGAGAAACAGCTCCTAAAACATTATTTGACACTTTTGGTTGTTGAAAAACAGCTTCTAACCATTATTTGACACTTTGGTTGTTGAGAAACAGATCCTAAAACATTATTTTACACTTTTGGTTATTGAGAAACAGCTCCTAAAACATTATTTGACACTTTTGGTTGTTGAAAAACAGCTTCTAACCATTATTTGACACTTTGGTTGTTGAGAAACAGCTCCTAAAACATTATTTTACACTTTTGGTTATTGAGAAACAGCTCCTAAAACATTATTTTACACTTTTGGTTGTTGAAAAACAGCTTCTAACCATTATTTGACACTTTGGTTGTTGAGAAACAGCTCCTAAAACATTATTTTACACTTTTGGTTATTGAGAAACAGCTCCTAAAACATTATTTTACACTTTTGGTTGTTGAAAAACAGCTTCTAACCATTATTTGACACTTTGGTTGTTGAGAAACAGCTCCTAAAACATTATTTTACACTTTTGGTTATTGAGAAACAGCTCCTAAAACATTATTTGACACTTTTGGTTGTTGAAAAACAGCTTCTAACCATTATTTGACACTTTGGTTGTTGAGAAACAGCTCCTAAAACATTATTTTACACTTTTGGTTATTGAGAAACAGCTCCTAAAACATTATTTGACACTTTTGGTTGTTGAAAAACAGCTTCTAACCATTATTTGACACTTTGGTTGTTGAGAAACAGCTCCTAAAACATTATTTTACACTTTTGGTTAGTGAGAAACAGCTCCTAAAACATTATTTGACACTTTTGGTTGTTGAAAAACAGCTTCTAACCATTATTTGACACTTTGGTTGTTGAGAAACAGCTCCTAAAACATTATTTTACACTTTTGGTTATTGAGAAACAGCTCCTAAAACATTATTTGACACTTTTGGTTGTTGAAAAACAGCTTCTAACCATTATTTGACACTTTGGTTGTTGAGAAACAGCTCCTAAAACATTATTTTACACTTTTGGTTATTGAGAAACAGCTCCTAAAACATTATTTGACACTTTTGGTTGTTAAAAAACAGCTTCTAACCATTATTTGACACTTTGGTTGTTGAGAAACAGCTCCTAAAACATTATTTTACACTTTTGGTTATTGAGAAACAGCTCCTAAAACATTATTTGACACTTTTGGTTGTTGAAAAACAGCTTCTAACCATTATTTGACACTTTGGTTGTTGAGAAACAGCTCCTAAAACATTATTTTACACTTTTGGTTGTTGAGAAACAGCTCCTAAAACATTATTTTACACTTTTGGTTGTTGAAAAACAGCTTCTAACCATTATTTGACACTTTGGTTGTTGAGAAACAGCTCCTAAAACATTATTTTACACTTTTGGTTATTGAGAAACAGCTCCTAAAACATTATTTGACACTTTTGGTTATTATTATTGGTGATTATTATTATTTTGGGAGGCAAATTATTTTGGCAAATTATTTTGGGAGGCAAATTATTTTGGGAGGCAAATTATTTTGGCAAATTATTTTGGGAGGCAAATTATTTTGGCAAATTAATTTGGGAGGCAAATTATTTTGGCAAATTAATTTGGGAGGCAAATTATTTTGGGAGGCAAATTATTTTGGCAAATTATTTTGGGAGGCAAATTATTTTGGCAAATTATTTTGGGAGGCAAATTATTTTGGCAAATTATTTTGGGAGGCAAATTATTTTGGGAGGCAAATTATTTTGGGAGGCAAATTATTTTGGCAAATTATTTTGGGAGGCAAATTATTTTGGGAGGCAAATTATTTTGGCAAATTAATTTGGGAGGCAAATTATTTTGGCAAATTAATTTGGGAGGCAAATTATTTTGGCAAATTATTTTGGGAGGCAAATTATTTTGGCAAATTATTTTGGGAGGCAAATTATTTTGGGAGGCAAATTATTTTGGGAGGCAAATTATTTTGGCAAATTATTTTGGGAGGCAAATTATTTTGGCAAATTATTTTGGGAGGCAAATTATTTTAGGAGGCAAATTATTTTGGCAAATTATTTTGGGAGGCAAATTATTTTGAGAGGCAAATTATTTTGGGAGGCAAATTATTTTGGGAGGCAAATTATTTTGGCAAATTATTTTGGGAGGCAAATTATTTTGGCAAATTATTTTAGGAGGCAAATTATTTTGGCAAATTATTTTGGGAGGCAAATTATTTTGGCAAATTATTTTGGGAGGCAAATTATTTTGGGAGGCAAATTATTTTGGCAAAATATTTTGGGAGGCAAATTATTTTGGCAAATTATTTTGGGAGGCAAATTATTTTGGCAGGCAAATTATTTTGGGAGGCAAATTATTTTGGGAGGCAAATTATTTTGGCAGGCAAATGATTTTGGGAGGCAAATTATTTTGGGAGGCAAATTATTTTGGAAGGCAAATTATTTTGGCAAATTATTTTGGGAGGCAAATTATTTTGGCAAATTATTTTGGGAGGCAAATTATTTTGGCAAATTATTTTGGGAGGCAAATTATTTTGGGAGGCAAATTATTTTGGGAGGCAAATAATTTTGGGAGGCAAATTATTTTGGGAGGCAAATAATTTTGGCAAATTATTTTGGGAGGCAAATTATTTTGGGAGGCAAATTATTTTGGGAGGCAAATTATTTTGGCAAATTATTTTGGGAGGCAAATTATTTTGGCAAATTATTTTGGGAGGCAAATTATTTTGGCAAATTATTTTGGGAGGCAAATTATTTTGGCAAATTATTTTGGCAAATTATTTTGGGAGGCAAATTATTTAAATTATTTTACACTTTTGGTTATTGAGAAACAGCTCCTAAAACATTATTTGACACTTTTGGTTGTTGAAAAACAGCTTCTAACCATTATTTGACACTTTGGTTGTTGAGAAACAGCTCCTAAAACATTATTTTACACTTTTGGTTATTGAGAAACAGCTCCTAAAACATTATTTGACACTTTTGGTTGTTGAAAAACAGCTTCTAACCATTATTTGACACTTTGGTTGTTGAGAAACAGCTCCTAAAACATTATTTTACACTTTTGGTTAGTGAGAAACAGCTCCTAAAACATTATTTAACACTTTTGGTTGTTGAAAAACAGCTTCTAACCATTATTTGACACTTTGGTTGTTGAGAAACAGCTCCTAAAACATTATTTTACACTTTTGGTTATTGAGAAACAGCTCCTAAAACATTATTTTACACTTTTGGTTGTTGAGAAACAGCTCCTAAAACATTATTTAACACTTTTGGTTGTTGAAAAACAGCTTCTAACCATTATTTGACACTTTGGTTGTTGAGAAACAGCTCCTAAAACATTATTTTACACTTTTGGTTATTGAGAAACAGCTCCTAAAACATTATTTTACACTTTTGGTTGTTGAAAAACAGCTTCTAACCATTATTTGACACTTTGGTTGTTGAGAAACAGCTCCTAAAACATTATTTTACACTTTTGGTTATTGAGAAACAGCTCCTAAAACATTATTTGACACTTTTGGTTGTTGAAAAACAGCTTCTAACCATTATTTGACACTTTGGTTGTTGAGAAACAGCTCCTAAAACATTATTTTACACTTTTGGTTATTGAGAAACAGCTCCTAAAACATTATTTGACACTTTTGGTTGTTGAAAAACAGCTTCTAACCATTATTTGACACTTTGGTTGTTGAGAAACAGCTCCTAAAACATTATTTTACACTTTTGGTTGTTGAGAAACAGCTCCTAAAACATTATTTGACACTTTTGGTTGTTGAAAAACAGCTTCTAACCATTATTTGACACTTTGGTTGTTGAGAAACAGCTCCTAAAACATTATTTTACACTTTTGGTTATTGAGAAACAGCTCCTAAAACATTATTTGACACTTTTGGTTGTTGAAAAACAGCTTCTAACCATTATTTGACACTTTGGTTGTTGAGAAACAGATCCTAAAACATTATTTTACACTTTTGGTTATTGAGAAACAGCTCCTAAAACATTATTTGACACTTTTGGTTGTTGAAAAACAGCTTCTAACCATTATTTGACACTTTGGTTGTTGAGAAACAGCTCCTAAAACATTATTTTACACTTTTGGTTATTGAGAAACAGCTCCTAAAACATTATTTGACACTTTTGGTTGTTGAAAAACAGCTTCTAACCATTATTTGACACTTTGGTTGTTGAGAAACAGCTCCTAAAACATTATTTTACACTTTTGGTTGTTGAGAAACAGCTCCTAAAACATTATTTAACACTTTTGGTTGTTGAAAAACAGCTTCTAACCATTATTTGACACTTTGGTTGTTGAGAAACAGCTCCTAAAACATTATTTTACACTTTTGGTTATTGAGAAACAGCTCCTAAAACATTATTTTACACTTTTGGTTGTTGAAAAACAGCTTCTAACCATTATTTGACACTTTGGTTGTTGAGAAACAGCTCCTAAAACATTATTTTACACTTTTGGTTATTGAGAAACAGCTCCTAAAACATTATTTGACACTTTTGGTTGTTGAAAAACAGCTTCTAACCATTATTTGACACTTTGGTTGTTGAGAAACAGCTCCTAAAACATTATTTTACACTTTTGGTTATTGAGAAACAGCTCCTAAAACATTATTTGACACTTTTGGTTGTTGAAAAACAGCTTCTAACCATTATTTGACACTTTGGTTGTTGAGAAACAGCTCCTAAAACATTATTTTACACTTTTGGTTATTGAGAAACAGCTCCTAAAACATTATTTGACACTTTTGGTTGTTGAAAAACAGCTTCTAACCATTATTTGACACTTTGGTTGTTGAGAAACAGCTCCTAAAACATTATTCGACACTTTTGGTTGTTGAGAAACAGCTCCTAAAACATTATTTGACACTTTTGGTTGTTGAGAAACAGCTCCTAAAACATTATTTGACACTTTTGGTTGTTGAAAAACAGCTTCTAACCATTATTTGACACTTTTGGTTGTTGAGAAACAGCTCCTAAAACATTATTTGACACTTTTGGTTGTTGAAAAACAGCTTCTAACCATTATTTGACACTTTGGTTGTTGAGAAACAGCTCCTAAAACATTATTTGACACTTTTGGTTGTTGAAAAACAGCGTCTAACCATTATTTGACACTTTGGTTTTTGAGAAACAGCTCCTAAAACATTATTTGACACTTTTGGTTGTTGAAAAACAGCTTCTAACCATTATTTGACAATTTTGGTTGTTGAAAAACAGCTTCTAACCATTATTTGACACTTTGGTTGTTGAGAAACAGCTCATAAAACATTATTTGACACTTTTGGTTGTTGAGAAACAGCTCCTAAAACATTATTTGACAATTTTGGTTGTTGAAAAACAGCTTCTAACCATTATTTGACACTTTGGTTGTTGAGAAACAGCTCCTAAAACATTATTTTACACTTTTGGTTATTGAGAAACAGCTCCTAAAACATTATTTGACAATTTTGGTTGTTGAAAAACAGCTTCTAACCATTATTTGACACTTTGGTTGTTGAGAAACAGCTCCTAAAACATTATTTGACACTTTTGGTTGTTGAAAAACAGCTTCTAACCATTATTTGACACTTTGGTTGTTGAGAAACAGCTCCTAAAACATTATTTTACACTTTTGGTTATTGAGAAACAGCTCCTAAAACATTATTTGACACTTTTGGTTGTTGAAAAACAGCTTCTAACCATTATTTGACACTTTGGTTGTTGAGAAACAGCTCCTAAAACATTATTTTACACTTTTGGTTGTTGAGAAACAGCTCCTAAAACATTATTTAACACTTTTGGTTGTTGAAAAAAAGCTTCTAACCATTATTTGACACTTTGGTTGTTGAGAAACAGCTCCTAAAACATTATTTTACACTTTTGGTTGTTGAGAAACAGCTCCTAAAACATTATTTGACACTTTTGGTTGTTGAAAAACAGCTTCTAACCATTATTTGACACTTTGGTTGTTGAGAAACAGCTCCTAAAACATTATTTTACACTTTTGGTTATTGAGAAACAGCTCCTAAAACATTATTTGACACTTTTGGTTGTTGAAAAACAGCTTCTAACCATTATTTGACACTTTGGTTGTTGAGAAACAGATCCTAAAACATTATTTTACACTTTTGGTTATTGAGAAACAGCTCCTAAAACATTATTTGACACTGTTGGTTGTTGAAAAACAGCTTCTAACCATTATTTGACACTTTGGTTGTTGAGAAACAGCTCCTAAAACATTATTTTACACTTTTGGTTATTGAGAAACAGCTCCTAAAACATTATTTGACACTTTTGGTTGTTGAAAAACAGCTTCTAACCATTATTTGACACTTTGGTTGTTGAGAAACAGCTCCTAAAACATTATTTTACACTTTTGGTTGTTGAGAAACAGCTCCTAAAACATTATTTAACACTTTTGGTTGTTGAAAAACAGCTTCTAACCATTATTTGACACTTTGGTTGTTGAGAAACAGCTCCTAAAACATTATTTTACACTTTTGGTTATTGAGAAACAGCTCCTAAAACATTATTTGACACTTTTGGTTGTTGAAAAACAGCTTCTAACCATTATTTGACACTTTGGTTGTTGAAAAACAGCTCCTAAAACATTATTTTACGCTTTTGGTTGTTGAGAAACAGCTACTAAAACATTATTTGACACTTTTGGTTGTTGAAAAACAGCTTCTAACCATTATTTGACACTTTGGTTGTTGAGAAACAGCTCCTAAAACATTATTTGACACTTTTGGTTGTTGAAAAACAGCTTCTAACCATTATTTGACACTTTGGTTGTTGAGAAACAGCTCCTAAAACATTATTTTACACTTTTGGTTATTGAGAAACAGCTCCTAAAACATTATTTGACACTTTTGGTTGTTGAAAAACAGCTTCTAACCATTATTTGACACTTTGGTTGTTGAGAAACAGATCCTAAAACATTATTTTACACTTTTGGTTATTGAGAAACAGCTCCTAAAACATTATTTGACACTTTTGGTTGTTGAAAAACAGCTTCTAACCATTATTTGACACTTTGGTTGTTGAGAAACAGCTCCTAAAACATTATTTTACACTTTTGGTTATTGAGAAACAGCTCCTAAAACATTATTTGACACTTTTGGTTGTTGAAAAACAGCTTCTAACCATTATTTGACACTTTGGTTGTTGAGAAACAGCTCCTAAAACATTATTTTACACTTTTGGTTGTTGAGAAACAGCTCCTAAAACATTATTTAACACTTTTGGTTGTTGAAAAACAGCTTCTAACCATTATTTGACACTTTGGTTGTTGAGAAACAGCTCCTAAAACATTATTTTACACTTTTGGTTATTGAGAAACAGCTCCTAAAACATTATTTGACACTTTTGGTTGTTGAAAAACAGCTTCTAACCATTATTTGACACTTTGGTTGTTGAAAAACAGCTCCTAAAACATTATTTTACGCTTTTGGTTGTTGAGAAACAGCTCCTAAAACATTATTTGACACTTTTGGTTGTTGAAAAACAGCTTCTAACCATTATTTGACACTTTGGTTGTTGAGAAACAGCTCCTAAAACATTATTTTACACTTTTGGTTGTTTAAAAACAGCTTCTAACCATTATTTGACACTTTGGTTGTTGAGAAACAGCTCCTAAAACATTATTTTACACTTTTGGTTATTGAGAAACAGCTCCTAAAACATTATTTGACACTTTTGGTTGTTGAAAAACAGCTTCTAACCATTATTTGACACTTTGGTTGTTGAGAAACAGCTCCTAAAACATTATTTTACACTTTTGGTTGTTGAGAAACAGCTCCTAAAACATTATTTGACACTTTTGGTTGTTGAAAAAAAGCTTCTAACCATTATTTGACACTTTGGTTGTTGAGAAACAGCTCCTAAAACATTATTTTACACTTTTGGTTGTTGAGAAACAGCTCCTAAAACATTATTTGACACTTTTGGTTGTTGAAAAACAGCTTCTAACCATTATTTGACACTTTGGTTGTTGAGAAACAGCTCCTAAAACATTATTTTACACTTTTGGTTATTGAGAAACAGCTCCTAAAACATTATTTGACACTTTTGGTTGTTGAAAAACAGCTTCTAACCATTATTTGACACTTTGGTTGTTGAGAAACAGATCCTAAAACATTATTTTACACTTTTGGTTATTGAGAAACAGCTCCTAAAACATTATTTGACACTTTTGGTTGTTGAAAAACAGCTTCTAACCATTATTTGACACTTTGGTTGTTGAGAAACAGCTCCTAAAACATTATTTTACACTTTTGGTTATTGAGAAACAGCTCCTAAAACATTATTTGACACTTTTGGTTGTTGAAAAACAGCTTCTAACCATTATTTGACACTTTGGTTGTTGAGAAACAGCTCCTAAAACATTATTTTACACTTTTGGTTGTTGAGAAACAGCTCCTAAAACATTATTTAACACTTTTGGTTGTTGAAAAACAGCTTCTAACCATTATTTGACACTTTGGTTGTTGAGAAACAGCTCCTAAAACATTATTTTACACTTTTGGTTATTGAGAAACAGCTCCTAAAACATTATTTGACACTTTTGGTTGTTGAAAAACAGCTTCTAACCATTATTTGACACTTTGGTTGTTGAGAAACAGCTCCTAAAACATTATTTTACACTTTTGGTTAGTGAGAAACAGCTCCTAAAACATTATTTGACACTTTTGGTTGTTGAAAAACAGCTTCTAACCATTATTTGACACTTTGGTTGTTGAGAAACAGCTCCTAAAACATTATTTTACACTTTTGGTTATTGAGAAACAGCTCCTAAAACATTATTTGACACTTTTGGTTGTTGAAAAACAGCTTCTAACCATTATTTGACACTTTGGTTGTTGAGAAACAGCTCCTAAAACATTATTTTACACTTTTGGTTATTGAGAAACAGCTCCTAAAACATTATTTGACACTTTTGGTTGTTAAAAAACAGCTTCTAACCATTATTTGACACTTTGGTTGTTGAGAAACAGCTCCTAAAACATTATTTTACACTTTTGGTTATTGAGAAACAGCTCCTAAAACATTATTTGACACTTTTGGTTGTTGAAAAACAGCTTCTAACCATTATTTGACACTTTGGTTGTTGAGAAACAGCTCCTAAAACATTATTTTACACTTTTGGTTGTTGAGAAACAGCTCCTAAAACATTATTTTACACTTTTGGTTGTTGAAAAACAGCTTCTAACCATTATTTGACACTTTGGTTGTTGAGAAACAGCTCCTAAAACATTATTTTACACTTTTGGTTATTGAGAAACAGCTCCTAAAACATTATTTGACACTTTTGGTTATTATTATTGGTGATTATTATTATTTTGGGAGGCAAATTATTTTGGCAAATTATTTTGGGAGGCAAATTATTTTGGGAGGCAAATTATTTTGGCAAATTATTTTGGGAGGCAAATTATTTTGGCAAATTAATTTGGGAGGCAAATTATTTTGGCAAATTAATTTGGGAGGCAAATTATTTTGGGAGGCAAATTATTTTGGCAAATTATTTTGGGAGGCAAATTATTTTGGCAAATTATTTTGGGAGGCAAATTATTTTGGCAAATTATTTTGGGAGGCAAATTATTTTGGGAGGCAAATTATTTTGGGAGGCAAATTATTTTGGCAAATTATTTTGGGAGGCAAATTATTTTGGGAGGCAAATTATTTTGGCAAATTAATTTGGGAGGCAAATTATTTTGGCAAATTAATTTGGGAGGCAAATTATTTTGGCAAATTATTTTGGGAGGCAAATTATTTTGGCAAATTATTTTGGGAGGCAAATTATTTTGGGAGGCAAATTATTTTGGGAGGCAAATTATTTTGGCAAATTATTTTGGGAGGCAAATTATTTTGGCAAATTATTTTGGGAGGCAAATTATTTTAGGAGGCAAATTATTTTGGCAAATTATTTTGGGAGGCAAATTATTTTGAGAGGCAAATTATTTTGGGAGGCAAATTATTTTGGGAGGCAAATTATTTTGGCAAATTATTTTGGGAGGCAAATTATTTTGGCAAATTATTTTAGGAGGCAAATTATTTTGGCAAATTATTTTGGGAGGCAAATTATTTTGGCAAATTATTTTGGGAGGCAAATTATTTTGGGAGGCAAATTATTTTGGCAAAATATTTTGGGAGGCAAATTATTTTGGCAAATTATTTTGGGAGGCAAATTATTTTGGCAGGCAAATTATTTTGGGAGGCAAATTATTTTGGGAGGCAAATTATTTTGGCAGGCAAATGATTTTGGGAGGCAAATTATTTTGGGAGGCAAATTATTTTGGAAGGCAAATTATTTTGGCAAATTATTTTGGGAGGCAAATTATTTTGGCAAATTATTTTGGGAGGCAAATTATTTTGGCAAATTATTTTGGGAGGCAAATTATTTTGGGAGGCAAATTATTTTGGGAGGCAAATAATTTTGGGAGGCAAATTATTTTGGGAGGCAAATAATTTTGGCAAATTATTTTGGGAGGCAAATTATTTTGGGAGGCAAATTATTTTGGGAGGCAAATTATTTTGGCAAATTATTTTGGGAGGCAAATTATTTTGGCAAATTATTTTGGGAGGCAAATTATTTTGGCAAATTATTTTGGGAGGCAAATTATTTTGGCAAATTATTTTGGCAAATTATTTTGGGAGGCAAATTATTTAAATTATTTTACACTTTTGGTTATTGAGAAACAGCTCCTAAAACATTATTTGACACTTTTGGTTGTTGAAAAACAGCTTCTAACCATTATTTGACACTTTGGTTGTTGAGAAACAGCTCCTAAAACATTATTTTACACTTTTGGTTATTGAGAAACAGCTCCTAAAACATTATTTGACACTTTTGGTTGTTGAAAAACAGCTTCTAACCATTATTTGACACTTTGGTTGTTGAGAAACAGCTCCTAAAACATTATTTTACACTTTTGGTTAGTGAGAAACAGCTCCTAAAACATTATTTAACACTTTTGGTTGTTGAAAAACAGCTTCTAACCATTATTTGACACTTTGGTTGTTGAGAAACAGCTCCTAAAACATTATTTTACACTTTTGGTTATTGAGAAACAGCTCCTAAAACATTATTTTACACTTTTGGTTGTTGAGAAACAGCTCCTAAAACATTATTTAACACTTTTGGTTGTTGAAAAACAGCTTCTAACCATTATTTGACACTTTGGTTGTTGAGAAACAGCTCCTAAAACATTATTTTACACTTTTGGTTATTGAGAAACAGCTCCTAAAACATTATTTTACACTTTTGGTTGTTGAAAAACAGCTTCTAACCATTATTTGACACTTTGGTTGTTGAGAAACAGCTCCTAAAACATTATTTTACACTTTTGGTTATTGAGAAACAGCTCCTAAAACATTATTTGACACTTTTGGTTGTTGAAAAACAGCTTCTAACCATTATTTGACACTTTGGTTGTTGAGAAACAGCTCCTAAAACATTATTTTACACTTTTGGTTATTGAGAAACAGCTCCTAAAACATTATTTGACACTTTTGGTTGTTGAAAAACAGCTTCTAACCATTATTTGACACTTTGGTTGTTGAGAAACAGCTCCTAAAACATTATTTTACACTTTTGGTTGTTGAGAAACAGCTCCTAAAACATTATTTGACACTTTTGGTTGTTGAAAAACAGCTTCTAACCATTATTTGACACTTTGGTTGTTGAGAAACAGCTCCTAAAACATTATTTTACACTTTTGGTTATTGAGAAACAGCTCCTAAAACATTATTTGACACTTTTGGTTGTTGAAAAACAGCTTCTAACCATTATTTGACACTTTGGTTGTTGAGAAACAGATCCTAAAACATTATTTTACACTTTTGGTTATTGAGAAACAGCTCCTAAAACATTATTTGACACTTTTGGTTGTTGAAAAACAGCTTCTAACCATTATTTGACACTTTGGTTGTTGAGAAACAGCTCCTAAAACATTATTTTACACTTTTGGTTATTGAGAAACAGCTCCTAAAACATTATTTGACACTTTTGGTTGTTGAAAAACAGCTTCTAACCATTATTTGACACTTTGGTTGTTGAGAAACAGCTCCTAAAACATTATTTTACACTTTTGGTTGTTGAGAAACAGCTCCTAAAACATTATTTAACACTTTTGGTTGTTGAAAAACAGCTTCTAACCATTATTTGACACTTTGGTTGTTGAGAAACAGCTCCTAAAACATTATTTTACACTTTTGGTTATTGAGAAACAGCTCCTAAAACATTATTTTACACTTTTGGTTGTTGAAAAACAGCTTCTAACCATTATTTGACACTTTGGTTGTTGAGAAACAGCTCCTAAAACATTATTTTACACTTTTGGTTATTGAGAAACAGCTCCTAAAACATTATTTGACACTTTTGGTTGTTGAAAAACAGCTTCTAACCATTATTTGACACTTTGGTTGTTGAGAAACAGCTCCTAAAACATTATTTTACACTTTTGGTTATTGAGAAACAGCTCCTAAAACATTATTTGACACTTTTGGTTGTTGAAAAACAGCTTCTAACCATTATTTGACACTTTGGTTGTTGAGAAACAGCTCCTAAAACATTATTTTACACTTTTGGTTATTGAGAAACAGCTCCTAAAACATTATTTGACACTTTTGGTTGTTGAAAAACAGCTTCTAACCATTATTTGACACTTTGGTTGTTGAGAAACAGCTCCTAAAACATTATTCGACACTTTTGGTTGTTGAGAAACAGCTCCTAAAACATTATTTGACACTTTTGGTTGTTGAGAAACAGCTCCTAAAACATTATTTGACACTTTTGGTTGTTGAAAAACAGCTTCTAACCATTATTTGACACTTTTGGTTGTTGAGAAACAGCTCCTAAAACATTATTTGACACTTTTGGTTGTTGAAAAACAGCTTCTAACCATTATTTGACACTTTGGTTGTTGAGAAACAGCTCCTAAAACATTATTTGACACTTTTGGTTGTTGAAAAACAGCGTCTAACCATTATTTGACACTTTGGTTTTTGAGAAACAGCTCCTAAAACATTATTTGACACTTTTGGTTGTTGAAAAACAGCTTCTAACCATTATTTGACAATTTTGGTTGTTGAAAAACAGCTTCTAACCATTATTTGACACTTTGGTTGTTGAGAAACAGCTCATAAAACATTATTTGACACTTTTGGTTGTTGAGAAACAGCTCCTAAAACATTATTTGACAATTTTGGTTGTTGAAAAACAGCTTCTAACCATTATTTGACACTTTGGTTGTTGAGAAACAGCTCCTAAAACATTATTTTACACTTTTGGTTATTGAGAAACAGCTCCTAAAACATTATTTGACAATTTTGGTTGTTGAAAAACAGCTTCTAACCATTATTTGACACTTTGGTTGTTGAGAAACAGCTCCTAAAACATTATTTGACACTTTTGGTTGTTGAAAAACAGCTTCTAACCATTATTTGACACTTTGGTTGTTGAGAAACAGCTCCTAAAACATTATTTTACACTTTTGGTTATTGAGAAACAGCTCCTAAAACATTATTTGACACTTTTGGTTGTTGAAAAACAGCTTCTAACCATTATTTGACACTTTGGTTGTTGAGAAACAGCTCCTAAAACATTATTTTACACTTTTGGTTGTTGAGAAACAGCTCCTAAAACATTATTTAACACTTTTGGTTGTTGAAAAAAAGCTTCTAACCATTATTTGACACTTTGGTTGTTGAGAAACAGCTCCTAAAACATTATTTTACACTTTTGGTTGTTGAGAAACAGCTCCTAAAACATTATTTGACACTTTTGGTTGTTGAAAAACAGCTTCTAACCATTATTTGACACTTTGGTTGTTGAGAAACAGCTCCTAAAACATTATTTTACACTTTTGGTTATTGAGAAACAGCTCCTAAAACATTATTTGACACTTTTGGTTGTTGAAAAACAGCTTCTAACCATTATTTGACACTTTGGTTGTTGAGAAACAGATCCTAAAACATTATTTTACACTTTTGGTTATTGAGAAACAGCTCCTAAAACATTATTTGACACTGTTGGTTGTTGAAAAACAGCTTCTAACCATTATTTGACACTTTGGTTGTTGAGAAACAGCTCCTAAAACATTATTTTACACTTTTGGTTATTGAGAAACAGCTCCTAAAACATTATTTGACACTTTTGGTTGTTGAAAAACAGCTTCTAACCATTATTTGACACTTTGGTTGTTGAGAAACAGCTCCTAAAACATTATTTTACACTTTTGGTTGTTGAGAAACAGCTCCTAAAACATTATTTAACACTTTTGGTTGTTGAAAAACAGCTTCTAACCATTATTTGACACTTTGGTTGTTGAGAAACAGCTCCTAAAACATTATTTTACACTTTTGGTTATTGAGAAACAGCTCCTAAAACATTATTTGACACTTTTGGTTGTTGAAAAACAGCTTCTAACCATTATTTGACACTTTGGTTGTTGAAAAACAGCTCCTAAAACATTATTTTACGCTTTTGGTTGTTGAGAAACAGCTACTAAAACATTATTTGACACTTTTGGTTGTTGAAAAACAGCTTCTAACCATTATTTGACACTTTGGTTGTTGAGAAACAGCTCCTAAAACATTATTTGACACTTTTGGTTGTTGAAAAACAGCTTCTAACCATTATTTGACACTTTGGTTGTTGAGAAACAGCTCCTAAAACATTATTTTACACTTTTGGTTATTGAGAAACAGCTCCTAAAACATTATTTGACACTTTTGGTTGTTGAAAAACAGCTTCTAACCATTATTTGACACTTTGGTTGTTGAGAAACAGATCCTAAAACATTATTTTACACTTTTGGTTATTGAGAAACAGCTCCTAAAACATTATTTGACACTTTTGGTTGTTGAAAAACAGCTTCTAACCATTATTTGACACTTTGGTTGTTGAGAAACAGCTCCTAAAACATTATTTTACACTTTTGGTTATTGAGAAACAGCTCCTAAAACATTATTTGACACTTTTGGTTGTTGAAAAACAGCTTCTAACCATTATTTGACACTTTGGTTGTTGAGAAACAGCTCCTAAAACATTATTTTACACTTTTGGTTGTTGAGAAACAGCTCCTAAAACATTATTTAACACTTTTGGTTGTTGAAAAACAGCTTCTAACCATTATTTGACACTTTGGTTGTTGAGAAACAGCTCCTAAAACATTATTTTACACTTTTGGTTATTGAGAAACAGCTCCTAAAACATTATTTGACACTTTTGGTTGTTGAAAAACAGCTTCTAACCATTATTTGACACTTTGGTTGTTGAAAAACAGCTCCTAAAACATTATTTTACGCTTTTGGTTGTTGAGAAACAGCTCCTAAAACATTATTTGACACTTTTGGTTGTTGAAAAACAGCTTCTAACCATTATTTGACACTTTGGTTGTTGAGAAACAGCTCCTAAAACATTATTTTACACTTTTGGTTGTTTAAAAACAGCTTCTAACCATTATTTGACACTTTGGTTGTTGAGAAACAGCTCCTAAAACATTATTTTACACTTTTGGTTATTGAGAAACAGCTCCTAAAACATTATTTGACACTTTTGGTTGTTGAAAAACAGCTTCTAACCATTATTTGACACTTTGGTTGTTGAGAAACAGCTCCTAAAACATTATTTTACACTTTTGGTTGTTGAGAAACAGCTCCTAAAACATTATTTGACACTTTTGGTTGTTGAAAAAAAGCTTCTAACCATTATTTGACACTTTGGTTGTTGAGAAACAGCTCCTAAAACATTATTTTACACTTTTGGTTGTTGAGAAACAGCTCCTAAAACATTATTTGACACTTTTGGTTGTTGAAAAACAGCTTCTAACCATTATTTGACACTTTGGTTGTTGAGAAACAGCTCCTAAAACATTATTTTACACTTTTGGTTATTGAGAAACAGCTCCTAAAACATTATTTGACACTTTTGGTTGTTGAAAAACAGCTTCTAACCATTATTTGACACTTTGGTTGTTGAGAAACAGATCCTAAAACATTATTTTACACTTTTGGTTATTGAGAAACAGCTCCTAAAACATTATTTGACACTTTTGGTTGTTGAAAAACAGCTTCTAACCATTATTTGACACTTTGGTTGTTGAGAAACAGCTCCTAAAACATTATTTTACACTTTTGGTTATTGAGAAACAGCTCCTAAAACATTATTTGACACTTTTGGTTGTTGAAAAACAGCTTCTAACCATTATTTGACACTTTGGTTGTTGAGAAACAGCTCCTAAAACATTATTTTACACTTTTGGTTGTTGAGAAACAGCTCCTAAAACATTATTTAACACTTTTGGTTGTTGAAAAACAGCTTCTAACCATTATTTGACACTTTGGTTGTTGAGAAACAGCTCCTAAAACATTATTTTACACTTTTGGTTGTTGAGAAACAGCTCCTAAAACATTATTTGACACTTTTGGTTGTTGAAAAACAGCTTCTAACCATTATTTGACACTTTGGTTGTTGAAAAACAGCTCCTAAAACATTATTTTACGCTTTTGGTTGTTGAGAAACAGCTCCTAAAACATTATTTGACACTTTTGGTTGTTGAAAAACAGCTTCTAACCATTATTTGACACTTTGGTTGTTGAGAAACAGCTCCTAAAACATTATTTTACACTTTTGGTTGTTGAAAAACAGCTTCTAACCATTATTTGACACTTTGGTTGTTGAGAAACAGCTCCTAAAACATTATTTTACACTTTTGGTTATTGAGAAACAGCTCCTAAAACATTATTTGACACTTTTGGTTGTTGAAAAACAGCTTCTAACCATTATTTGACACTTTGGTTGTTGAGAAACAGATCCTAAAACATTATTTTACACTTTTGGTTATTGAGAAACAGCTCCTAAAACATTATTTGACACTTTTGGTTGTTGAAAAACAGCTTCTAACCATTATTTGACACTTTGGTTGTTGAGAAACAGCTCCTAAAACATTATTTTACACTTTTGGTTGTTGAGAAACAGCTCCTAAAACATTATTTGACACTTTTGGTTGTTGAAAAACAGCTTCTAACCATTATTTGACACTTTGGTTGTTGAGAAACAGCTCCTAAAACATTATTTGACACTTTTGGTTATTGAGAAACAGCTCCTAAAACATTATTTGACACTTTTGGTTGTTGAAAAACAGCTTCTAACCATTATTTGACACTTTGGTTGTTGAGAAACAGATCCTAAAACATTATTTTACACTTTTGGTTATTGAGAAACAGCTCCTAAAACATTATTTGACACTTTTGGTTGTTGAAAAACAGCTTCTAACCATTATTTGACACTTTGGTTGTTGAGAAACAGCTCCTAAAACATTATTTTACACTTTTGGTTATTGAGAAACAGCTCCTAAAACATTATTTGACACTTTTGGTTGTTGAAAAACAGCTTCTAACCATTATTTGACACTTTGGTTGTTGAGAAACAGCTCCTAAAACATTATTTTACACTTTTGGTTGTTGAGAAACAGCTCCTAAAACATTATTTAACACTTTTGGTTGTTGAAAAACAGCTTCTAACCATTATTTGACACTTTGGTTGTTGAGAAACAGCTCCTAAAACATTATTTTACACTTTTGGTTATTGAGAAACAGCTCCTAAAACATTATTTGACACTTTTGGTTGTTGAAAAACAGCTTCTAACCATTATTTGACACTTTGGTTGTTGAGAAACAGCTCCTAAAACATTATTTTACACTTTTGGTTATTGAGAAACAGCTCCTAAAACATTATTTGACACTTTTGGTTGTTGAAAAACAGCTTCTAACCATTATTTGACACTTTGGTTGTTGAGAAACAGCTCCTAAAACATTATTTTACACTTTTGGTTATTGAGAAACAGCTCCTAAAACATTATTTGACACTTTTGGTTGTTGAAAAACAGCTTCTAACCATTATTTAACACTTTGGTTGTTGAGAAACAGCTCCTAAAACATTATTTTACACTTTTGGTTATTGAGAAACAGCTCCTAAAATATTATTTGACACTTTTGGTTGTTGAAAAAAAGCTTCTAACCATTATTTGACACTTTGGTTGTTGAGAAACAGCTCCTAAAACATTATTTTACACTTTTGGTTATTGAGAAACAGCTCCTAAAACATTATTGGACACTTTTGGTTGTTGAAAAACAGCTTCTAACCATTATTTGACACTTTGGTTGTTGAGAAACAGCTCCTAAAACATTATTTTACACTTTTGGTTGTTGAGAAACAGCTCCTAAAACATTATTTTACACTTTTGGTTGTTGAAAAACAGCTTCTAACCATTATTTGACACTTTGGTTGTTGAGAAACAGCTCCTAAAACATTATTTTACACTTTTGGTTATTGAGAAACAGATCCTAAAACATTATTTGACACTTTTGGTTATTATTATTGGTGATTATTATTATTTTGGGAGGCAAATTATTTTGGCAAATTATTTTGGGAGGCAAATTATTTTGGGAGGCAAATTATTTTGGCAAATTATTTTGGGAGGCAAATTATTTTGGCAAATTATTTTGGGAGGCAAATTATTTTGGCAAATTAATTTGGGAGGCAAATTATTTTGGGAGGCAAATTATTTTGGCAAATTATTTTGGGAGGCAAATTATTTTGGGAGGCAAATTATTTTGGCAAATTATTTTGGGAGGCAAATTATTTTGGGAGGCAAATTATTTTGGCAAATTATTTTGGGAGGAAAATTATTTTGGGAGGCAAATTATTTTGGCAAATTATTTTGGGAGGCAAATTATTTTGGGAGGCAAATTATTTTGGGAGGCAAATTATTTTGGCAAATTATTTTGGGAGGCAAATTATTTTGGCAAATTATTTTGGGAGGCAAATTATTTTGGCAAATTATTTTGGGAGGCAAATTATTTTGGCAAATTATTTTGGGAGGCAAATTATTTTGGCAAATTATTTTGGGAGGCAAATTATTTTGGCAAATTATTTTGGCAAAATATTTTGGGAGGCAAATTATTTTGGGAGGCAAATTATTTTGGGAGGCAAATTATTTTGGGAGGCAAATTATTTTGGCAGGCAAATGATTTTGGGAGGCAAATTATTTTGGGAGGCAAATTATTTTGGAAGGCAAATTATTTTGGCAAATTATTTTGGGAGGCAAATTATTTTGGCAAATTATTTTGGGAGGCAAATTATTTTGGAAAATTATTTTGGAAAATTATTTTGGGAGGCAAATTATTTTGGGAGGCAAATTATTTTGGGAGGCAAATTATTTTGGGAGGCAAATAATTTTGGCAAATAATTTTGGGAGGCAAATTATTTTGGGAGGCAAATTATTTTGGGAGGCAAATTATTTTGGGAGGCAAATTATTTTGGCAAATTATTTTGGGAGGCAAATTATTTTGGCAAATTATTTTGGGAGGCAAATTATTTTGGCAAATTATTTTGGGAGGCAAATTATTTTGGCAAATTATTTTGGGAGGCAAATTATTTAAATTATTTTACACTTTTGGTTATTGAGAAACAGCTCCTAAAACATTATTTGACACTTTTGGTTGTTGAAAAACAGCTTCTAACCATTATTTGACACTTTGGTTGTTGAGAAACAGCTCCTAAAACATTATTTTACACTTTTGGTTATTGAGAAACAGCTCCTAAAACATTATTTGACACTTTTGGTTGTTGAAAAACAGCTTCTAACCATTATTTGACACTTTGGTTGTTGAGAAACAGCTCCTAAAACATTATTTTACACTTTTGGTTAGTGAGAAACAGCTCCTAAAACATTATTTAACACTTTTGGTTGTTGAAAAACAGCTTCTAACCATTATTTGACACTTTGGTTGTTGAGAAACAGCTCCTAAAACATTATTTTACACTTTTGGTTATTGAGAAACAGCTCCTAAAACATTATTTTACACTTTTGGTTGTTGAAAAACAGCTTCTAACCATTATTTGACACTTTGGTTGTTGAGAAACAGCTCATAAAACATTATTTTACACTTTTGGTTATTGAGAAACAGCTCCTAAAACATTATTTGACACTTTTGGTTGTTGAAAAACAGCTTCTAACCATTATTTGACACTTTGGTTGTTGAGAAACAGCTCCTAAAACATTATTTTACACTTTTGGTTATTGAGAAACAGCTCCTAAAACATTATTTGACACTTTTGGTTGTTGAAAAACAGCTTCTAACCATTATTTGACACTTTGGTTGTTGAGAAACAGCTCCTAAAACATTATTTTACACTTTTGGTTATTGAGAAACAGCTCCTAAAACATTATTTGACACTTTTGGTTGTTGAAAAACAGCTTCTAACCATTATTTGACACTTTGGTTGTTGAGAAACAGCTCCTAAAACATTATTTTACACTTTTGGTTAGTGAGAAACAGCTCCTAAAACATTATTTGACACTTTTGGTTGTTGAAAAACAGCTTCTAACCATTATTTGACACTTTGGTTGTTGAGAAACAGCTCCTAAAACATTATTTTACACTTTTGGTTATTGAGAAACAGCTCCTAAAACATTATTTGACACTTTTGGTTGTTAAAAAACAGCTTCTAACCATTATTTGACACTTTGGTTGTTGAGAAACAGCTCCTAAAACATTATTTTACACTTTTGGTTATTGAGAAACAGCTCCTAAAACATTATTGGACACTTTTGGTTGTTGAAAAACAGCTTCTAACCATTATTTGACACTTTGGTTGTTGAGAAACAGCTCCTAAAACATTATTTTACACTTTTGGTTGTTGAGAAACAGCTCCTAAAACATTATTTTACACTTTTGGTTGTTGAAAAACAGCTTCTAACCATTATTTGACACTTTGGTTGTTGAGAAACAGCTCCTAAAACATTATTTTACACTTTTGGTTATTGAGAAACAGATCCTAAAACATTATTTGACACTTTTGGTTATTATTATTGGTGATTATTATTATTTTGGGAGGCAAATTATTTTGGCAAATTATTTTGGGAGGCAAATTATTTTGGGAGGCAAATTATTTTGGCAAATTATTTTGGGAGGCAAATTATTTTGGCAAATTAATTTGGGAGGCAAATTATTTTGGGAGGCAAATTATTTTGGCAAATTATTTTGGGAGGCAAATTATTTTGGGAGGCAAATTATTTTGGCAAATTATTTTGGGAGGAAAATTATTTTGGGAGGCAAATTATTTTGGGAGGCAAATTATTTTGGGAGGCAAATTATTTTGGGAGGCAAATTATTTTGGGAGGCAAATTATTTTGGGAGGCAAATTATTTTGGCAAATTATTTTGGGAGGCAAATTATTTTGGCAAATTATTTTAGGAGGCAAATTATTTTGGCAAATTATTTTGGGAGGCAAATTATTTTGGCAAATTATTTTGGGAGGCAAATTATTTTGGCAAATTATTTTGGCAAAATATTTTGGGAGGCAAATTATTTTGGGAGGCAAATTATTTTGGGAGGCAAATTATTTTGGGAGGCAAATTATTTTGGCAGGCAAATGATTTTGGGAGGCAAATTATTTTGGGAGGCAAATTATTTTGGAAGGCAAATTATTTTGGCAAATTATTTTGGGAGGCAAATTATTTTGGCAAATTATTTTGGGAGGCAAATTATTTTGGAAAATTATTTTGGAAAATTATTTTGGGAGGCAAATTATTTTGGCAAATTATTTTGGGAGGCAAATTATTTTGGGAGGCAAATTATTTTGGCAAATTATTTTGGGAGGCAAATTATTTTGGGAGGCAAATTATTTTGGGAGGCAAATTATTTTGGCAAATTATTTTGGGAGGCAAATTATTTTGGCAAATTATTTTGGGAGGCAAATTATTTTGGCAAATTATTTTGGGAGGCAAATTATTTAAATTATTTTACACTTTTGGTTATTGAGAAACAGCTCCTAAAACATTATTTGACACTTTTGGTTGTTGAAAAACAGCTTCTAACCATTATTTGACACTTTGGTTGTTGAGAAACAGCTCCTAAAACATTATTTTACACTTTTGGTTATTGAGAAACAGCTCCTAAAACATTATTTGACACTTTTGGTTGTTGAAAAACAGCTTCTAACCATTATTTGACACTTTGGTTGTTGAGAAACAGCTCCTAAAACATTATTTTACACTTTTGGTTAGTGAGAAACAGCTCCTAAAACATTATTTAACACTTTTGGTTGTTGAAAAACAGCTTCTAACCATTATTTGACACTTTGGTTGTTGAGAAACAGCTCCTAAAACATTATTTTACACTTTTGGTTATTGAGAAACAGCTCCTAAAACATTATTTGACACTTTTGGTTGTTGAAAAACAGCTTCTAACCATTATTTGACACTTTGGTTGTTGAGAAACAGCTCCTAAAACATTATTTTACACTTTTGGTTATTGAGAAACAGCTCCTAAAACATTATTTGACACTTTTGGTTGTTGAAAAACAGCTTCTAACCATTATTTGACACTTTGGTTGTTGAGAAACAGCTCCTAAAACATTATTTTACACTTTTGGTTAGTGAGAAACAGCTCCTAAAACATTATTTGACACTTTTGGTTGTTGAAAAACAGCTTCTAACCATTATTTGACACTTTGGTTGTTGAGAAACAGCTCCTAAAACATTATTTTACACTTTTGGTTATTGAGAAACAGCTCCTAAAACATTATTTGACACTTTTGGTTGTTAAAAAACAGCTTCTAACCATTATTTGACACTTTGGTTGTTGAGAAACAGCTCCTAAAACATTATTTTACACTTTTGGTTATTGAGAAACAGCTCCTAAAACATTATTGGACACTTTTGGTTGTTGAAAAACAGCTTCTAACCATTATTTGACACTTTGGTTGTTGAGAAACAGCTCCTAAAACATTATTTTACACTTTTGGTTATTGAGAAACAGCTCCTAAAACATTATTTTACACTTTTGGTTGTTGAAAAACAGCTTCTAACCATTATTTGACACTTTGGTTGTTGAGAAACAGCTCATAAAACATTATTTTACACTTTTGGTTATTGAGAAACAGCTCCTAAAACATTATTTGACACTTTTGGTTGTTGAAAAACAGCTTCTAACCATTATTTGACACTTTGGTTGTTGAGAAACAGCTCCTAAAACATTATTTTACACTTTTGGTTATTGAGAAACAGCTCCTAAAACATTATTTGACACTTTTGGTTGTTGAAAAACAGCTTCTAACCATTATTTGACACTTTGGTTGTTGAGAAACAGCTCCTAAAACATTATTTTACACTTTTGGTTATTGAGAAACAGCTCCTAAAACATTATTTGACACTTTTGGTTGTTGAAAAACAGCTTCTAACCATTATTTGACACTTTGGTTGTTGAGAAACAGCTCCTAAAACATTATTTTACACTTTTGGTTAGTGAGAAACAGCTCCTAAAACATTATTTGACACTTTTGGTTGTTGAAAAACAGCTTCTAACCATTATTTGACACTTTGGTTGTTGAGAAACAGCTCCTAAAACATTATTTTACACTTTTGGTTATTGAGAAACAGCTCCTAAAACATTATTTTACACTTTTGGTTATTGAGAAACATCTCCTAAAACATTATTTAACACTTTTGGTTGTTGAAAAACAGCTTCTAACCATTATTTGACACTTTGGTTGTTGAGAAACAGCTCCTAAAACATTATTTTACACTTTTGGTTATTGAGAAACAGCTCCTAAAACATTATTTGACACTTTTGGTTGTTGAAAAACAGCTTCTAACCATTATTTGACACTTTGGTTGTTGAGAAACAGCTCCTAAAACATTATTTTACACTTTTGGTTATTGAGAAACAGCTCCTAAAACATTATTTTACACTTTTGGTTGTTGAAAAACAGCTTCTAACCATTATTTGACACTTTGGTTGTTGAGAAACAGCTCCTAAAACATTATTTTACACTTTTGGTTAGTGAGAAACAGCTCCTAAAACATTATTTGACACTTTTGGTTGTTGAAAAACAGCTTCTAACCATTATTTGACACTTTGGTTGTTGAGAAACAGCTCCTAAAACATTATTTTACACTTTTGGTTATTGAGAAACAGCTCCTAAAACATTATTTGACACTTTTGGTTGTTAAAAAACAGCTTCTAACCATTATTTGACACTTTGGTTGTTGAGAAACAGCTCCTAAAACATTATTTTACACTTTTGGTTATTGAGAAACAGCTCCTAAAACATTATTGGACACTTTTGGTTGTTGAAAAACAGCTTCTAACCATTATTTGACACTTTGGTTGTTGAGAAACAGCTCCTAAAACATTATTTTACACTTTTGGTTATTGAGAAACAGCTCCTAAAACATTATTTTACACTTTTGGTTGTTGAAAAACAGCTTCTAACCATTATTTGACACTTTGGTTGTTGAGAAACAGCTCATAAAACATTATTTTACACTTTTGGTTATTGAGAAACAGCTCCTAAAACATTATTTGACACTTTTGGTTGTTGAAAAACAGCTTCTAACCATTATTTGACACTTTGGTTGTTGAGAAACAGCTCCTAAAACATTATTTTACACTTTTGGTTATTGAGAAACAGCTCCTAAAACATTATTTGACACTTTTGGTTGTTGAAAAACAGCTTCTAACCATTATTTGACACTTTGGTTGTTGAGAAACAGCTCCTAAAACATTATTTTACACTTTTGGTTATTGAGAAACAGCTCCTAAAACATTATTTGACACTTTTGGTTGTTGAAAAACAGCTTCTAACCATTATTTGACACTTTGGTTGTTGAGAAACAGCTCCTAAAACATTATTTTACACTTTTGGTTAGTGAGAAACAGCTCCTAAAACATTATTTGACACTTTTGGTTGTTGAAAAACAGCTTCTAACCATTATTTGACACTTTGGTTGTTGAGAAACAGCTCCTAAAACATTATTTTACACTTTTGGTTATTGAGAAACAGCTCCTAAAACATTATTTTACACTTTTGGTTATTGAGAAACAGCTCCTAAAACATTATTGGACACTTTTGGTTGTTGAAAAACAGCTTCTAACCATTATTTGACACTTTGGTTGTTGAGAAACAGCTCCTAAAACATTATTTTACACTTTTGGTTGTTGAGAAACAGCTCCTAAAACATTATTTTACACTTTTGGTTATTGAGAAACAGCTCCTAAAACATTATTTGACACTTTTGGTTATTATTATTGGTGATTATTATTATTTTGGGAGGCAAATTATTTTGGGAGGCAAATTATTTTGGCAAATTATTTTGGGAGGCAAATTATTTTGGCAAATTATTTTGGGAGGCAAATTATTTTGGCAAATTAATTTGGGAGGCAAATTATTTTGGGAGGCAAATTATTTTGGCAAATTATTTTGGGAGGCAAATTATTTTGGGAGGCAAATTATTTTGGCAAATTATTTTGGGAGGCAAATTATTTTGGGAGGCAAATTATTTTGGCAAATTATTTTGGGAGGAAAATTATTTTGGGAGGCAAATTATTTTGGCAAATTATTTTGGGAGGCAAATTATTTTGGCAAATTATTTTGGGAGGCAAATTATTTTGGCAAATTATTTTGGGAGGCAAATTATTTTGGGAGGCAAATTATTTTGGCAAATTATTTTGGGAGGCAAATTATTTTGGCAAATTATTTTAGGAGGCAAATTATTTTGGCAAATTATTTTGGGAGGCAAATTATTTTGGCAAATTATTTTGGGAGGCAAATTATTTTGGGAGGCAAATTATTTTGGCAAATTATTTTGGCAAAATATTTTGGGAGGCAAATTATTTTGGGAGGCAAATTATTTTGGGAGGCAAATTATTTTGGCAGGCAAATGATTTTGGGAGGCAAATTATTTTGGGAGGCAAATTATTTTGGAAGGCAAATTATTTTGGCAGGCAAATTATTTTGGCAAATTATTTTGGGAGGCAAATTATTTTGGCAAATTATTTTGGGAGGCAAATTATTTTGGCAAATTATTTTGGGAGGCAAATTATTTTGGGAGGCAAATTATTTTGGCAAATTATTTTGGGAGGCAAATTATTTTGGGAGGCAAATTATTTTGGGAGGCAAATTATTTTGGGAGGCAAATTATTTTGGGAGGCAAATTATTTTGGCAAATTATTTTGGGAGGCAAATTATTTTGGGAGGCAAATTATTTTGGGAGGCAAATTATTTTGGCAAATTATTTTGGGAGGCAAATTATTTTGGCAAATTATTTTGGGAGGCAAATTATTTAAATTATTTTACACTTTTGGTTATTGAGAAACAGCTCCTAAAACATTATTTGACACTTTTGGTTGTTGAAAAACAGCTTCTAACCATTATTTGACACTTTGGTTGTTGAGAAACAGCTCCTAAAACATTATTTTACACTTTTGGTTATTGAGAAACAGCTCCTAAAACATTATTTGACACTTTTGGTTGTTGAAAAACAGCTTCTAACCATTATTTGACACTTTGGTTGTTGAGAAACAGCTCCTAAAACATTATTTTACACTTTTGGTTAGTGAGAAACAGCTCCTAAAACATTATTTAACACTTTTGGTTGTTGAAAAACAGCTTCTAACCATTATTTGACACTTTGGTTGTTGAGAAACAGCTCCTAAAACATTATTTTACACTTTTGGTTATTGAGAAACAGCTCCTAAAACATTATTTTACACTTTTGGTTGTTGAAAAACAGCTTCTAACCATTATTTGACACTTTGGTTGTTGAGAAACAGCTCCTAAAACATTATTTTACACTTTTGGTTATTGAGAAACAGCTCCTAAAACATTATTTGACACTTTTGGTTGTTGAAAAACAGCTTCTAACCATTATTTGACACTTTGGTTGTTGAGAAACAGCTCCTAAAACATTATTTTACACTTTTGGTTATTGAGAAACAGCTCCTAAAACATTATTTGACACTTTTGGTTGTTGAAAAACAGCTTCTAACCATTATTTGACACTTTGGTTGTTGAGAAACAGCTCCTAAAACATTATTTTACACTTTTGGTTATTGAGAAACATCTCCTAAAACATTATTTGACACTTTTGGTTGTTAAAAAACAGCTTCTAACCATTATTTGACACTTTGGTTGTTGAGAAACAGCTCCTAAAACATTATTTTACACTTTTGGTTATTGAGAAACAGCTCCTAAAACATTATTTGACACTTTTGGTTGTTGAAAAACAGCTTCTAACCATTATTTGACACTTTGGTTGTTGAGAAACAGCTCCTAAAACATTATTTTACACTTTTGGTTGTTGAAAAACAGCTTCTAACCATTATTTGACACTTTGGTTGTTGAGAAACAGCTCCTAAAACATTATTTTACACTTTTGGTTATTGAGAAACAGCTCCTAAAACATTATTTGACACTTTTGGTTATTATTATTGGTGATTATTATTATTTTGGGAGGCAAATTATTTTGGCAAATTATTTTGGGAGGCAAATTATTTTGGGAGGCAAATTATTTTGGGAGGCAAATTATTTTGGCAAATTATTTTGGGAGGCAAATTATTTTGGCAAATTATTTTGGGAGGCAAATTATTTTGGGAGGCAAATTATTTTGGGAGGCAAATTATTTTGGCAAATTATTTTGGGAGGCAAATTATTTTGGGAGGCAAATTATTTTGGGAGGCAAATTATTTTGGCAAATTATTTTGGGAGGAAAATTATTTTGGGAGGCAAATTATTTTGGCAAATTATTTTGGGAGGCAAATTATTTTGGCAAATTATTTTGGGAGGCAAATTATTTTGGGAGGCAAATTATTTTGGGAGGCAAATTATTTTGGCAAATTATTTTGGCAAAATATTTTGGGAGGCAAATTATTTTGGCAAATTATTTTGGGAGGCAAATTATTTTGGCAAATTATTTTGGGAGGCAAATTATTTTGGGAGGCAAATTATTTTGGGAGGCAAATTATTTTGGCAAATTATTTTGGCAGGCAAATGATTTTGGGAGGCAAATTATTTTGGGAGGCAAATTATTTTGGAAGGCAAATTATTTTGGCAAATTATTTTGGGAGGCAAATTATTTTGGCAAATTATTTTGGGAGGCAAATTATTTTGGCAAATTATTTTGGGAGGCAAATTATTTTGGCAAATTATTTTGGGAGGCAAATTATTTTGGCAAATTATTTTGGGAGGCAAATTATTTTGGCAAATTATTTTGGGAGGCAAATTATTTTGGGAGGCAAATAATTTTGGCAAATTATTTTGGGAGGCAAATTATTTTGGCAAATTATTTTGGGAGGCAAATTATTTTGGCAAATTATTTTGGGAGGCAAATTATTTTGGCAAATTATTTTGGGAGGCAAATTATTTTGGCAAATTATTTTGGGAGGCAAATTATTTAAATTATTTTACACTTTTGGTTATTGAGAAACAGCTCCTAAAACATTATTTGACACTTTTGGTTGTTGAAAAACAGCTTCTAACCATTATTTGACACTTTGGTTGTTGAGAAACAGCTCCTAAAACATTATTTTACACTTTTGGTTATTGAGAAACAGCTCCTAAAACATTATTTTACACTTTTGGTTGTTGAAAAACAGCTTCTAACCATTATTTGACACTTTGGTTGTTGAGAAACAGCTCCTAAAACATTATTTTACACTTTTGGTTATTGAGAAACAGCTCCTAAAACATTATTTGACACTTTTGGTTGTTGAAAAACAGCTTCTAACCATTATTTGACACTTTGGTTGTTGGGAAACAGCTCCTAAAACATTATTTTACACTTTTGGTTAGTGAGAAACAGCTCCTAAAACATTATTTGACACTTTTGGTTGTTGAAAAACAGCTTCTAACCATTATTTGACACTTTGGTTGTTGAGAAACAGCTCCTAAAACATTATTTTACACTTTTGGTTATTGAGAAACAGCTCCTAAAACATTATTTGACACTTTTGGTTGTTAAAAAACAGCTTCTAACCATTATTTGACACTTTGGTTGTTGAGAAACAGCTCCTAAAACATTATTTTACACTTTTGGTTAGTGAGAAACAGCTCCTAAAACATTATTTGACACTTTTGGATGTTGAAAAACAGCTTCTAACCATTATTTGACACTTTGGTTGTTGAGAAACAGCTCCTAAAACATTATTTTACACTTTTGGTTATTGAGAAACAGCTCCTAAAACATTATTTGACACTTTTGGTTGTTAAAAAACAGCTTCTAACCATTATTTGACACTTTGGTTGTTGAGAAACAGCTCCTAAAACATTATTTTACACTTTTGGTTATTGAGAAACATCTCCTAAAACATTATTTGACACTTTTGGTTGTTAAAAAACAGCTTCTAACCATTATTTGACACTTTGGTTGTTGAGAAACAGCTCCTAAAACATTATTTTACACTTTTGGTTATTGAGAAACAGCTCCTAAAACATTATTTGACACTTTTGGTTGTTGAAAAACAGCTTCTAACCATTATTTGACACTTTGGTTGTTGAGAAACAGCTCCTAAAACATTATTTTACACTTTTGGTTGTTGAAAAACAGCTTCTAACCATTATTTGACACTTTGGTTGTTGAGAAACAGCTCCTAAAACATTATTTTACACTTTTGGTTATTGAGAAACAGCTCCTAAAACATTATTTGACACTTTTGGTTATTATTATTGGTGATTATTATTATTTTGGGAGGCAAATTATTTTGGCAAATTATTTTGGGAGGCAAATTATTTTGGGAGGCAAATTATTTTGGCAAATTATTTTGGGAGGCAAATTATTTTGGCAAATTATTTTGGGAGGCAAATTATTTTGGGAGGCAAATTATTTTGGGAGGCAAATTATTTTGGCAAATTATTTTGGGAGGCAAATTATTTTGGGAGGCAAATTATTTTGGCAAATTATTTTGGGAGGCAAATTATTTTGGGAGGCAAATTATTTTGGCAAATTATTTTGGGAGGAAAATTATTTTGGGAGGCAAATTATTTTGGCAAATTATTTTGGGAGGCAAATTATTTTGGCAAATTATTTTGGGAGGCAAATTATTTTGGCAAATTATTTTGGGAGGCAAATTATTTTGGGAGGCAAATTATTTTGGGAGGCAAATTATTTTGGCAAATTATTTTGGGAGGCAAATTATTTTGGCAAATTATTTTAGGAGGCAAATTATTTTGGCAAATTATTTTGGGAGGCAAATTATTTTGGCAAATTATTTTGGGAGGCAAATTATTTTGGGAGGCAAATTATTTTGGCAAATTATTTTGGCAAAATATTTTGGGAGGCAAATTATTTTGGCAAATTATTTTGGGAGGCAAATTATTTTGGCAAATTATTTTGGGAGGCAAATTATTTTGGGAGGCAAATTATTTTGGGAGGCAAATTATTTTGGCAAATTATTTTGGCAGGCAAATGATTTTGGGAGGCAAATTATTTTGGGAGGCAAATTATTTTGGAAGGCAAATTATTTTGGCAAATTATTTTGGGAGGCAAATTATTTTGGCAAATTATTTTGGGAGGCAAATTATTTTGGCAAATTATTTTGGGAGGAAAAATTATTTTGGCAAATTATTTTGGGAGGCAAATTATTTTGGCAAATTATTTTGGGAGGCAAATTATTTTGGCAAATTATTTTGGGAGGCAAATTATTTTGGGAGGCAAATAATTTTGGCAAATTATTTTGGGAGGCAAATTATTTTGGGAGGCAAATTATTTTGGGAGGCAAATTATTTTGGCAAATTATTTTGGGAGGCAAATTATTTTGGCAAATTATTTTGGGAGGCAAATTATTTTGGGAGGCAAATTATTTTGGCAAATTATTTTGGGAGGCAAATTATTTAAATTATTTTACACTTTTGGTTATTGAGAAACAGCTCCTAAAACATTATTTGACACTTTTGGTTGTTGAAAAACAGCTTCTAACCATTATTTGACACTTTGGTTGTTGAGAAACAGCTCCTAAAACATTATTTTACACTTTTGGTTATTGAGAAACAGCTCCTAAAACATTATTTTACACTTTTGGTTGTTGAAAAACAGCTTCTAACCATTATTTGACACTTTGGTTGTTGAGAAACAGCTCCTAAAACATTATTTTACACTTTTGGTTATTGAGAAACAGCTCCTAAAACATTATTTGACACTTTTGGTTGTTGAAAAACAGCTTCTAACCATTATTTGACACTTTGGTTGTTGGGAAACAGCTCCTAAAACATTATTTTACACTTTTGGTTAGTGAGAAACAGCTCCTAAAACATTATTTGACACTTTTGGTTGTTGAAAAACAGCTTCTAACCATTATTTGACACTTTGGTTGTTGAGAAACAGCTCCTAAAACATTATTTTACACTTTTGGTTATTGAGAAACAGCTCCTAAAACATTATTTGACACTTTTGGTTGTTAAAAAACAGCTTCTAACCATTATTTGACACTTTGGTTGTTGAGAAACAGCTCCTAAAACATTATTTTACACTTTTGGTTAGTGAGAAACAGCTCCTAAAACATTATTTGACACTTTTGGTTGTTGAAAAACAGCTTCTAACCATTATTTGACACTTTGGTTGTTGAGAAACAGCTCCTAAAACATTATTTTACACTTTTGGTTGTTGAGAAACAGCTCCTAAAACATTATTTTACACTTTTGGTTATTGAGAAACAGCTCCTAAAACATTATTTGACACTTTTGGTTATTATTATTGGTGATTATTATTATTTTGGGAGGCAAATTATTTTGGGAGGCAAATTATTTTGGGAGGCAAATTATTTTGGGAGGCAAATTATTTTGGCAAATTATTTTGGGAGGCAAATTATTTTGGCAAATTATTTTGGGAGGCAAATTATTTTGGCAAATTAATTTGGGAGGCAAATTATTTTGGGAGGCAAATTATTTTGGCAAATTATTTTGGGAGGCAAATTATTTTGGGAGGCAAATTATTTTGGCAAATTATTTTGGGAGGCAAATTATTTTGGGAGGCAAATTATTTTGGGAGGCAAATTATTTTGGCAAATTATTTTGGGAGGAAAATTATTTTGGGAGACAAATTATTTTGGCAAATTATTTTGGGAGGCAAATTATTTTGGCAAATTATTTTGGGAGGCAAATTATTTTGGCAAATTATTTTGGGAGGCAAATTATTTTGGCAAATTATTTTAGGAGGCAAATTATTTTGGCAAATTATTTTGGGAGGCAAATTATTTTGGCAAATTATTTTGGGAGGCAAATTATTTTGGGAGGCAAATTATTTTGGCAAATTATTTTGGCAAAATATTTTGGGAGGCAAATTATTTTGGCAAATTATTTTGGGAGGCAAATTATTTTGGGAGGCAAATTATTTTGGGAGGCAAATTATTTTGGCAGGCAAATGATTTTGGGAGGCAAATGATTTTGGGAGGCAAATTATTTTGGAAGGCAAATTATTTTGGCAAATTATTTTGGCAAATTATTTTGGGAGGCAAATTATTTTGGCAAATTATTTTGGAAAATTATTTTGGAAAATTATTTTGGGAGGCAAATTATTTTGGCAAATTATTTTGGGAGGCAAATTATTTTGGGAGGCAAATTATTTTGGGAGGCAAATTATTTTGGCAAATTATTTTGGCAAAATATTTTGGGAGGCAAATTATTTTGGGAGGCAAATTATTTTGGCAAATTATTTTGGGAGGCAAATTATTTTGGGAGGCAAATTATTTTGGCAAATTATTTTGGCAGGCAAATGATTTTGGGAGGCAAATTATTTTGGGAGGCAAATTATTTTGGAAGGCAAATTATTTTGGCAAATTATTTTGGGAGGCAAATTATTTTGGCAAATTATTTTGGGAGGCAAATTATTTTGGCAAATTATTTTGGGAGGCAAATTATTTTGGCAAATTATTTTGGGAGGCAAATTATTTTGGCAAATTATTTTGGGAGGCAAATTATTTTGGCAAATTATTTTGGGAGGCAAATTATTTTGGGAGGCAAATTATTTTGGGAGGCAAATTATTTTGGGAGGCAAATTATTTTGGCAAATTATTTTGGGAGGCAAATTATTTTGGGAGGCAAATTATTTTGGGAGGCAAATTATTTTGGGAGGCAAATTATTTTGGGAGGCAAATTATTTTGGGAGGCAAATTATTTTGGCAAATTATTTTGGGAGGCAAATTATTTTGGCAAATTATTTTGGGAGGCAAATTATTTTGGCAAATTATTTTGGGAGGCAAATTATTTTGGGAGGCAAATTATTTAAATTATTTTACACTTTTGGTTATTGAGAAACAGCTCCTAAAACATTATTTGACACTTTTGGTTGTTGAAAAACAGCTTCTAACCATTATTTGACACTTTGGTTGTTGAGAAACAGCTCCTAAAACATTATTTTACACTTTTGGTTGTTGAAAAACAGCTTCTAACCATTATTTGACACTTTGGTTGTTGAGAAACAGCTCCTAAAACATTATTTTACACTTTTGGTTATTGAGAAACAGCTCCTAAAACATTATTTGACACTTTTGGTTGTTGAAAAACAGCTTCTAACCATTATTTGACACTTTGGTTGTTGAGAAACAGCTCCTAAAACATTATTTTACACTTTTGGTTATTGAGAAACAGCTCCTAAAACATTATTTGACACTTTTGGTTGTTGAAAAACAGCTTCTAACCATTATTTGACACTTTGGTTGTTGAGAAACAGCTCCTAAAACATTATTTTACACTTTTGGTTAGTGAGAAACAGCTCCTAAAACATTATTTAACACTTTTGGTTGTTGAAAAACAGCTTCTAACCATTATTTGACACTTTGGTTGTTGAGAAACAGCTCCTAAAACATTATTTTACACTTTTGGTTATTGAGAAACAGCTCCTAAAACATTATTTTACACTTTTGGTTGTTGAAAAACAGCTTCTAACCATTATTTGACACTTTGGTTGTTGAGAAACAGCTCCTAAAACATTATTTTACACTTTTGGTTGTTGAGAAACAGCTCCTAAAACATTATTTTACACTTTTGGTTGTTGAAAAACAGCTTCTAACCATTATTTGACACTTTGGTTGTTGAGAAACAGCTCCTAAAACATTATTTTACACTTTTGGTTATTGAGAAACAGCTCCTAAAACATTATTTGACACTTTTGGTTATTATTATTGGTGATTATTATTATTTTGGGAGGCAAATTATTTTGGGAGGCAAATTATTTTGGCAAATTATTTTGGGAGGCAAATTATTTTGGCAAATTAATTTGGGAGGCAAATTATTTTGGGAGGCAAATTATTTTGGCAAATTATTTTGGGAGGCAAATTATTTTGGGAGGCAAATTATTTTGGCAAATTATTTTGGGAGGCAAATTATTTTGGGAGGCAAATTATTTTGGCAAATTATTTTGGCAAATTATTTTGGCAAATTATTTTGGGAGGCAAATTATTTTGGCAAATTATTTTGGGAGGCAAATTATTTTGGCAAATTATTTTGGGAGGCAAATTATTTTGGCAAATTATTTTGGGAGGCAAATTATTTTGGCAAATTATTTTGGGAGGCAAATTATTTTGGGAGGCAAATTATTTTGGCAAATTATTTTGGGAGGCAAATTATTTTGGCAAATTATTTTAGGAGGCAAATTATTTTGGCAAATTATTTTGGGAGGCAAATTATTTTGGCAAATTATTTTGGGAGGCAAATTATTTTGGGAGGCAAATTATTTTGGCAAAATATTTTGGGAGGCAAATTATTTTGGCAAATTATTTTGGGAGGCAAATTATTTTGGCAAATTATTTTGGGAGGCAAATTATTTTGGGAGGCAAATTATTTCAGGAGGCAAATTATTTTGGGAGGCAAATTATTTTGGCAGGCAAATGATTTTGGGAGGCAAATTATTTTGGGAGGCAAATTATTTTGGAAGGCAAATTATTTTGGCAAATTATTTTGGGAGGCAAATTATTTTGGCAAATTATTTTGGGAGGCAAATTATTTTGGCAAATTATTTTGGCAAATTATTTTGGGAGGCAAATTATTTTGGGAGGCAAATTATTTTGGGAGGCAAATTATTTTGGGAGGCAAATTATTTTGGGAGGCAAATTATTTTGGGAGGCAAATTATTTTGGGAGGCAAATTATTTTGGCAAATTATTTTGGGAGGCAAATTATTTTGGGAGGCAAATTATTTTGGGAGGCAAATTATTTTTGGCAAATTATTTTGGGAGGCAAATTATTTTGGCAAATTATTTTGGGAGGCAAATTATTTAAATTATTTTACACTTTTGGTTATTGAGAAACAGCTCCTAAAACATTATTTGACACTTTTGGTTGTTGAAAAACAGCTTCTAACCATTATTTGACACTTTGGTTGTTGAGAAACAGCTCCTAAAACATTATTTTACACTTTTGGTTATTGAGAAACAGCTCCTAAAACATTATTTGACACTTTTGGTTGTTAAAAAACAGCTTCTAACCATTATTTGACACTTTGGTTGTTGAGAAACAGCTCCTAAAACATTATTTTACACTTTTGGTTATTGAGAAACAGCTCCTAAAACATTATTTGACACTTTTGGTTGTTGAAAAACAGCTTCTAACCATTATTTGACACTTTGGTTGTTGAGAAACAGCTCCTAAAACATTATTTTACACTTTTGGTTGTTGAAAAACAGCTTCTAACCATTATTTGACACTTTGGTTGTTGAGAAACAGCTCCTAAAACATTATTTTACACTTTTGGTTATTGAGAAACAGCTCCTAAAACATTATTTGACACTTTTGGTTATTATTATTGGTGATTATTATTATTTTGGGAGGCAAATTATTTTGGGAGGCAAATTATTTTGGGAGGCAAATTATTTTGGGAGGCAAATTATTTTGGCAAATTATTTTGGGAGGCAAATTATTTTGGGAGGCAAATTATTTTGGGAGGCAAATTATTTTGGGAGGCAAATTATTTTGGCAAATTATTTTGGGAGGCAAATTATTTTGGCAAATTATTTTGGGAGGCAAATTATTTTGGCAAATTATTTTGGGAGGCAAATTATTTTGGCAAATTATTTTGGGAGGCAAATTATTTTGGCAAATTATTTTGGGAGGCAAATTATTTTGGCAAATTATTTTGGGAGGCAAATTATTTTGGGAGGCAAATTATTTTGGGAGGCAAATTATTTTGGGAGGCAAATTATTTTGGGAGGCAAATTATTTTGGCAAATTATTTTGGGAGGCAAATTATTTTGGCAAATTATTTTAGGAGGCAAATTATTTTGGCAAATTATTTTGGGAGGCAAATTATTTTGGCAAATTATTTTGGGAGGCAAATTATTTTGGGAGGCAAATTATTTTGGCAAATTATTTTGGCAAAATATTTTGGGAGGCAAATTATTTTGGCAAATTATTTTGGGAGGCAAATTATTTTGGCAAATTATTTTGGGAGGCAAATTATTTTGGGAGGCAAATTATTTTGGGAGGCAAATTATTTCAGGAGGCAAATTATTTTGGGAGGCAAATTATTTTGGCAAATTATTTTGGCAGGCAAATGATTTTGGGAGGCAAATTATTTTGGGAGGCAAATTATTTTGGAAGGCAAATTATTTTGGCAAATTATTTTGGGAGGCAAATTATTTTGGCAAATTATTTTGGGAGGCAAATTATTTTGGCAAATTATTTTGGCAAATTATTTTGGGAGGCAAATTATTTTGGGAGGCAAATTATTTTGGGAGGCAAATTATTTTGGGAGGCAAATTATTTTGGGAGGCAAATAATTTTGGGAGGCAAATAATTTTGGCAAATTATTTTGGGAGGCAAATTATTTTGGGAGGCAAATTATTTTGGGAGGCAAATTATTTTTGGCAAATTATTTTGGGAGGCAAATTATTTTGGCAAATTATTTTGGGAGGCAAATTATTTTGGCAAATTATTTTGGGAGGCAAATTATTTAAATTATTTTACACTTTTGGTTATTGAGAAACAGCTCCTAAAACATTATTTGACACTTTTGGTTGTTGAAAAACAGCTTCTAACCATTATTTGACACTTTGGTTGTTGAGAAACAGCTCCTAAAACATTATTTTACACTTTTGGTTATTGAGAAACAGCTCCTAAAACATTATTTGACACTTTTGGTTGTTAAAAAACAGCTTCTAACCATTATTTGACACTTTGGTTGTTGAGAAACAGCTCCTAAAACATTATTTTACACTTTTGGTTATTGAGAAACAGCTCCTAAAACATTATTTGACACTTTTGGTTGTTGAAAAACAGCTTCTAACCATTATTTGACACTTTGGTTGTTGAGAAACAGCTCCTAAAACATTATTTTACACTTTTGGTTGTTGAAAAACAGCTTCTAACCATTATTTGACACTTTGGTTGTTGAGAAACAGCTCCTAAAACATTATTTTACACTTTTGGTTATTGAGAAACAGCTCCTAAAACATTATTTGACACTTTTGGTTATTATTATTGGTGATTATTATTATTTTGGGAGGCAAATTATTTTGGGAGGCAAATTATTTTGGGAGGCAAATTATTTTGGGAGGCAAATTATTTTGGCAAATTATTTTGGGAGGCAAATTATTTTGGCAAATTATTTTGGGAGGCAAATTATTTTGGCAAATTAATTTGGGAGGCAAATTATTTTGGGAGGCAAATTATTTTGGCAAATTATTTTGGCAAATTATTTTGGCAAATTAATTTGGGAGGCAAATTATTTTGGGAGGCAAATTATTTTGGGAGGCAAATTATTTTGGGAGGCAAATTATTTTGGGAGGCAAATTATTTTGGCAAATTATTTTGGGAGGCAAATTATTTTGGCAAATTATTTTGGGAGGAAAATTATTTTGGGAGGCAAATTATTTTGGCAAATTATTTTGGGAGGCAAATTATTTTGGGAGGCAAATTATTTTGGGAGGCAAATTATTTTGGCAAATTATTTTAGGAGGCAAATTATTTTGGCAAATTATTTTGGGAGGCAAATTATTTTGGGAGGCAAATTATTTTGGGAGGCAAATTATTTTGGGAGGCAAATTATTTTGGCAAAATATTTTGGGAGGCAAATTATTTTGGCAAATTATTTTGGCAAATTATTTTGGGAGGCAAATTATTTTGGCAAATTATTTTGGGAGGCAAATTATTTTGGGAGGCAAATTATTTTGGGAGGCAAATTATTTTGGCAAATTATTTTGGCAGGCAAATGATTTTGGGAGGCAAATTATTTTGGGAGGCAAATTATTTTAGAAGGCAAATTATTTTGGCAAATTATTTTGGGAGGCAAATTATTTTGGCAAATTATTTTGGCAAATTATTTTGGGAGGCAAATTATTTTGGCAAATTATTTTGGGAGGCAAATTATTTTGGCAAATTATTTTGGGAGGCAAATTATTTTGGCAAATTATTTTGGGAGGCAAATTATTTTGGGAGGCAAATTATTTTGGCAAATTAATTTGGGAGGCAAATTATTTTGGGAGGCAAATTATTTTGGGAGGCAAATTATTTTGGCAAATTATTTTGGGAGGCAAATTATTTTGGCAAATTATTTTGGGAGGCAAATTATTTTGGCAAATTATTTTGGGAGGCAAATTATTTTGGGAGGCAAATTATTTAAATTATTTTACACTTTTGGTTATTGAGAAACAGCTCCTAAAACATTATTTGACACTTTTGGTTGTTGAAAAACAGCTTCTAACCATTATTTGACACTTTGGTTGTTGAGAAACAGCTCCTAAAACATTATTTTACACTTTTGGTTGTTGAAAAACAGCTTCTAACCATTATTTGACACTTTGGTTGTTGAGAAACAGCTCCTAAAACATTATTTTACACTTTTGGTTATTGAGAAACAGCTCCTAAAACATTATTTGACACTTTTGGTTGTTGAAAAACAGCTTCTAACCATTATTTGACACTTTGGTTGTTGAGAAACAGCTCCTAAAACATTATTTTACACTTTTGGTTATTGAGAAACAGCTCCTAAAACATTATTTGACACGTTTGGTTGTTGAAAAACAGCTTCTAACCATTATTTGACACTTTGGTTGTTGAGAAACAGCTCCTAAAACATTATTTTACACTTTTGGTTAGTGAGAAACGGCTCCTAAAACATTATTTAACACTTTTGGTTGTTGAAAAACAGCTTCTAACCATTATTTGACACTTTGGTTGTTGAGAAACAGCTCCTAAAACATTATTTTACACTTTTGGTTATTGAGAAACAGCTCCTAAAACATTATTTTACACTTTTGGTTGTTGAAAAACAGCTTCTAACCATTATTTGACACTTTGGTTGTTGAGAAACAGCTCCTAAAACATTATTTTACACTTTTGGTTGTTGAGAAACAGCTCCTAAAACATTATTTTACACTTTTGGTTGTTGAAAAACAGCTTCTAACCATTATTTGACACTTTGGTTGTTGAGAAACAGCTCCTAAAACATTATTTTACACTTTTGGTTATTGAGAAACAGCTCCTAAAACATTATTTGACACTTTTGGTTATTATTATTGGTGATTATTATTATTTTGGGAGGCAAATTATTTTGGCAAATTATTTTGGGAGGCAAATTATTTTGGGAGGCAAATTATTTTGGGAGGCAAATTATTTTGGGAGGCAAATTATTTTGGGAGGCAAATTATTTTGGGAGGCAAATTATTTTGGCAAATTATTTTGGGAGGCAAATTATTTTGGCAAATTAATTTGGGAGGCAAATTATTTTGGGAGGCAAATTATTTTGGCAAATTATTTTGGGAGGCAAATTATTTTGGGAGGCAAATTATTTTGGCAAATTATTTTGGGAGGCAAATTATTTTGGCAAATTATTTTGGGAGGAAAATTATTTTGGGAGGCAAATTATTTTGGCAAATTATTTTGGGAGGCAAATTATTTTGGCAAATTATTTTGGGAGGCAAATTATTTTGGCAAATTATTTTGGGAGGCAAATTATTTTGGGAGGCAAATTATTTTGGCAAATTATTTTGGGAGGCAAATTATTTTAGGAGGCAAATTATTTTGGCAAATTATTTTGGGAGGCAAATTATTTTGGCAAATTATTTTGGGAGGCAAATTATTTTGGGAGGCAAATTATTTTGGCAAATTATTTTGGCAAAATATTTTGGGAGGCAAATTATTTTGGCAAATTATTTTGGGAGGCAAATTATTTTGGCAAATTATTTTGGGAGGCAAATTATTTTGGGAGGCAAATTATTTCAGGAGGCAAATTATTTTGGGAGGCAAATTATTTTGGCAAATTATTTTGGCAGGCAAATGATTTTGGGAGGCAAATTATTTTGGGAGGCAAATTATTTTGGAAGGCAAATTATTTTGGCAAATTATTTTGGGAGGCAAATTATTTTGGCAAATTATTTTGGGAGGCAAATTATTTTGGCAAATTATTTTGGGAGGCAAATTATTTTGGGAGGCAAATTATTTTGGGAGGCAAATTATTTTGGGAGGCAAATTATTTTGGGAGGCAAATTATTTTGGGAGGCAAATAATTTTGGCAAATTATTTTGGGAGGCAAATTATTTTGGGAGGCAAATTATTTTGGGAGGCAAATTATTTTGGCAAATTATTTTGGGAGGCAAATTATTTTGGCAAATTATTTTGGGAGGCAAATTATTTTGGCAAATTATTTTGGGAGGCAAATTATTTAAATTATTTTACACTTTTGGTTATTGAGAAACAGCTCCTAAAACATTATTTGACACTTTTGGTTGTTGAAAAACAGCTTCTAACCATTATTTGACACTTTGGTTGTTGAGAAACAGCTCCTAAAACATTATTTTACACTTTTGGTTATTGAGAAACAGCTCCTAAAACATTATTTTACACTTTTGGTTGTTGAAAAACAGCTTCTAACCATTATTTGACACTTTGGTTGTTGAGAAACAGCTCCTAAAACATTATTTTACACTTTTGGTTAGTGAGAAACAGCTCCTAAAACATTATTTGACACTTTTGGTTGTTGAAAAACAGCTTCTAACCATTATTTGACACTTTGGTTGTTGAGAAACAGCTCCTAAAACATTATTTTACACTTTTGGTTATTGAGAAACAGCTCCTAAAACATTATGTGACACTTTTGGTTGTTGAAAAACAGCTTCTAACCATTATTTGACACTTTGGTTGTTGAGAAACAGCTCCTAAAACATTATTTTACACTTTTGGTTATTGAGAAACAGCTCCTAAAACATTATTTGACACTTTTGGTTGTTGAAAAACAGCTTCTAACCATTATTTGACACTTTGGTTGTTGAGAAACAGCTCCTAAAACATTATTTTACACTTTTGGTTATTGAGAAACAGCTCCTAAAACATTATTTGACACTTTTGGTTGTTGAAAAACAGCTTCTAACCATTATTTGACACTTTGGTTGTTGAGAAACAGCTCCTAAAACATTATTTTACACTTTTGGTTAGTGAGAAACAGCTCCTAAAACATTATTTAACACTTTTGGTTGTTGAAAAACAGCTTCTAACCATTATTTGACACTTTGGTTGTTGAGAAACAGCTCCTAAAACATTATTTTACACTTTTGGTTATTGAGAAACAGCTCCTAAAACATTATTTTACACTTTTGGTTGTTGAAAAACAGCTTCTAACCATTATTTTACACTTTGGTTGTTGAGAAACAGCTCCTAAAACATTATTTTACACTTTTGGTTATTGAGAAACAGCTCCTAAAACATTATTTGACACTTTTGGTTGTTGAAAAACAGCTTCTAACCATTATTTGACACTTTGGTTGTTGAGAAACAGCTCCTAAAACATTATTTTACACTTTTGGTTATTGAGAAACAGCTCCTAAAACATTATTTGACACTTTTGGTTGTTGAAAAACAGCTTCTAACCATTATTTGACACTTTGGTTGTTGAGAAACAGCTCCTAAAACATTATTTTACACTTTTGGTTATTGAGAAACAGCTCCTAAAACATTATTTGACACTTTTGGTTGTTGAAAAACAGCTTCTAACCATTATTTGACACTTTGGTTGTTGAGAAACAGCTCCTAAAACATTATTTTACACTTTTGGTTAGTGAGAAACAGCTCCTAAAACATTATTTGACACTTTTGGTTGTTGAAAAACAGCTTCTAACCATTATTTGACACTTTGGTTGTTGAGAAACAGCTCCTAAAACATTATTTTACACTTTTGGTTATTGAGAAACAGCTCCTAAAACATTATTTGACACTTTTGGTTGTTAAAAAACAGCTTCTAACCATTATTTGACACTTTGGTTGTTGAGAAACAGCTCCTAAAACATTATTTTACACTTTTGGTTATTGAGAAACAGCTCCTAAAACATTATTTGACACTTTTGGTTGTTGAAAAACAGCTTCTAACCATTATTTGACACTTTGGTTGTTGAGAAACAGCTCCTAAAACATTATTTTACACTTTTGGTTGTTGAGAAACAGCTCCTAAAACATTATTTTACACTTTTGGTTGTTGAAAAACAGCTTCTAACCATTATTTGACACTTTGGTTGTTGAGAAACAGCTCCTAAAACATTATTTTACACTTTTGGTTATTGAGAAACAGCTCCTAAAACATTATTTGACACTTTTGGTTGTTGAAAAACAGCTTCTAACCATTATTTGACACTTTGGTTGTTGAGAAACAGCTCCTAAAACATTATTTTACACTTTTGGTTGTTGAGAAACAGCTCCTAAAACATTATTTGACACTTTTGGTTGTTGAAAAACAGCTTCTAACCATTATTTGACACTTTGGTTGTTGAGAAACAGCTCCTAAAACATTATTTTACACTTTTGGTTATTGAGAAACAGCTCCTAAAACATTATTTGACACTTTTGGTTGTTAAAAAACAGCTTCTAACCATTATTTGACACTTTGGTTGTTGAGAAACAGCTCCTAAAACATTATTTTACACTTTTGGTTATTGAGAAACAGCTCCTAAACCATTATTTGACACTTTGGTTGTTGAGAAACAGCTCCTAAAACATTATTTTACACTTTTGGTTATTGAGAAACAGCTCCTAAAACATTATTTGACACTTTTGGTTGTTGAAAAACAGCTTCTAACCATTATTTGACACTTTGGTTGTTGAGAAACAGCTCCTAAAACATTATTTTACACTTTTGGTTGTTGAGAAACAGCTCCTAAAACATTATTTTACACTTTTGGTTGTTGAAAAACAGCTTCTAACCATTATTTGACACTTTGGTTGTTGAGAAACAGCTCCTAAAACATTATTTTACACTTTTGGTTATTGAGAAACAGCTCCTAAAACATTATTTGACACTTTTGGTTGTTGAAAAACAGCTTCTAACCATTATTTGACACTTTGGTTGTTGAGAAACAGCTCCTAAAACATTATTTTACACTTTTGGTTGTTGAGAAACAGCTCCTAAAACATTATTTGACACTTTTGGTTGTTGAAAAACAGCTTCTAACCATTATTTGACACTTTGGTTGTTGAGAAACAGCTCCTAAAACATTATTTTACACTTTTGGTTATTGAGAAACAGCTCCTAAAACATTATTTGACACTTTTGGTTGTTAAAAAACAGCTTCTAACCATTACTTGACACTTTGGTTGTTGAGAAACAGCTCCTAAAACATTATTTTACACTTTTGGTTATTGAGAAACAGCTCCTAAAACATTATTTGACACTTTTGGTTGTTGAAAAACAGCTTCTAACCATTATTTGACACTTTGGTTGTTGAGAAACAGCTCCTAAAACATTATTTTACACTTTTTGTTGTTGAGAAACAGCTCCTAAAACATTATTTTACACTTTTGGTTGTTGAAAAACAGCTTCTAACCATTATTTGACACTTTGGTTGTTGAGAAACAGCTCCTAAAACATTATTTTACACTTTTGGTTATTGAGAAACAGCTCCTAAAACATTATTTGACACTTTTGGTTATTATTATTGGTGATTATTATTATTTTGGGAGGCAAATTATTTTGGCAAATTATTTTGGGAGGCAAATTATTTTGGGAGGCAAATTATTTTGGCAAATTATTTTGGGAGGCAAATTATTTTGGCAAATTAATTTGGGAGGCAAATTATTTTGGGAGGCAAATTATTTTGGCAAATTATTTTGAGAGGCAAATTATTTTGGGAGGCAAATTATTTTGGCAAATTATTTTGGGAGGCAAATTATTTTGGGAGGCAAATTATTTTGGCAAATTATTTTGGGAGGAAAATTATTTTGGGAGGCAAATTATTTTGGCAAATTATTTTGGGAGGCAAATTATTTTGGGAGGCAAATTATTTAAATTATTTTACACTTTTGGTTATTGAGAAACAGCTCCTAAAACATTATTTGACACTTTTGGTTGTTGAAAAACAGCTTCTAACCATTATTTGACACTTTGGTTGTTGAGAAACAGCTCCTAAAACATTATTTTACACTTTTGGTTATTGAGAAACAGCTCCTAAAACATTATTTGACACTTTTGGTTGTTGAAAAACAGCTTCTAACCATTATTTGACACTTTGGTTGTTGAGAAACAGCTCCTAAAACATTATTTTACACTTTTGGTTAGTGAGAAACAGCTCCTAAAACATTATTTAACACTTTTGGTTGTTGAAAAACAGCTTCTAACCATTATTTGACACTTTGGTTGTTGAGAAACAGCTCCTAAAACATTATTTTACACTTTTGGTTATTGAGAAACAGCTCCTAAAACATTATTTTACACTTTTGGTTGTTGAAAAACAGCTTCTAACCATTATTTGACACTTTGGTTGTTGAGAAACAGCTCCTAAAACATTATTTTACACTTTTGGTTATTGAGAAACAGCTCCTAAAACATTATTTGACACTTTTGGTTGTTGAAAAACAGCTTCTAACCATTATTTGACACTTTGGTTGTTGAGAAACAGCTCCTAAAACATTATTTTACACTTTTGGTTATTGAGAAACAGCTCCTAAAACATTATTTGACACTTTTGGTTGTTGAAAAACAGCTTCTAACCATTATTTGACACTTTGGTTGTTGAGAAACAGCTCCTAAAACATTATTTTACACTTTTGGTTATTGAGAAACAGCTCCTAAAACATTATTTGACACTTTTGGTTGTTGAAAAACAGCTTCTAACCATTATTTGACACTTTGGTTGTTGAGAAACAGCTCCTAAAACATTATTTTACACTTTTGGTTAGTGAGAAACAGCTCCTAAAACATTATTTGACACTTTTGGTTGTTGAAAAACAGCTTCTAACCATTATTTGACACTTTGGTTGTTGAGAAACAGCTCCTAAAACATTATTTTACACTTTTGGTTATTGAGAAACAGCTCCTAAAACATTATTTGACACTTTTGGTTGTTAAAAAACAGCTTCTAACCATTATTTGACACTTTGGTTGTTGAGAAACAGCTCCTAAAACATTATTTTACACTTTTGGTTATTGAGAAACAGCTCCTAAAACATTATTTGACACTTTTGGTTGTTGAAAAACAGCTTCTAACCATTATTTGACACTTTGGTTGTTGAGAAACAGCTCCTAAAACATTATTTTACACTTTTGGTTGTTGAGAAACAGCTCCTAAAACATTATTTTACACTTTTGGTTGTTGAAAAACAGCTTCTAACCATTATTTGACACTTTGGTTGTTGAGAAACAGCTCCTAAAACATTATTTTACACTTTTGGTTATTGAGAAACAGCTCCTAAAACATTATTTGACACTTTTGGTTATTATTATTGGTGATTATTATTATTTTGGGAGGCAAATTATTTTGGCAAATTATTTTGGGAGGCAAATTATTTTGGGAGGCAAATTATTTTGGCAAATTATTTTGGGAGGCAAATTATTTTGGCAAATTATTTTGGGAGGCAAATTATTTTGGCAAATTATTTTGGCAAATTAATTTGGGAGGCAAATTATTTTGGGAGGCAAATTATTTTGGCAAATTATTTTGGGAGGCAAATTATTTTGGGAGGCCAATTATTTTGGGAGGCAAATTATTTTGGGAGGCAAATTATTTTGGGAGGCAAATTATTTTGGGAGGCAAATTATTTTGGCAAATTATTTTAGGAGGCAAATTATTTTGGGAGGCAAATTATTTTGGGAGGCAAATTATTTTGGGAGGCAAATTATTTTGGGAGGCAAATTATTTTGGCAAATTATTTTGGGAGGCAAATTATTTTGGCAAATTATTTTAGGAGGCAAATTATTTTGGCAAATTATTTTGGGAGGCAAATTATTTTGGCAAATTATTTTGGGAGGCAAATTATTTTGGGAGGCAAAATATTTTGGGAGGCAAATTATTTTGGGAGGCAAATTATTTTGGCAAATTATTTTGGGAGGCAAATTATTTTGGCAAATTATTTTGGGAGGCAAATTATTTTGGGAGGCAAATTATTTTGGGAGGCAAATTATTTTGGGAGGCAAATTATTTTGGGAGGCAAATTATTTTGGGAGGCAAATTATTTTGGCAAATTATTTTGGCAGGCAAATGATTTTGGGAGGCAAATTATTTTGGGAGGCAAATTATTTTGGAAGGCAAATTATTTTGGCAGGCAAATTATTTTGGTTGTTGAGAAACAGCTCCTAAAACATTATTTTACACTTTTTGTTGTTGAGAAACAGCTCCTAAAACATTATTTTACACTTTTGGTTGTTGAAAAACAGCTTCTAACCATTATTTGACACTTTGGTTGTTGAGAAACAGCTCCTAAAACATTATTTTACACTTTTGGTTATTGAGAAACAGCTCCTAAAACATTATTTGAAACTTTTGGTTATTATTATTGGTGATTATTATTATTTTGGGAGGCAAATTATTTTGGCAAATTATTTTGGGAGGCAAATTATTTTGGGAGGCAAATTATTTTGGGAGGCAAATTATTTTGGCAAATTATTTTGGGAGGCAAATTATTTTGGCAAATTAATTTGGGAGGCAAATTATTTTGGGAGGCAAATTATTTTGGCAAATTATTTTGGGAGGCAAATTATTTTGGGAGGCAAATTATTTTGGCAAATTATTTTGGGAGGCAAATTATTTTGGGAGGCAAATTATTTTGGCAAATTATTTTGGGAGGAAAATTATTTTGGGAGGCAAATTATTTTGGCAAATTATTTTGGGAGGCAAATTATTTTGGCAAATTATTTTGGCAAATTATTTTGGGAGGCAAATTATTTTGGCAAATTATTTTGGGAGGCAAATTATTTTGGGAGGCAAATTATTTTGGGAGGCAAATTATTTTGGGAGGCAAATTATTTTGGCAAATTATTTTAGGAGGCAAATTATTTTGGCAAATTATTTTGGGAGGCAAATTATTTTGGCAAATTATTTTGGGAGGCAAATTATTTTGGGAGGCAAAATATTTTGGGAGGCAAATTATTTTGGGAGGCAAATTATTTTGGCAAATTATTTTGGGAGGCAAATTATTTTGGCAAATTATTTTGGGAGGCAAATTATTTTGGGAGGCAAATTATTTTGGGAGGCAAATTATTTTGGGAGGCAAATTATTTTGGGAGGCAAATTATTTTGGGAGGCAAATTATTTTGGGAGGCAAATTATTTTGGCAAATTATTTTGGCAGGCAAATGATTTTGGGAGGCAAATTATTTTGGGAGGCAAATTATTTTGGAAGGCAAATTATTTTGGCAGGCAAATTATTTTGGTTGTTGAGAAACAGCTCCTAAAACATTATTTTACACTTTTTGTTGTTGAGAAACAGCTCCTAAAACATTATTTTACACTTTTGGTTGTTGAAAAACAGCTTCTAACCATTATTTGACACTTTGGTTGTTGAGAAACAGCTCCTAAAACATTATTTTACACTTTTGGTTATTGAGAAACAGCTCCTAAAACATTATTTGACACTTTTGGTTATTATTATTGGTGATTATTATTATTTTGGGAGGCAAATTATTTTGGCAAATTATTTTGGGAGGCAAATTATTTTGGGAGGCAAATTATTTTGGGAGGCAAATTATTTTGGCAAATTATTTTGGGAGGCAAATTATTTTGGCAAATTAATTTGGGAGGCAAATTAATTTGGGAGGCAAATTATTTTGGGAGGCAAATTATTTTGGCAAATTATTTTGGGAGGCAAATTAATTTGGGAGGCAAATTATTTTGGGAGGCAAATTATTTTGGCAAATTATTTTGGGAGGCAAATTATTTTGGGAGGCAAATTATTTTGGGAGGCAAATTATTTTGGGAGGCAAATTATTTTGAAAAATTATTTTGGGAGGAAAATTATTTTGGGAGGCAAATTATTTTGGCAAATTATTTTGGGAGGCAAATTATTTTGGCAAATTATTTTGGGAGGCAAATTATTTTGGCAAATTATTTTGGGAGGCAAATTATTTTGGGAGGCAAATTATTTTGGGAGGCAAATTATTTTGGGAGGCAAATTATTTTGGCAAATTATTTTAGGAGGCAAATTATTTTGGCAAATTATTTTGGGAGGCAAATTATTTTGGGAGGCAAATTATTTTGGGAGGCAAATTATTTTGGCAAATTATTTTGGCAAATTATTTTGGCAAAATATTTTGGGAGGCAAATTATTTTGGCAAATTATTTTGGGAGGCAAATTATTTTGGCAAATTATTTTGGGAGGCATAAATTTGGGAGGCAAATTATTTTGGGAGGCAAATTATTTTGGCAAATTATTTTGGCAGGCAAATGATTTTGGGAGGCAAATTATTTTGGGAGGCAAATTATTTTGGAAGGCAAATTATTTTGGCAAATTATTTTGGGAGGCAAATTATTTTGGCAAATTATTTTGGGAGGCAAATTATTTTGGCAAATTATTTTGGGAGGCAAATTATTTTGGCAAATTATTTTGGGAGGCAAATTATTTTGGCAAATTATTTTGGGAGGCAAATTATTTTGGGAGGCAAATTATTTTGGGAGGCAAATTATTTTGGGAGGCAAATTATTTTGGGAGGCAAATAATTTTGGCAAATTATTTTGGGAGGCAAATTATTTTGGGAGGCAAATTATTTTGGGAGGCAAATTATTTTGGGAGGCAAATTATTTTGGCAAATTATTTTGGGAGGCAAATTATTTTGGCAAATTATTTTGGGAGGCAAATTATTTTGGGAGGCAAATTATTTAAATTATTTTACACTTTTGGTTATTGAGAAACAGCTCCTAAAACATTATTTGACACTTTTGGTTGTTGAAAAACAGCTTCTAACCATTATTTGACACTTTGGTTGTTGAGAAACAGCTCCTAAAACATTATTTTACACTTTTGGTTATTGAGAAACAGCTCCTAAAACATTATTTTACACTTTTGGTTGTTGAAAAACAGCTTCTAACCATTATTTGACACTTTGGTTGTTGAGAAACAGCTCCTAAAACATTATTTTACACTTTTGGTTATTGAGAAACAGCTCCTAAAACATTATTTGACACTTTTGGTTGTTGAAAAACAGCTTCTAACCATTATTTGACACTTTGGTTGTTGAGAAACAGCTCCTAAAACATTATTTTACACTTTTGGTTATTGAGAAACAGCTCCTAAAACATTATTTGACACTTTTGGTTGTTGAAAAACAGCTTCTAACCATTATTTGACACTTTGGTTGTTGAGAAACAGCTCCTAAAACATTATTTTACACTTTTGGTTATTGAGAAACAGCTCCTAAAACATTATTTGACACTTTTGGTTGTTGAAAAACAGCTTCTAACCATTATTTGACACTTTGGTTGTTGAGAAACAGCTCCTAAAACATTATTTTACACTTTTGGTTATTGAGAAACAGCTCCTAAAACATTATTTGACACTTTTGGTTGTTGAAAAACAGCTTCTAACCATTATTTGACACTTTGGTTGTTGAGAAACAGCTCCTAAAACATTATTTTACACTTTTGGTTAGTGAGAAACAGCTCCTAAAACATTATTTGACACTTTTGGTTGTTGAAAAACAGCTTCTAACCATTATTTGACACTTTGGTTGTTGAGAAACAGCTCCTAAAACATTATTTTACACTTTTGGTTATTGAGAAACAGCTCCTAAAACATTATTTGACACTTTTGGTTGTTAAAAAACAGCTTCTAACCATTATTTGACACTTTGGTTGTTGAGAAACAGCTCCTAAAACATTATTTTACACTTTTGGTTATTGAGAAACAGCTCCTAAAACATTATTTGACACTTTTGGTTGTTGAAAAACAGCTTCTAACCATTATTTGACACTTTGGTTGTTGAGAAACAGCTCCTAAAACATTATTTTACACTTTTGGTTGTTGAGAAACAGCTCCTAAAACATTATTTTACACTTTTGGTTGTTGAAAAACAGCTTCTAACCATTATTTGACACTTTGGTTGTTGAGAAACAGCTCCTAAAACATTATTTTACACTTTTGGTTATTGAGAAACAGCTCCTAAAACATTATTTGACACTTTTGGTTATTATTATTGGTGATTATTATTATTTTGGGAGGCAAATTATTTTGGCAAATTATTTTGGGAGGCAAATTATTTTGGGAGGCAAATTATTTTGGCAAATTATTTTGGGAGGCAAATTATTTTGGCAAATTATTTTGGGAGGCAAATTATTTTGGCAAATTATTTTGGGAGGCAAATTATTTTGGGAGGCAAATTATTTTGGGAGGCAAATTATTTTGGGAGGCAAATTATTTTGGGAGGCAAATTATTTTGGGAGGCAAATTATTTTGGCAAATTATTTTAGGAGGCAAATTATTTTGGGAGGCAAATTATTTTGGGAGGCAAATTATTTTGGGAGGCAAATTATTTTGGGAGGCAAATTATTTTGGCAAATTATTTTGGGAGGCAAATTATTTTGGCAAATTATTTTAGGAGGCAAATTATTTTGGCAAATTATTTTGGGAGGCAAATTATTTTGGCAAATTATTTTGGGAGGCAAATTATTTTGGGAGGCAAAATATTTTGGGAGGCAAATTATTTTGGGAGGCAAATTATTTTGGCAAATTATTTTGGGAGGCAAATTATTTTGGCAAATTATTTTGGGAGGCAAATTATTTTGGGAGGCAAATTATTTTGGGAGGCAAATTATTTTGGGAGGCAAATTATTTTGGCAAATTATTTTGGCAGGCAAATGATTTTGGGAGGCAAATTATTTTGGGAGGCAAATTATTTTGGAAGGCAAATTATTTTGGCAGGCAAATTATTTTGGCAAATTATTTTGGGAGGCAAATTATTTTGGCAAATTATTTTGGGATGCAAATTATTTTGGCAAATTATTTTGGGAGGCAAATTATTTTGGCAAATTATTTTGGGAGGCAAATTATTTTGGGAGGCAAATTATTTTGGGAGGCAAATTATTTTGGGAGGCAAATTATTTTGGCAAATTATTTTGGGAGGCAAATTATTTTGGCAAATTATTTTGGGAGGCAAATTATTTTGGCAAATTATTTTGGGAGGCAAATTATTTTGGCAAATTATTTTGGGAGGCAAATTATTTAAATTATTTTACACTTTTGGTTATTGAGAAACAGCTCCTAAAACATTATTTGACACTTTTGGTTGTTGAAAAACAGCTTCTAACCATTATTTGACACTTTGGTTGTTGAGAAACAGCTCCTAAAACATTATTTTACACTTTTGGTTATTGAGAAACAGCTCCTAAAACATTATTTTACACTTTTGGTTGTTGAAAAACAGCTTCTAACCATTATTTGACACTTTGGTTGTTGAGAAACAGCTCCTAAAACATTATTTTACACTTTTGGTTAGTGAGAAACAGCTCCTAAAACATTATTTGACACTTTTGGTTGTTGAAAAACAGCTTCTAACCATTATTTGACACTTTGGTTGTTGAGAAACAGCTCCTAAAACATTATTTTACACTTTTGGTTATTGAGAAACAGCTCCTAAAACATTATTTGACACTTTTGGTTGTTGAAAAACAGCTTCTAACCATTATTTGACACTTTGGTTGTTGAGAAACAGCTCCTAAAACATTATTTTACACTTTTGGTTATTGAGAAACAGCTCCTAAAACATTATTTGACACTTTTGGTTGTTGAAAAACAGCTTCTAACCATTATTTGACACTTTGGTTGTTGAGAAACAGCTCCTAAAACATTATTTTACACTTTTGGTTATTGAGAAACAGCTCCTAAAACATTATTTGACACTTTTGGTTGTTGAAAAACAGCTTCTAACCATTATTTGACACTTTGGTTGTTGAGAAACAGCTCCTAAAACATTATTTTACACTTTTGGTTAGTGAGAAACAGCTCCTAAAACATTATTTGACACTTTTGGTTGTTGAAAAACAGCTTCTAACCATTATTTGACACTTTGGTTGTTGAGAAACAGCTCCTAAAACATTATTTTACACTTTTGGTTATTGAGAAACAGCTCCTAAAACATTATTTGACACTTTTGGTTGTTGAAAAACAGCTTCTAACCATTATTTGACACTTTGGTTGTTGAGAAACAGCTCCTAAAACATTATTTTACACTTTTGGTTGTTGAGAAACAGCTCCTAAAACATTATTTGACACTTTTGGTTGTTGAAAAACAGCTTCTAACCATTATTTGACACTTTGGTTGTTGAGAAACAGCTCCTAAAACATTATTTTACACTTTTGGTTGTTGAGAAACAGCTCCTAAAACATTATTTGACACTTTTGGTTGTTGAAAAACAGCTTCTAACCATTATTTGACACTTTGGTTGTTGAGAAACAGCTCCTAAAACATTATTTGACACTTTTGGTTATTGAGAAACAGCTCCTAAAACATTATTTGACACTTTTGGTTGTTGAAAAACAGCTTCTAACCATTATTTGACACTTTGGTTGTTGAGAAACAGCTCCTAGAACATTATTTTACACTTTTGGTTATTGAGAAACAGCTCCTAAAACATTATTTGACACTTTTGGTTGTTGAAAAACAGCTTCTAACCATTATTTGACACTTTGGTTGTTGAGAAACAGATCCTAAAACATTATTTTACACTTTTGGTTATTGAGAAACAGCTCCTAAAACATTATTTGACACTTTTGGTTATTGAAAAACAGTTTCTAACCATTATTTGACACTTTGGTTGTTGAGAAAAGCTCCTAAAACATTATTTTACACTTTTGGTTATTGAGAAACAGCTCCTAAAACATTATTTGACACTTTTGGTTGTTGAAAAACAGCTTCTAACCATTATTTGACACTTTGGTTGTTGAGAAACAGCTCCTAAAACATTATTTGACACTTTTGGTTGTTGAAAAACAGCTTCTAACCATTATTTGACACTTTGGTTGTTGAGAAACAGCTCCTAAAACATTATTTTACACTTTTGGTTATTGAGAAACAGCTCCTAAAACATTATTTGACACTTTTGGTTGTTGAAAAACAGCTTCTAACCATTATTTGACACTTTGGTTGTTGAGAAACAGCTCCTAAAACATTATTTTACACTTTTGGTTATTGAGAAACAGCTCCTAAAACATTATTTGACACTTTTGGTTGTTGAAAAACAGCTTCTAACCATTATTTGAAATTGTTTGGTAGCAACAAAGAAAAGCATGTTCTCAAGTTATAAATGGTACATTAAAATGTTTTACATAAATGACATTGATCAAATGTAAAACAATTATTTGAATAACTTTTATTTTTTAGTGTTGGCTACCGCAGCGTAACCTCACCTGTTTCAACAAATTATCCACTTTGTCTGGAAGATGCTGTAGTGGTGACAACTCCTTCAGCTGAGCTTGGAGTTCTCCCTCTTTGTCATGGCAAACAGTCAGCTCCTTCTTGAGGTTAGTCACCTCTCTCTCAAGGGTCATGCTGTCAATGAGGTCTGGGAAAAATATCATTAATTACGGTACTTTATTTTGTCCAGACTCCATAGATAGTACTGCAGTGGTTAATTTAACATGCTACTGGTCTGGAGTAAAAATAAATATATAATTTGTAGAGTAGGCCCTTCCCGCAAACTTTGGAAAGAAATAAGTTATGAAACATGATAAATCTGAATTATGCAAGTTGTTTAACATACTGTAGAGATAATGTGTTGAGAGTGTTGACAAAATCTGTAGGAGTAACAGCAAACAGTTTTTAAGAAATACAATCCACTTATGGTTGCAGAGTTATAGGCCAAAACATGAGGGTTATTATAACCACAAGGTTAAAACAAATTGTGGTGTCTTCCTTGGCAAAATAACACTTACTTTTGGGGACTTTGCCATTCAACAGAGTGGTGAGTTATGTGTTCTCCTCGAAGGCCATGTTCAGTTCTCTCTGGAGGTCAGCCTGCATCTTCTTGTAGCGTGATTTCTCAGTCTCCATCTGGTGGTGCAGGCCACTGACCCCAGCCTCCATCTTCTCATAATTGGCAGTTTGTGCCACCTGGAAAACAGGTTCCATAGGACATAACACTAGTACTTTTGTTCAATAATGGCAATTACATCAGCGAAATACAAATATGAGATCACATATTCCCACGCCGATTATACACATACAATGTCTAAAGTCATAACTAGGTGTGTGTACACTGGTAACTCACATCTCTCTCATTCAGACTGATATTTTGACTGCGCAGAATGGCCCATGTGATTTTTTACAAAAATAAAGAAAGGAAATGTATAGAAAAGGTTCGGAGTATGTGCTCACTTACTGTGTACCAGAGTGCAGGTTAACAAGCAAATGCAGAGTCAGACCGGTAGTCAGAGTGTATGTGAAAGTGGGCCCTATATATAGGGCTGGAAAGAGATTTTCTACAAATGTAGGTGGAGCGAATAGTTCAAATGAGCTGTTGTTGATGGCTCAGTTGATAGCAATTAGTCCTAATGATCTCTTTGTTCAGTTTCAGAGATACAGTCTGATTAGTGTGCCAACTAAAACACAGACAGAAGACAAAACAGATAGTACAAAAATAAATAAAGGAAATGTATAGAAAAGTTCAGAGTATGTGCTCACTTACTGTGTACCAGAGTGCAGGTTAACAAGCAAATGCAGAGTCAGACCGGTGACCCATGTGTCGTTTGTGGAAAGAGGACTTGCCTCAAACTCCTGGCATTTGTACTCAGCAAGAGCTGAAGAGGGACATTTCTTCCTTGAGAGCACGCAAGTATAGTGAGTGAGCGTCACAGAACATCATTTTATGGCTTGAAATCACATATCATTGAATGGTTGATCAACAACCATTTACAAAACGAGCTTAATGTGGAGGAAAGAAACAAATTGATATTATACACGTTAATTGTTTCATTTTAAAACACTGAAGATAGCAGATCTACAAGTTCATTGCATCATGATGCAAGCTTATAGATGGGCTTTTTCTGTATGACACCGTTTGACACCGTTAGTTGATGTAGGTTCTCATTATTAAGCTTAACCTCATGCGCGTCTTTTTCTAGAGAGTTAAACTCTTCCAGGTCTCTCCTCAAAGTTATTCTGACTATTAAGCAGCATGTAATTAACAGGTGTTGGTTTAACAATCGTAGCGATCCTAGTCAGGAGGAAACATTTTTTTGTCTGGTTCATTCAAAAGTTGACCAATTACGTTACATTACCTGATTAGAAACCAGGCTGTCAAACAGCTGCATGGTATCATCAGAACGTATAGCGTCAGCCCTAGCGGAGACCGACCAGAAGGAGGAAGCGGAGAGTCGGCTCAAGGCGGAGAACGACCAGAAGCAAGGACTGTATAAAGAGGACAGGAAGCGAAGACCGCAAGGGCGCCGCCATGTTGATCACATGGTGCTCCATGGAAGGAAAGAACATGCGCAGTTGAGACCAGGAAGTTGGACATGCATATGGCACAAATGGCCCAGCAGATGGCGTGAGGTGATTAAAGACCTTGCTGAAAGTAGGGACGCTTGTATCTCACTCTTCTGCCAGCCTATATGCTGAAGCCAGCTTGGCTCAGTGCTCACCATGAACGGACTGACTGAGACAGCCGTGTCATGATCAGTGCAACTATATTATATCTATATAATTTGTATGTAATACAGTGGTTTTCAACTTTTGCCTGTTGATCAGTCCGTTCATGGTGAGCACTGAGCCAAGCTGGCTTCAGCATATAGGCTGGCAGAAGAGTGAGAAATAACAAGCGTCCCTACTTTCAGCAAGGTCTTTAATCACCTCACACCATCTGCTGGGCCATTTGTGCCATATGCATGTCCAACTTCTTGGTCTCAACTGCGCATGTTTCTTTCCTTCCATGGAGCACCATGTGATCAACATGGCGGCGCCCTTACGGTCTTCGCTTCCTGTCCTCTTTATACAGTCCTTGCTTCTGGTCGTTCTCCGCCTTGAGCCGACTCTCCGCTTCCTCCTTCTGGTCGGTCTCCGCTAGGGCTGACCCAAAAAAATCGATTAATCGACGTTCAATCGATACGCACGGGAATCGATTTTTAAATTTTGAATCGAATAGTCATTAAAAAAAAGCGGCCGCTTTTGGTCCGCGAGACGGCCCCATTTGGTCCGCGAGCCATGCTTGCACCTCGCAACGCCTCCTCTTTCCCCGTGTTAACAAGGAAGGCAAGCGCATGCACCACAGCTCAGTGGACATTAAATATAGGCTACCATGTTTGATAAGTCATATAAAAACATTACTTACACGAAAATGAAAATATAAACTTCACAGATTATAGATCACTTGGAATTATAACAATCTGTTGAGTATTGCCTGAATAATGCCACTATAAAATCTCAACTTTTATCGATGAGCCATTGCGCTGCTTGGATTCACATGGTGAGTGCGCTCAGTGCACCGAAGAACTGATTGTTTTTGCTCCTACAGACCAAAACACCTTTTCTCTTTGGCATTTAATTGCACCTGATCGTATTATTGTAATTATGTAGCCTATACTATTTGCCTGTGTTTTGTCTTTTAATTATGCTTTTTTTTGTGCGCCGATGGTGATGCGATGCTCCACTTGTTTCAGCCTGTAGGCCTACAGCACTTTGGTCAGCTTTTATTGTTTTAAATGTGCTATATAAATAAAGTTTGATTTAGGCCTATATTGGAGCAGGTGCTGGCAAATAACTAATTACTGTAATGCAGTGAAGTTGCGCAAATGTCAACTCAATTAGCAAGCGGAGCTGCATGCATTCTGCACTGCAGTCTGCAGATCTCTTCTTAGAGTTTACTTTAATATTATGGTTTACTTTCAACCATAAACCATAATATGATTGACAAACCTTGGATTATAATTCTTCATCGACCAACAGCGCATGCAGCATGACTATGAGGTACATTTAACTATGTGGGATTTCTCCATCGGCATCGCATGTCGATAAAAAAATGGGATTTCACTAGTGGCATTATTCAGGCAATACTCAGATTGTTATAATTCCAAGTGATCTATAATCTGTGAAGTTTATATATTTTTTCCCATCCTCACAGTCACATTAACTTTATGATCAATCAAATCAACCGTGGTTGATTTTATTTCTGACAAGTGTCAGGCTTGAAAAGTTCATTCATGTTACCGTTCGTTTACAATTGACAGAGGAGTTTGGATTATATATATTTTTATTTGATGGAGAGGTAATGCCTGTTTCAGGCAGTTGACTTGTTACGGTCGGATGTTTTATTAAGCCTAATTATTTGTGCGTCACTGCTTTCATGAAGGCTGCAAGCCTGCAACAGTTGTAGCTTATTGTTTAAAATAAATGAGACCAATCCAAGCATGCCTTTCTCTCCGCTATATCGTTGTTTAAGCCAAAGAGTCACTGCTCGCATCGCGCGCATTGAGCGCCCTCGCTCGCAATTCACCTGTCTCCAAAGCTGGAAAAAGAGTTTTGGTTCATCTCTGGGCAAAAAGACGACTCATAATGACTTTCCCAACGAGACTCAAATTGTGCATGCGGATAAGAGGCATTATAATGCATATGTCATTTAAAAAACGTAAATACGAGCGTTTCCATGGTCCTCCCAATTTTGGATCTTGTGCCGGTTGTACCTTATTACTGGCGACAAAAGATGTACTGGTGACAAGGAGTCTAGTGAGGTTGCGGATCTTGTCAGTCTGTTCTATGCGGAGCTGTTCCTTCTCCTGTAGGAGTAGAAACAGGGACTCTTTCTCCGTTGCTGTCGTCTGGGTAACTGATGAAACCTGCCATGGGAGAGGTCAATTAATTTGCACACAGGTCAACACTGCTGTCCGGGTGTGGAACAGCCTACAAGAGCATGTACTGTAGTTAATTAAATGACAAACATAAAACGGCCTTCAAGCATTAAAGTTCATAGACATCTCCTCATTCTTCTGACCGCCCACAATGACTGTTTAGCTGCTTTTTGTAGAATTAGATAGCATTTGATACAGAATTATAGCATGTTATGTAGACAGCACTAGAATTGCATTGCATGTAGTGATAGCACTTCATAGTACATACAGTATATACTGTACTATGCTATACATATGTAGTGTCATTATATAAATATTCCACTGTTACGTTCTTAGCTTACGCATGTTTCATGATAACTACTTTTTACTCTGGATTAAAAGAGTCTGCTAAATGCTGAAATTGTCAATTGTACGATTGGCCAATGGATACCATCTTACTTTGCCATTTTGGGGGGAAAATTGGGTTATACAATAAAGTTTAATAGATTCCTTTATAACTTAGGGGTAAGATCATTGTGCACAGCACCTTCAAGCAGCTAAGACAACGGTCACACTTATCGTTTTCTTGTTGTAAAAATGTATGTTTATTATTAGTGATGTTGCAACAATGCCTCAAGAATGAAAACAATTTGTTCGATTGTTCTGCATTATGCAAGACCTATAAATATAAAATAGCGCAAGGATGTAAACAATGATTGTTTTTTATCATCCATCATCTCCAATCCCAGAAAAATGTTACTTGCCTCCTGAAGCCGTGGCTTCAGGTCAACGATCTCATTGCGATACCTCTTCAGCAGGGCCCCATCATCAGAAACCTCTGTGACGTGAGGATCGTTCTTCATGCATTTTGCTGTACTAGCGAACTAAATAATAAAAATAAAAGTACAGGTGAAGTGAGGCTACAAGAAAAGGGCAACATGCACATCCCCAACCCAAGTTTGGGCAGGTTATGAGCGACGAACAGTATGCACAAACTACAAAACATATAATGACAGATACAGGTATGATGCAACTCCTCATACAGAAGTTGAAAATGAATTTGTCACCAAGCCACTAGTATAGAGCATTGCAGTCCTGCCTCCTTCGAGGGCACACAGTAAAGGATTCCACCCACCTGAAGGGTGCTGAGGGTTTCATCCAGTGTTGCAGGAGTGATGGTACAAATGATAACCGTTTTGGCGTTTCCACCCAAGGAGTTCTGGAGGATGCGGGTGAGTTTGCTGTCTCTGTAGTTTGTGAAGCCACTGTGTGGAAAGAGCATAATTTACAGAAACAATTCTTCTTTAATTTAATGATAAAACCATCAGTAGGGCGGTTATGGAGCTATCCAAGTATCTGAACATATGTGACCAGATTTGACTGAGTGGCTGCCATGATGCAGCTTTTCACCAGAGGAGAAAAACGACATTTATTTTTTTATCCAAAATGAGTAAAGCACAGGCAGATGTAGCTCAAACTGGTTTTCTCAACTCGCCATTTACTGAAAGTCATTACTCTAGAAGTCATATTCCAAAACGAACAAATATATCAATTTTAAAAAAATCCAATGGCAGCCCCTCAGTCAAATCAGGTCCTGTCAGGTCGTATATAAACTTAAAGCACATCGCCTGAAGGGAACAAAGTAAAGGAGAGCATCATGTAAAGGGGAATATTGTCGGCCCAAACAGACAAGGAAAGCGTGCTTTCCCCCCACTAGAATAAAACGTGAGAGTCGTTCACTCACCGCTGGTTCTCCTCAGAGAGCTTTTTGATTACTTGTCCAAGCGTGAAGAGACTTTTATTGATGTTACACGCCTCAATGAAGCGCGCACCTAAGAAATCAAATTATGCTCGTTTGACCAGGCTGAATTACAAAACGGAGTCCATTATGTTATATTGCATGATGCATATAAGTATTACGTTGAATATATCAATGTTATGCTTTTGATGCAATATTTTGAGATGTTTGAATTTTGTCAGATTTTTAAATTTGTTAGGAATTCCCCAGGCACAATTTGGCTTACCATGCGGAAAATGGTGTGTGACCGACTGCTCCGCTGGTTAATTTTTGTCTTTTCATAATGCCGGTTTTCTGCACAGATGAGTTGAGTAAAACACATACAAATTAAATTCTGTTTCAACAGCTGTGCAAAGAATAGTCTTTACTTTTGTTAAGACCTCTCACTTTCTCCTTTTCTAATCCAGGCCAGGGCTTGAGCAGGGTTTATCACTAGTTCCTCAGTCAGATCAGCCACATACACGGTTTTCTGTCAAGACAATGGATTTGCGAATACACAAGTTAACGCAACACAAAACAATGCACATCTCTTTGCAAACAAAAGCTAAAATGAATCTATGCCACTTACATGGGAGTCCTCACGGACTTCCAACGGCTTCCTCTTCCAGTTATCGACCAGCAAATCAGCTACCGTCTCATTATAGATCTCCATATAGGATACCCTGAGAAGGAACTCCTTCTTAGGATACTACAATGAAGATTTGGCTGCCCCTTGTCCATTACCTGAGTAGAAACGATTAATAGACAGGATACCATTGATATGGTTGACTGTACGCCATTTTCTTTTCAGATGTTTTCCACGAGATTTCTATCATCTTATTATTATAGTATGCAATGTCACTGAGCAGTATGGGTGGGAGGGTTAAGGGATTTCTTTATCTTTTTTGTCTTTATCTTTTCTTTCATTTTGTTTCATAAAAAAAGTATTTCATATTATAATGTTTGTAATAATTTATCTGTTCAATAAAAACATATTTGACAAAAAAAAAAAAAAAAGATACTACAATGAAGAGAAACCATTCATTTTTGATTAACATCAATGAGGTTTGCACCAGTGTACTGATAACAACCCAAGATTAGAACACCATTTCTAATATTATATGAAAGACTTTTCACCTTGATCTTGATAGTCTTCCAGACATCTTCCATGGCCAGGGGTATCACTCCTGGTGTACCGTCACTGCCCATCATGGTAAATGTCTTGCCAGACGAGGTCTGCCCATAAGAAAATATGGTTCCTAGTGATAAGACAATATGGACAGAAATATATAAGCATTATATACTTTTTGTAAGTGGGTTCTAGGTTGGGGCTAACTTGGGGGTTAAACAACAAACAGTGTAGGGTTTTGTGAGGCAGATCTCAATATGCCTTTCCCCCCCACACACATACCATTGTATCCTTGAACCGCAGATGCAACCAGAGGCATCGCGATATCGTGATAGAGCTGAGCAGTTGATTCGTTAGCTCCAAACACACGATCTGTTGAATACATCAGAGAAGTTAGTAAGACAAACACTTGATTACTTATTATAATAAAACTATGGCTATTCAAATAGAATCATTGACATTTGCCTAAAATATACAGTAACTAAAATACAAAAAACATCAATAATAGCTCAGAGTTATATAGCGCTTTTCTAAATACCCAAAGTTGCTTTAGAAAGAAAGAAAGGTGATGAACCAACTTTAAGAACATAAATAAGAAAGATAAGTGCTAGATAAAAAAGGATAAAGGGTTAAGCACAACAAGCAGTCGTTTGTTTATTCAACACTTTTACTACTAGGGATTAAGAGAAATCATGATGCTAGATTTAGATATATACACACTACAGAGTGATCACACAGAAGATTGCTAGACTAGACACGGCTGCCAGTTCCAACAGGAATTTCCTTTGGGATAATAAAACAGTTTCTACAAATGGGTGAACAAATAAAATACCATAATAAATTCAAGGCAAGCAGACATTTATGTCTACTTTGGAATTCCTACCAAAAAGCACAGGCTTTTGGCTCATGAAGCAACAAATGGTGCATTTATAAGACGCCTGTACATAGACCGTGCATTACATTCACCCACACATACACCGATGGCGGAAGAAACCATGCAAGGCACCAACTAGCACATCTGGAGCAATTAGGGGTTCAGCTTGCTCAAGGACACTTGACACCCGGGTTCGAACTGGCAACCTTGCGGTTACCATCCAGCCACATTAACCCTGAGCCGCCACCACCACCACCACAAACTAAGTTGTGGTAGCAGGGCGAGGGAGGAATGCTGGAAACAGGCATTTTGGGGGGATTAAATGCTTTAAAAGTCTGGATGGGTTTAAGTTTCAGAAGGCTGACATTTAAGACTACATCAGACTGACAAAACATAATGGTAAGTTGGTAACATGCAGCTGAGCATATCCTTAGCTCTGGTCCATACTCCATAACTCTAATGCCACCACACTTATAAAATGCACGCTGTCCAGAATGGGATTTTTTTTCTCACCGGAAGAAAACTACTTTTAGTTACTCCGCTGCACTGCACTCTACAGATATTGAAAATATATTGACGAGAGTAGCATAGCTCTAATGCAAAGGCTTTAGAGCCGTGTATGGACCAGAGCTAGCATATCTTCTACCTTGGCTCTGCTTAATTTGACAATGCACAATATAGGTATGGCTTAGTTAAAACATACCAAAGTTAAAACACTTTGTCGCATCAACGCAGTTCTGCACGGATTTATCGGCTTGGTGCCTTCTTTAGCTGTTGCCTCTTCCCTGGTGAAACATAGCAGAAACGATATTTCAGAATGCAACAAAATATCAGCCATTTGGAAATAGCAATCTAACTTACAAGCTCACAACACATGCAAAATGTGACACAATTTGAACAACTTGTTTGGGGCCAGTCTTGCACCAAATATTTTCGGATCGGGTCCGCACCAAATACACATCAGAGCTTGGCATTAAATTTGAGGCAATTTCCCCTGTCACTTGTCCGGACACAAAAGTCACTTGTCCAGAGCACGAGCACACACAACACATTCATTTTAAATCAACTAACTAAGTTAATTTGGTGAATAAATGTTTGAATTAGGGCTGTCAAATTACACATTTAAATCAGATTAATCACAGCTTCAAAATGAATTAATCACCATTAGAACCATGTCCAAAATATGCCATGTTCTTCTGTATATATTGTTGTGGGAATGGAAGATGGAAGATATTAAATGTCAGCAGGTGGATATACATTTAACATGCGTATGTATGTATATTTGTATTCTTTATAACAAATCCAGTGTGGTAGGATGGTGTCTGTCTCTCACCCTGTAACCAATGTTGGTTATTGCCATGCAGATAAGGCTAGATAGTGCAGAGTCAATAGGATGTATGGGGCGGGGCATCCAAGCATGGATCATCTAATTACTTTCACAAGCCCTGGCCCTGCACATATACATTTGGAGATCCGATTCCTTGTCTGGCATGTTTGACAACGGTTGAACCACTGTACATAAGCCACTACTATCCTAAGCCTAAGATTTAGAGTAAATAATTGAATGATTTAGACTAGACTTTAGATGATTTTAATCTAATTTCAGGGCTAAGACAGGTGAATGACAAAATACATAGGTCCACAATGGAAACGAGTTGCTGTAGGACGTTTGTGTCACCCGTTTTATTTCAAATGTCCGACTGTACATCGTGCTGTCACACTGCCGTCCAAATTAAAAGTATTCAATCAAGAGTTCAATACTCTTGGTCAGTTTACTGAACCAAACGTGGATCAAGAACGTCTCGGAGTCTTGAATAAAGGCTAATGATAGCATGCTAGCCGCTAGCTAACTTGAACTTCAAAAAAAATAAACTTAAAATAACTGGCACAGTTCAAGTTGTTTCTGTGAAAAGTAAAAGGTGTACTTAATAGTTCCCATTAAACACTGAAAGCAGCTAGCGCCGGCAACGAGTTGTTATAGTGTACAGTCGGTTTGTTAATGTTGGTTGACACGGATGCAGACCTTTACTGCCGATTCCTCCGCCATCATAAACAGTTGCTATATCTTCTGAAATAATAAACGGAGGTACGGACAGTGGGCTATGGAGCCGAACTCTGAGGAGAGGAACTCTGCGGAGATGTTGTTAGAAGATGACCAAAGTAACAAACTCTCGAAGACGCTGCTAACTACCGTGTGAGAATTACAAACAAACACAGTGACAGGTGGCACTGGCAATGCTCTGATTGGCTGCTGATTCATCAGTGTTGCCAGTTTGAGAGAGAAATAAGGAAAAGGGGCGGGGGGTGTGACATATTTTTTACACATTTTAATTGATTGACTGTTGAAATGTTTATTTCACAGTAGGCGGCGGCCTATGTAGAATTTTTCTACTTTCCCTTTGTACTGTAATTCTCCAATCTGTAAAGACGGCTGTGTTCAGATTACCACACCTGAAACCCACTTTTAATAGTGTCTACCAATACAACAGTAATACATAATATAGTTACAAGTTCCTTTCTAATGAAATATCTAAAATGTGCTGTGATATTTAGTTAGTGTTGATGTTGAATAGTCCTATTTATTTTGATGGTTATAAAATTCTAGTGTTTTTTCAGTAGAAGTCTGCCTGTATCTTCAACTCTTTTTCCCTAAAATGCAACATTGTTTTCTCACTCAACAGTAGGCCTAAACAAACTGACATAAAAGCTCAAAAAGATGCAACACATTGTGAGCTTGTAGATCTGCTATTTTCAAAAGATTCTTTTATATATTTGAAAACTTGAAACGGAACATTCTGCATAATGTAATGAGTAATGAGTACTTTTGCTACTTTAAGTAGGCCTACAGTTTGTTGTCAATACTTTTGTACCTACTCATTTTTTAATTCCAGACTTTTACGTAACAGAGTAGGCCTACTATATATTGCAGTATTGGTACAGAATGTGAGTATTCTATCCAGCTCTAGTGGATTTGATGGACTGTGATCTGCAGATCTGTTATTTTCGGAATATACTGTACCTACTACTGTAACTCGTCTCTATGTCATGCTTTAGAGATGTGGTTGAATACATTCAGAATGTTTAAAAAAATGCTGTCCATTTCTGTGATTTTGAGAGTAGGTATATGTATGTGGATACATATATATATATATATATATACTATATATTATTATTATATTGGTATAATTGATTTTATATCAAATGAACAGTATTCAGGAGTTAGACAAGATATATTAATAATTTGTTGGTCTCAGGAATACGAATAATATGACACAATTACACTTTGTAAAGTCTATGAACCAAACTTTATTATAGTGACTTGTTGAGAGAAAGCTATATGAGGTAGAAGAGAGGTCAGCTCACATTGCAGTAGATTTGTTTCAATGTAAGTACAGTATCAGACACAGTGTACAGTATGAGAAATGTGATCAGAGAGACAAATCAAACAATCTGGACATGGAATTTGATTCAGCCTTTTCTGCTTTTTTCTTGTCCAGGTTTCCCTGTTTCGCGATTTCCCTTTGCTCAAGGAAGTCTTTGCATTCGTACAGCTTGTTAATCCTCAGGATGTCGATATCAGACATGCCGTCTCTCTGGCCGATCTGCACGTTGGCGTTTGGGAAGGGGGTGATGCTGTCTTTGCCGGACTGGATAGAGAAGGCCGTTTTACCGTAGTGCATGATGGAGGAGTAGTCAAAAAACATGGGCTATAACCCATCGTTTTTGTCATTTCGTCATTTTTTTCAAATCCTCAAAAATGATGAAAAACGGCGCGCTATAGTATGCCGTACGATATGGGCTATAGCCCATGGTCCAAAATGATGAGAAACGAGGCTAACTTTTTTTTTCAAAATTTCAAAAAACATGGGCTATAACCCATCGTTTTTGTCATTTCGTCATTTTTTTCAAATCCTCAAAAATGATGAAAAACGGCGCGCTATAGTATGCCGTACGATATGGGCTATAGCCCATGGTCCAAAATGATGAGAAACGAGGCTAACTTTTTTTTCCAAAATTTCAAAAAACATGGGCTATAACCCATCGTTTTTGTCATTTTGTCCTTTTTTTCAAATCCTCAAAAATGATGAAAAACGGCGCGCTATAGTATGCCGTACGATATGGGCTATAGCCCATGGTCCAAAATGATGAGAAACGAGGCTTTGATTCAGCCTTTTCTGCTTTTTTCTTGTCCAGGTTTCCCTGTTTCGCGATTTCCCTTTGCTCAAGGAAGTCTTTGCATTCGTACAGCTTGTTAATCCTCAGGATGTCGATATCAGACATGCCGTCTCTCTGGCCGATCTGCACGTTGGCATTTGGGAAGGGGGTGATGCTGTCTTTGCCGGACTGGATAGAGAAGGCCGTTTTACCGTAGTGCATGATGGAGGAGTAGTCAAAAAACATGGGCTATAACCCATCGTTTTTGTCATTTCGTCATTTTTTTCAAATCCTCAAAAATGATGAAAAACGGCGCGCTATAGTATGCCGTACGATATGGGCTATAGCCCATGGTCCAAAATGATGAGAAACGAGGCTAACTTTTTTTTTCAAAATTTCAAAAAACATGGGCTATAACCCATCGTTTTTGTCATTTCGTCATTTTTTAAAAATCCTCAAAAATGATGAAAAACGGTGCGCTATAGTATGCCGTACGATATGGGCTATAGCCCATGGTCCAAAATGATGAGAAACGAGGCTAACTTTTTTTTCCAAAATTTCAAAAAACATGGGCTATAACCCATCGTTTTTGTCATTTTGTCCTTTTTTTCAAATCCTCAAAAATGATGAAAAACGGCGCGCTATAGTATGCCGTACGATATGGGCTATAGCCCATGGTCCAAAATGATGAGAAACGAGGCTAACTTTTTTTTTTTGAAATTTCAAAAAACATGGGCTATAACCCATCGTTTTTGTCATTTTGTCATTTTTTTTAAATCCTCAAAAATGATGAAAAACGGCGCGCTATAGTATGCCGTACGATATGGGCTATAGCCCATGGTCCAAAATGATGAGAAACGAGGCTAACTTTTTTTTTCAAAATTTCAAAAAACATGGGCTATAACCCATCGTTTTTGTCATTTCGTCATTTTTTAAAAATCCTCAAAAATGATGAAAAACGGCGCGCTATAGTATGCCGTACGATATGGGCTATAGCCCATGGTCCAAAATGATGAGAAACGAGGCTAACGTTTTTTTTCAAAATTTCAAAAAACATGGGCTATAACCCATCGTTTTTGTCATTTCGTCATTTTTTTTAAATCCTCAAAAATGATGAAAAACGGTGCGCTATAGTATGCCGTACGATATGGGCTATAGCCCAAGGTCCAAAATGATGAGAAACGAGGCTAACTTTTTTTTCCAAAATTTCAAAAAACATGGGCTATAACCCATCGTTTTTGTCATTTTGTCCTTTTTTTCAAATCCTCAAAAATGATGAAAAACGGCGCGCTATAGTATGCCGTACGATATGGGCTATAGCCCATGGTCCAAAATGATGAGAAACGAGGCTAACTTTTTTTTTTTGAAATTTCAAAAAACATGGGCTATAACCCATCGTTTTTGTCATTTCGTAATTTTTTTTAAATCCTCAAAAATGATGAAAAACGGCGCGCTATAGTATGCCGTACGATATGGGCTATAGCCCATGGTCAAAAAATTATGAGAAACGAGGCTAACTTTTTTTTTCAAAATTTCAAAAAACATGGGCTATAACCCATCGTTTTTGTCATTTTGTCATTTTTTTAAAGTCCTCAAAAATGATGAAAAACGGCGCGCTATAGTATGCCGTACGATATGGGCTATAGCCCACGGTCCAAAATGATGAGAAACGAGGCTAACTTTTTTTTTCAAAATTTCAAAAAACATGGGCTATAACCCATCATTTTGTCATTTTGTCATTTTTTTTAAATCCTCAAAAATGATGAAAAACGGCGCGCTATAGTATGCCGTACGATATGGGCTATAGCCCATGGTCCAAAATGATGAGAAACGAGGCTAACTTTTTTTTTCAAAATTTCAAAAAACATGGGCTATAACCCATCGTTTTTGTCATTTCGTCATTTTTTTTAAATCCTCAAAAATGATGAAAAACGGCGCGCTATAGTATGCTGTACGATATGGGCTATAGCCCATGGTCCAAAATGATGAGAAACGAGGCTAACTTTTTTTTTCAAAATTTCAAAAAACATGGGCTATAACCCATCGTTTTTGTCATTTCGTCATTTTTTAAAAATCCTCAAAAATGATGAAAAACAGTGCGCTATAGTATGCCGTACGATATGGGCTATAGCCCATGGTCCAAAATGATGAGAAACGAGGCTAACTTTTTTTTTCAAAATTTCAAAAAACATGGGCTATAACCCATCGTTTTTGTCATTTCGTCATTTTTTTCAAATCCTCAAAAATGATGAAAAACGGCGCGCTATAGTATGCCGTACGATATGGGCTATAGCCCATGATCCAAAATGATGAGAAACGAGGCTAACTTTTTTTTTCAAAATTTCAAAAAACATGGGCTATAACCCATCGTTTTTGTCATTTCGTAATTTTTTTCAAATCCTCAAAAATGATGAAAAACGGCGCGCTATAGTATGCCGTACGATATGGGCTATAGCCCATGGTCCAAAATGATGAGAAACGAGGCTAACTTTTTTTTTCAAAATTTCAAAAAACATGGGCTATAACCCATCGTTTTTGTCATTTTGTCATTTTTTTCAAATCCTCAAAAATGATGAAAAACGGCGCGCTATAGTATGCCGTACGATATGGGCTATAGCCCATGGTCCAAAATGATGAGAAACGAGGCTAACTTTTTAATTTAAAAAAACATGGGCTATAACCCATCGTTTTTGTCATTTCGTCATTTTTTTTAAATCCTCAAAAATGATGAAAAACGGCGCGCTATAGTATGCCGTACGATATGGGCTATAGCCCATGGTCCAAAATGATGAGAAACGAGGCTAACTTTTTTTTTCAAAATTTCAAAAAACATGGGCTATAACCCATCGTTTTTGTCATTTCGTCATTTTTTTCAAATCCTCAAAAATGATGAAAAACGGCGCGCTATAGTATGCCGTACGATATGGGCTATAGCCCATGGTCCAAAATGATGAGAAACGAGGCTAACTTTTTTTTTCAAAATTTCAAAAAACATGGGCTATAACCCATCGTTTTTGTCATTTCGTCATTTTTTTCAAATCCTCAAAAATGATGAAAAACGGCGCGCTATAGTATGCCGTACGATATGGGCTATAGCCCATGGTCCAAAATGATGAGAAACGAGGCTAACTTTTTTTTTCAAAATTTCAAAAAACATGGGCTATAACCCATCGTTTTTGTCATTTCGTCATTTTTTTCAAATCCTCAAAAATGATGAAAAACGGCGCGCTATAGTATGCCGTACGATATGGGCTATAGCCCATGGTCCAAAATGATGAGAAACGAGGCTAACTTTTTTTTTCAAAATTTCAAAAAACATGGGCTATAACCCATCGTTTTTGTCATTTCGTCATTTTTTTTAAATCCTCAAAAATGATGAAAAACGGCGCGCTATAGTATGCCGTACGATATGGGCTATAGCCCATGGTCCAAAATGATGAGAAACGAGGCTAACTTTTTTTTTCAAAATTTCAAAAAACATGGGCTATAACCCATCGTTTTTGTCATTTCGTCATTTTTTTCAAATCCTCAAAAATGATGAAAAACGGCGCGCTATAGTATGCCGTACGATATGGGCTATAGCCCATGGTCCAAAATGATGAGAAACGAGGCTAACTTTTTTTTTCAAAATTTCAAAAAACATGGGCTATAACCCATCGTTTTTGTCATTTCGTCATTTTTTTCAAATCCTCAAAAATGATGAAAAACGGCGCGCTATAGTATGCCGTACGATATGGGCTATAGCCCATGGTCCAAAATGATGAGAAACGAGGCTAACTTTTTTTTCCAAAATTTCAAAAAACATGGGCTATAACCCATCGTTTTTGTCATTTCGTAATTTTTTTAAAATCCTCAAAAATGATGAAAAACGGCGCGCTATAGTATGCCGTACGATATGGGCTATAGCCCATGGTCCAAAATGATGAGAAACGAGGCTAACTTTTTTTTTCAAAATTTCAAAAAACATGGGCTATAACCCATCGTTTTTGTCATTTCGTCATTTTTTTCAAATCCTCAAAAATGATGAAAAACGGCGCGCTATAGTATGCCGTACGATATGGGCTATAGCCCATGGTCCAAAATGATGAGAAACGAGGCTAACTTTTTTTTTCAAAATTTCAAAAAACATGGGCTATAACCCATCGTTTTTGTCATTTCGTAAATTTTTTTAAATCCTCAAAAATGATGAAAAACGGCGCGCTATAGTATGCCGTACGATATGGGCTATAGCCCATGGTCCAAAATGATGAGAAACGAGGCTAACTTTTTTTTTCAAAATTTCAAAAAACATGGGCTATAACCCATCGTTTTTGTCATTTCGTCATTTTTTTAAAATCCTCAAAAATGATGAAAAACGGTGCGCTATAGTATGCCGTACGATATGGGCTATAGCCCATGGTCCAAAATGATGAGAAACGAGGCTAACTTTTTTTTCCAAAATTTCAAAAAACATGGGCTATAACCCATCGTTTTTGTCATTTCGTCATTTTTTTCAAATCCTCAAAAATGATGAAAAACGGCGCGCTATAGTATGCCGTACGATATGGGCTATAGCCCATGGTCCAAAATGATGAGAAACGAGGCTAACTTTTTTTTTCAAAATTTCAAAAAACATGGGCTATAACCCATCGTTTTTGTCATTTCGTAAAAAAATTTAAATCCTCAAAAATGATGAAAAACGGCGCGCTATAGTATGCCGTACGATATGGGCTATAGCCCATGGTCCAAAATGATGAGAAACGAGGCTAACTTTTTTTTTCAAAATTTCAAAAAACATGGGCTATAACCCATCGTTTTTGTCATTTCGTCATTTTTTTCAAATCCTCAAAAATGATGAAAAACGGCGCGCTATAGTATGCCGTACGATATGGGCTATAGCCCATGGTCCAAAATGATGAGAAACGAGGCTAACTTTTTTTTTCAAAATTTCAAAAAACATGGGCTATAACCCATCGTTTTTGTCATTTCGTAATTTTTTTAAAATCCTCAAAAATGATGAAAAACGGCGCGCTATAGTATGCCGTACGATATGGGCTATAGCCCATGGTCCAAAATGATGAGAAACGAGGCTAACTTTTTTTTTCAAAATTTCAAAAAACATGGGCTATAACCCATCGTTTTTGTCATTTCGTCATTTTTTTAAAATCCTCAAAAATGATGAAAAACGGTGCGCTATAGTATGCCGTACGATATGGGCTATAGCCCATGGTCCAAAATGATGAGAAACGAGGCTAACTTTTTTTTCCAAAATTTCAAAAAACATGGGCTATAACCCATCGTTTTTGTCATTTCAAATCCTCAAAAATGATGAAAAACGGCGCGCTATAGTATGCCGTACGATATGGGCTATAGCCCATGGTCCAAAATGATGAGAAACGAGGCTAACTTTTTTTTTTTGAAATTTCAAAAAACATGGGCTATAACCCATCGTTTTTGTCATTTCGTAATTTTTTTTAAATCCTCAAAAATGATGAAAAACGGCGCGCTATAGTATGCCGTACGATATGGGCTATAGCCCATGGTCAAAAAATTATGAGAAACGAGGCTAACTTTTTTTTTCAAAATTTCAAAAAACATGGGCTATAACCCATCGTTTTTGTCATTTTGTCATTTTTTTAAAGTCCTCAAAAATGATGAAAAACGGCGCGCTATAGTATGCCGTACGATATGGGCTATAGCCCACGGTCCAAAATGATGAGAAACGAGGCTAACTTTTTTTTTCAAAATTTCAAAAAACATGGGCTATAACCCATCATTTTGTCATTTTGTCATTTTTTTTAAATCCTCAAAAATGATGAAAAACGGCGCGCTATAGTATGCCGTACGATATGGGCTATAGCCCATGGTCCAAAATGATGAGAAACGAGGCTAACTTTTTTTTTCAAAATTTCAAAAAACATGGGCTATAACCCATCGTTTTTGTCATTTCGTCATTTTTTTTAAATCCTCAAAAATGATGAAAAACGGCGCGCTATAGTATGCTGTACGATATGGGCTATAGCCCATGGTCCAAAATGATGAGAAACGAGGCTAACTTTTTTTTTCAAAATTTCAAAAAACATGGGCTATAACCCATCGTTTTTGTCATTTCGTCATTTTTTAAAAATCCTCAAAAATGATGAAAAACAGTGCGCTATAGTATGCCGTACGATATGGGCTATAGCCCATGGTCCAAAATGATGAGAAACGAGGCTAACTTTTTTTTTCAAAATTTCAAAAAACATGGGCTATAACCCATCGTTTTTGTCATTTCGTCATTTTTTTCAAATCCTCAAAAATGATGAAAAACGGCGCGCTATAGTATGCCGTACGATATGGGCTATAGCCCATGATCCAAAATGATGAGAAACGAGGCTAACTTTTTTTTTCAAAATTTCAAAAAACATGGGCTATAACCCATCGTTTTTGTCATTTCGTAATTTTTTTCAAATCCTCAAAAATGATGAAAAACGGCGCGCTATAGTATGCCGTACGATATGGGCTATAGCCCATGGTCCAAAATGATGAGAAACGAGGCTAACTTTTTTTTTCAAAATTTCAAAAAACATGGGCTATAACCCATCGTTTTTGTCATTTTGTCATTTTTTTCAAATCCTCAAAAATGATGAAAAACGGCGCGCTATAGTATGCCGTACGATATGGGCTATAGCCCATGGTCCAAAATGATGAGAAACGAGGCTAACTTTTTAATTTAAAAAAACATGGGCTATAACCCATCGTTTTTGTCATTTCGTCATTTTTTTTAAATCCTCAAAAATGATGAAAAACGGCGCGCTATAGTATGCCGTACGATATGGGCTATAGCCCATGGTCCAAAATGATGAGAAACGAGGCTAACTTTTTTTTTCAAAATTTCAAAAAACATGGGCTATAACCCATCGTTTTTGTCATTTCGTCATTTTTTTCAAATCCTCAAAAATGATGAAAAACGGCGCGCTATAGTATGCCGTACGATATGGGCTATAGCCCATGGTCCAAAATGATGAGAAACGAGGCTAACTTTTTTTTTCAAAATTTCAAAAAACATGGGCTATAACCCATCGTTTTTGTCATTTCGTCATTTTTTTCAAATCCTCAAAAATGATGAAAAACGGCGCGCTATAGTATGCCGTACGATATGGGCTATAGCCCATGGTCCAAAATGATGAGAAACGAGGCTAACTTTTTTTTTCAAAATTTCAAAAAACATGGGCTATAACCCATCGTTTTTGTCATTTCGTCATTTTTTTCAAATCCTCAAAAATGATGAAAAACGGCGCGCTATAGTATGCCGTACGATATGGGCTATAGCCCATGGTCCAAAATGATGAGAAACGAGGCTAACTTTTTTTTTCAAAATTTCAAAAAACATGGGCTATAACCCATCGTTTTTGTCATTTCGTCATTTTTTTTAAATCCTCAAAAATGATGAAAAACGGCGCGCTATAGTATGCCGTACGATATGGGCTATAGCCCATGGTCCAAAATGATGAGAAACGAGGCTAACTTTTTTTTTCAAAATTTCAAAAAACATGGGCTATAACCCATCGTTTTTGTCATTTCGTCATTTTTTTCAAATCCTCAAAAATGATGAAAAACGGCGCGCTATAGTATGCCGTACGATATGGGCTATAGCCCATGGTCCAAAATGATGAGAAACGAGGCTAACTTTTTTTTTCAAAATTTCAAAAAACATGGGCTATAACCCATCGTTTTTGTCATTTCGTCATTTTTTTCAAATCCTCAAAAATGATGAAAAACGGCGCGCTATAGTATGCCGTACGATATGGGCTATAGCCCATGGTCCAAAATGATGAGAAACGAGGCTAACTTTTTTTTCCAAAATTTCAAAAAACATGGGCTATAACCCATCGTTTTTGTCATTTCGTAATTTTTTTAAAATCCTCAAAAATGATGAAAAACGGCGCGCTATAGTATGCCGTACGATATGGGCTATAGCCCATGGTCCAAAATGATGAGAAACGAGGCTAACTTTTTTTTTCAAAATTTCAAAAAACATGGGCTATAACCCATCGTTTTTGTCATTTCGTCATTTTTTTCAAATCCTCAAAAATGATGAAAAACGGCGCGCTATAGTATGCCGTACGATATGGGCTATAGCCCATGGTCCAAAATGATGAGAAACGAGGCTAACTTTTTTTTTCAAAATTTCAAAAAACATGGGCTATAACCCATCGTTTTTGTCATTTCGTAATTTTTTTTAAATCCTCAAAAATGATGAAAAACGGCGCGCTATAGTATGCCGTACGATATGGGCTATAGCCCATGGTCCAAAATGATGAGAAACGAGGCTAACTTTTTTTTTCAAAATTTCAAAAAACATGGGCTATAACCCATCGTTTTTGTCATTTCGTCATTTTTTTAAAATCCTCAAAAATGATGAAAAACGGTGCGCTATAGTATGCCGTACGATATGGGCTATAGCCCATGGTCCAAAATGATGAGAAACGAGGCTAACTTTTTTTTCCAAAATTTCAAAAAACATGGGCTATAACCCATCGTTTTTGTCATTTCGTCATTTTTTTCAAATCCTCAAAAATGATGAAAAACGGCGCGCTATAGTATGCCGTACGATATGGGCTATAGCCCATGGTCCAAAATGATGAGAAACGAGGCTAACTTTTTTTTTCAAAATTTCAAAAAACATGGGCTATAACCCATCGTTTTTGTCATTTCGTAAAAAAATTTAAATCCTCAAAAATGATGAAAAACGGCGCGCTATAGTATGCCGTACGATATGGGCTATAGCCCATGGTCCAAAATGATGAGAAACGAGGCTAACTTTTTTTTTCAAAATTTCAAAAAACATGGGCTATAACCCATCGTTTTTGTCATTTCGTCATTTTTTTCAAATCCTCAAAAATGATGAAAAACGGCGCGCTATAGTATGCCGTACGATATGGGCTATAGCCCATGGTCCAAAATGATGAGAAACGAGGCTAACTTTTTTTTTCAAAATTTCAAAAAACATGGGCTATAACCCATCGTTTTTGTCATTTCGTAATTTTTTTAAAATCCTCAAAAATGATGAAAAACGGCGCGCTATAGTATGCCGTACGATATGGGCTATAGCCCATGGTCCAAAATGATGAGAAACGAGGCTAACTTTTTTTTTCAAAATTTCAAAAAACATGGGCTATAACCCATCGTTTTTGTCATTTCGTCATTTTTTTAAAATCCTCAAAAATGATGAAAAACGGTGCGCTATAGTATGCCGTACGATATGGGCTATAGCCCATGGTCCAAAATGATGAGAAACGAGGCTAACTTTTTTTTCCAAAATTTCAAAAAACATGGGCTATAACCCATCGTTTTTGTCATTTCAAATCCTCAAAAATGATGAAAAACGGCGCGCTATAGTATGCCGTACGATATGGGCTATAGCCCATGGTCCAAAATGATGAGAAACGAGGCTAACTTTTTTTTTTTAAATTTCAAAAAACATGGGCTATAACCCATCGTTTTTGTCATTTCGTCATTTTTTTTAAATCCTCAAAAATGATGAAAAACGGCGCGCTATAGTATGCCGTACGATATGGGCTATAGCCCATGGTCCAAAATGATGAGAAACGAGGCTAACTTTTTTTTTCAAAATTTCAAAAAACATGGGCTATAACCCATCGTTTTTGTCATTTCGTCATTTTTTTTAAATCCTCAAAAATGATGAAAAACGGCGCGCTATAGTATGCCGTACGATATGGGCTATAGCCCATGGTCCAAAATGATGAGAAACGAGGCTAACTTTTTTTTTCAAAATAAAAAAAAACATGGGCTATAACCCATCGTTTTTGTCATTTCGTCCTTTTTTTAAATTCCTCAAAAATGATGAAAAACGGCGCGCTATAGTATGCCGTACGATATGGGCTATAGCCCATGGTCCAAAATGATGAGAAACGAGGCTAACTTTTTTTTTCAAAATTAAAAAAAACATGGGCTATAACCCATCGTTTTTGTCATTTCGTCATTTTTTAAAAATCCTCAAAAATGATGAAAAACGGTGCGCTATAGTATGCCGTACGATATGGGCTATAGCCCATGGTCCAAAATGATGAGAAACGAGGCTAACTTTTTTTTCCAAAATTTCAAAAAACATGGGCTATAACCCATCGTTTTTGTCATTTCGTCATTTTTTTTAAATCCTCAAAAATGATGAAAAACGGCGCGCTATAGTACGCCGTACGATATGGGCTATAGCCCATGGTCCAAAATGATGAGAAACGTGGCTAACTTTTTTTTTCAAAATTTCAAAAAACATGGGCTATAACCCATCGTTTTTGTCATTTCGTAATTTTTTTAAAATCCTCAAAAATGATGAAAAACGGCGCGCTATAGTATGCCGTACGATATGGGCTATAGCCCATGGTCCAAAATGATGAGAAACGAGGCTAACTTTTTTTTCCAAAATTTCAAAAAACATGGGCTATAACCCATCGTTTTTGTCATTTCGTAATTTTTTAAAAATCCTCAAAAATGATGAAAAACGGCGCGCTATAGTATGCCGTACGATATGGGCTATAGCCCATGGTCCAAAATGATGAGAAACGAGGCTAACTTTTTTTTTCAAAATTTCAAAAAACATGGGCTATAACCCATCGTTTTTGTCATTTCGTAATTTTTTAAAAATCCTCAAAAATGATGAAAAACCGCGCGCTATAGTATGCCGTACGATATGGGCTATAGCCCATGGTCCAAAATGATGAGAAACGAGGCTAACTTTTTTTTTCAAAATTTCAAAAAACATGGGCTATAACCCATCGTTTTTGTCATTTCGTCCTTTTTTTTAAATCCTCAAAAATGATGAAAAACGGCGCGCTATAGTATGCCGTACGATATGGGCTATAGCCCATGGTCCAAAATGATGAGAAACGAGGCTAACTTTTTTTTTCAAAATTAAAAAAAACATGGGCTATAACCCATCGTTTTTGTCATTTCGTCATTTTTTTTAAATCCTCAAAAATGATGAAAAACGGTGCGCTATAGTATGCCGTACGATATGGGCTATAGCCCATGGTCCAAAATGATGAGAAACGAGGCTAACTTCTTTTTTTCAAAATTTCAAAAAACATGGGCTATAACCCATCGTTTTTGTCATTTCGTCATTTTTTTTAAATCCTCAAAAATGATGAAAAACGGCGCGCTATAGTATGCTGTACGATATGGGCTATAGCCCATGGTCCAAAATGATGAGAAACGAGGCTAACTTTTTTTTTCAAAATTTCAAAAAACATGGGCTATAACCCATCGTTTTTGTCATTTCGTCATTTTTTAAAAATCCTCAAAAATGATGAAAAACAGTGCGCTATAGTATGCCGTACGATATGGGCTATAGCCCATGGTCCAAAATGATGAGAAACGAGGCTAACTTTTTTTTTCAAAATTTCAAAAAACATGGGCTATAACCCATCGTTTTTGTCATTTCGTCATTTTTTTCAAATCCTCAAAAATGATGAAAAACGGCGCGCTATAGAATGCCGTACGATATGGGCTATAGCCCATGGTCCAAAATGATGAGAAACGAGGCTAACTTTTTTTTTCAAAATTTAAAAAAACATGGGCTATAACCCATCGTTTTTGTCATTTCGTAATTTTTTTAAAATCCTCAAAAATGATGAAAAACGGCGCGCTATAGTATGCCGTACGATATGGGCTATAGCCCATGGTCCAAAATGATGAGAAACGAGGCTAACTTTTTTTTTCAAAATTAAAAAAAACATGGGCTATAACCCATCGTTTTTGTCATTTCGTCATTTTTTAAAAATCCTCAAAAATGATGAAAAACGGTGCGCTATAGTATGCCGTACGATATGGGCTATAGCCCATGGTCCAAAATGATGAGAAACGAGGCTAACTTTTTTTTCCAAAATTTCAAAAAACATGGGCTATAACCCATCGTTTTTGTCATTTTGTCATTTTTTTAAAATCCTCAAAAATGATGAAAAACGGCGCGCTATAGTATGCCGTACGATATGGGCTATAGCCCATGGTCCAAAATGATGAGAAACGAGGCTAACTTTTTTTTTCAAAATTTCAAAAAACATGGGCTATAACCCATCGTTTTTGTCATTTCGTCATTTTTTTAAAATCCTCAAAAATGATGAAAAACGGTGCGCTATAGTATGCCGTACGATATGGGCTATAGCCCATGGTCCAAAATGATGAGAAACGAGGCTAACTTTTTTTTCCAAAATTTCAAAAAACATGGGCTATAACCCATCGTTTTTGTCATTTCGTCATTTTTTTAAAAATCCTCAAAAATGATGAAAAACGGCGCGCTATAGTATGCCGTACGATATGGGCTATAGCCCACGGTCCAAAATGATGAGAAACGAGGCTAACTTTTTTTTTCAAAATTTCAAAAAACATGGGCTATAACCCATCGTTTTTGTCATTTTGTCATTTTTTTCAAATCCTCAAAAATGATGAAAAACGGCGCGCTATAGTATGCCGTACGATATGGGCTATAGCCCATGGTCCAAAATGATGAGAAACGAGGCTAACTTTTTTTTTTGAAATTTCAAAAAACATGGGCTATAACCCATCGTTTTTGTCATTTCGTCATTTTTTTTAAATCCTCAAAAATGATGAAAAACGGCGCGCTATAGTATGCCGTACGATATGGGCTATAGCCCATGGTCCAAAATGATGAGAAACGAGGCTAACTTTTTTTTTCAAAATTTCAAAAAACATGGGCTATAACCCATCGTTTTTTTCATTTCGTCATTTTTTTCAAATCCTCAAAAATGATGAAAAACGGCGCGCTATAGTATGCCGTACGATATGGGCTATAGCCCATGGTCCAAAATGATGAGAAACGAGGCTAACTTTTTTTTTCAAAATTTCAAAAAACATGGGCCATAACCCATCGTTTTTGTCATTTTGTCATTTTTTTCAAATCCTCAAAAATGATGAAAAACGGCGCGCTATAGTATGCCGTACGATATGGGCTATAGCCCATGGTCCAAAATGATGAGAAACGAGGCTAACTTTTTTTTTCAAAATTTCAAAAAACATGGGCTATAACCCATCGTTTTTGTCATTTCGTAATTTTTTTAAAATCCTCAAAAATGATGAAAAACGGCGCGCTATAGTATGCCGTACGATATGGGCTATAGCCCATGGTCCAAAATGATGAGAAACGAGGCTAACTTTTTTTTTCAAAATTTCAAAAAACATGGGCTATAACCCATCGTTTTTGTCATTTCGTCATTTTTTAAAAATCCTCAAAAATGATGAAAAACGGCGCGCTATAGTACGCCGTACGATATGGGCTATAGCCCATGGTCCAAAATGATGAGAAACGAGGCTAACTTTTTTTTTCAAAATTTCAAAAAACATGGGCTATAACCCATCGTTTTTGTCATTTCGTCCTTTTTTTTAAATCCTCAAAAATGATGAAAAACGGCGCGCTATAGTATGCCGTACGATATGGGCTATAGCCCATGGTCCAAAATGATGAGAAACGAGGCTAACTTTTTTTTTCAAAATTTCAAAAAACATGGGCTATAACCCATCGTTTTTGTCATTTCGTCATTTTTTTTAAATCCTCAAAAATGATGAAAAACGGCGCGCTATAGTATGCCGTACGATATGGGCTATAGCCCATGGTCCAAAATGATGAGAAACGAGGCTAACTTTTTTTTTTTAATTTAAAAAAACATGGGCTATAACCCATCGTTTTTGTCATTTCGTCCTTTTTTTAAAATCCTCAAAAATTATGAAAAACGGCGCGCTATAGTATGCCGTACGATATGGGCTATAGCCCATGGTCCAAAATGATGAGAAACGAGGCTAACTTTTTTTTCCAAAATTTCAAAAAACATGGGCTATAACCCATCGTTTTTGTCATTTCGTCATTTTTTTCAAATCCTCAAAAATTATGAAAAACGGCGCGCTATAGTATGCCGTACGATATGGGCTATAGCCCATGGTCCAAAATGATGAGAAACGAGGCTAACTTTTTTTTTCAAAATTAAAAAAAACATGGGCTATAACCCATCGTTTTTGTCATTTCGTCATTTTTTTAAAATCCTCAAAAATGATGAAAAACGGTGCGCTATAGTATGCCGTACGATATGGGCTATAGCCCATGGTCCAAAATGATGAGAAACGAGGCTAACTTTTTTTTCCAAAATTTCAAAAAACATGGGCTATAACCCATCGTTTTTGTCATTTTGTCCTTTTTTCAAATCCTCAAAAATGATGAAAAACGGCGCGCTATAGTATGCCGTACGATATGGGCTATAGCCCATGGTCCAAAATGATGAGAAACGAGGCTAACGTTTTTTTTCAAAATTTCAAAAAACATGGGCTATAACCCATCGTTTTTGTCATTTCGTCATTTTTTTTAAATCCTCAAAAATGATGAAAAACGGCGCGCTATAGTACGCCGTACGATATGGGCTATAGCCCATGGTCCAAAATGATGAGAAACGAGGCTAACTTTTTTTTTCAAAATTTCAAAAAACATGGGCTATAACCCATCGTTTTTGTCATTTCGTAATTTTTTAAAAATCCTCAAAAATGATGAAAAACGGCGCGCTATAGTATGCCGTACGATATGGGCTATAGCCCATGGTCCAAAATGATGAGAAACGAGGCTAACTTTTTTTTTCAAAATTTCAAAAAACATGGGCTATAACCCATCGTTTTTGTCATTTCGTCATTTTTTAAAAATCCTCAAAAATGATGAAAAACGGCGCGCTATAGTATGCCGTACGATATGGGCTATAGCCCATGGTCCAAAATGATGAGAAACGAGGCTAACTTTTTTTTTCAAAATTTCAAAAAACATGGGCTATAACCCATCGTTTTTGTCATTTCGTCATTTTTTTCAAATCCTCAAAAATGATGAAAAACGGCGCGCTATAGTATGCCGTACGATATGGGCTATAGCCCATGGTCCAAAATGATGAGAAACGAGGCTAACTGTTTTTTTCAAAATTTCAAAAAACATGGGCTATAACCCATCGTTTTTGTCATTTCGTAATTTTTTTAAAATCCTCAAAAATGATGAAAAACCGCGCGCTATAGTATGCCGTACGATATGGGCTATAGCCCATGGTCCAAAATGATGAGAAACGAGGCTAACTTTTTTTTTCAAAATTTCAAAAAACATGGGCTATAACCCATCGTTTTTGTCATTTCGTCCTTTTTTTAAAATCCTCAAAAATGATGAAAAACGGCGCGCTATAGTATGCCGTACGATATGGGCTATAGCCCATGGTCCAAAATGATGAGAAACGAAGCTAACTTTTTTTTTCAAAATAAAAAAAAACATGGGCTATAACCCATCGTTTTTGTCATTTCGTCATTTTTTTTAAATCCTCAAAAATGATGAAAAACGGTGCGCTATAGTATGCCGTACGATATGGGCTATAGCCCATGGTCCAAAATGATGAGAAACGAGGCTAACTTTTTTTTTCAAAATTTCAAAAAACATGGGCTATAACCCATCGTTTTTGTCATTTCGTCATTTTTTTCAAATCCTCAAAAATGATGAAAAACGGCGCGCTATAGTATGCCGTACGATATGGGCTATAGCCCATGGTCCAAAATGATGAGAAACGAGGCTAACTTTTTTTTTCAAAATTAAAAAAAACATGGGCTATAACCCATCGTTTTTGTCATTTCGTAATTTTTTAAAATCCTCAAAAATGATGAAAAACGGTGCGCTATAGTATGCCGTACGATATGGGCTATAGCCCATGGTCCAAAATGATGAGAAACGAGGCTAACTTTTTTTTCCAAAATTTCAAAAAACATGGGCTATAACCCATCGTTTTTGTCATTTTGTCCTTTTTTCAAATCCTCAAAAATGATGAAAAACGGCGCGCTATAGTATGCCGTACGATATGGGCTATAGCCCATGGTCCAAAATGATGAGAAACGAGGCTAACGGTTTTTTTCAAAATTTCAAAAAACATGGGCTATAACCCATCGTTTTTGTCATTTCGTCATTTTTTTTAAATCCTCAAAAATGATGAAAAACGGCGCGCTATAGTACGCCGTACGATATGGGCTATAGCCCATGGTCCAAAATGATGAGAAACGAGGCTAACTTTTTTTTTCAAAATTAAAAAAAACATGGGCTATAACCCATCGTTTTTGTCATTTCGTCATTTTTTTTAAATCCTCAAAAATGATGAAAAACGGTGCGCTATAGTATGCCGTACGATATGGGCTATAGCCCATGGTCCAAAATGATGAGAAACGAGGCTAACTTTTTTTTCCAAAATTTCAAAAAACATGGGCTATAACCCATCGTTTTTGTCATTTTGTCCTTTTTTTCAAATCCTCAAAAATGATGAAAAATGGCGCGCTATAGTATGCCGTACGATATGGGCTATAGCCCATGGTCCAAAATGATGAGAAACGAGGCTAACTTTTTTTTCAAAAATTTCAAAAAACATGGGCTATAACCCATCGTTTTTGTCATTTCGTAATTTTTTTAAAAATCCTCAAAAATGATGAAAAACGGCGCGCTATAGTATGCCGTACGATATGGGCTATAGCCCATGGTCCAAAATGATGAGAAACGAGGCTAACTTTTTTTTTCAAAATTAAAAAAAACATGGGCTATAACCCATCGTTTTTGTCATTTCGTATTTTTTTTAAAATCCTCAAAAATGATGAAAAACGGTGCGCTATAGTATGCCGTACGATATGGGCTATAGCCCATGGTCCAAAATGATGAGAAACGAGGCTAACTTTTTTTTTCAAAATTTCAAAAAACATGGGCTATAACCCATCGTTTTTGTCATTTCGTAATTTTTTTTAAATCCTCAAAAATGATGAAAAACCGCGCGCTATAGTATGCCGTACGATATGGGCTATAGCCCATGGTCCAAAATGATGAGAAACGAGGCTAACTTTTTTTTTCAAAATTTCAAAAAACATGGGCTATAACCCATCGTTTTTGTCATTTCGTCCTTTTTTTAAAATCCTCAAAAATGATGAAAAACGGCGCGCTATAGTATGCCGTACGATATGGGCTATAGCCCATGGTCCAAAATGATGAGAAACGAGGCTAACTCTTTTTTTCAAAATTAAAAAAAACACGGGCTATAACCCATCGTTTTTGTCATTTCGTCATTTTTTTAAAATCCTCAAAAATGATGAAAAACGGCGCGCTATAGTATGCCGTACGATATGGGCTATAGCCCATGGTCCAAAATGATGAGAAACGAGGCTAACTTTTTTTTTCAAAATTTCAAAAAACATGGGCTATAACCCATCGTTTTTGTCATTTCGTCCTTTTTTTTAAATCCTCAAAAATGATGAAAAACCGCGCGCTATAGTATGCCGTACGATATGGGCTATAGCCCATGGTCCAAAATGATGAGAAACGAGGCTAACTTTTTTTTTCAAAATTAAAAAAAACACGGGCTATAACCCATCGTTTTTGTCATTTCGTAATTTTTTTAAAAATCCTCAAAAATGATGAAAAACGGTGCGCTATAGTATGCCGTACGATATGGGCTATAGCCCATGGTCCAAAATGATGAGAAACGAGGCTAACTTTTTTTCCCAAAATTTCAAAAAACATGGGCTATAACCCATCGTTTTTGTCATTTCGTAATTTTTTTAAAAATCCTCAAAAATGATGAAAAACGGCGCGCTATAGTACGCCGTACGATATGGGCTATAGCCCATGGTCCAAAATGATGAGAAACGAGGCTAACTTATTTTTTCAAAATTTCAAAAAACATGGGCTATAACCCATCGTTTTTGTCATTTCGTCATTTTTTTCAAATCCTCAAAAATGATGAAAAACGGCGCGCTATAGTATGCCGTACGATATGGGCTATAGCCCATGGTCCAAAATGATGAGAAACGAGGCTAACTTTTTTTTTCAAAATTTCAAAAAACATGGGCTATAACCCATCGTTTTTGTCATTTCGTAATTTTTTTTAAATCCTCAAAAATGATGAAAAACCGCGCGCTATAGTATGCCGTACGATATGGGCTATAGCCCATGGTCCAAAATGATGAGAAACGAGGCTAACTTTTTTTTCCAAAATTTCAAAAAACATGGGCTATAACCCATCGTTTTTGTCATTTTGTCCTTTTTTTCAAATCCTCAAAAATTATGAAAAACGGCGCGCTATAGTATGCCGTACGATATGGGCTATAGCCCATGGTCCAAAATGATGAGAAACGAGGCTAACTTTTTTTTTCAAAATTTCAAAAAACATGGGCTATAACCCATCGTTTTTGTCATTTCGTCATTTTTTTAAAATCCTCAAAAATGATGAAAAACGGCGCGCTATAGTACGCCGTACGATATGGGCTATAGCCCATGGTCCAAAATGATGAGAAACGAGGCTAACTTTTTTTTTCAAAATTTCAAAAAACATGGGCTATAACCCATCGTTTTTGTCATTTCGTATTTTTTTTAAAATCCTCAAAAATGATGAAAAACGTCGCGCTATAGTATGCCGTACGATATGGGCTATAGCCCATGGTCCAAAATGATGAGAAACGAGGCTAACTTTTTTTTTCAAAATTTCAAAAAACATGGGCTATAACCCATCGTTTTTGTCATTTCGTCATTTTTATAAAATCCTCAAAAATGATGAAAAACGGCGCGCTATAGTACGCCGTACGATATGGGCTATAGCCCATGGTCCAAAATGATGAGAAACGAGGCTAACTTTTTTTTTCAAAATTTCAAAAAACATGGGCTATAACCCATCGTTTTTGTCATTTCGTATTTTTTTTTAAATCCTCAAAAATGATGAAAAACGGCGCGCTATAGTATGCCGTACGATATGGGCTATAGCCCATGGTCCAAAATGATGAGAAACGAGGCTAACTTTTTTTTTCAAAATTTCAAAAAACATGGGCTATAACCCATCGTTTTTGTCATTTCGTCACTTTTTTTAAAATCCTCAAAAATGATGAAAAACGGCGCGCTATAGTATGCCGTACGATATGAGCTATAGCCCATGGTCCAAAATGATGAGAAACGAGGCTAACTTTTTTTTTCAAAATTTCAAAAAACATGGGCTATAACCCATCGTTTTTGTCATTTCGTCATTTTTTTCAAATCCTCAAAAATGATGAAAAACGGCGCGCTATAGTATGCCGTACGATATGGGCTATAGCCCATGGTCCAAAATGATGAGAAACGAGGCTAACTTTTTTTTTCAAAATTTCAAAAAACATGGGCTATAACCCATCGTTTTTGTCATTTCGTAATTTTTTAAAAATCCTCAAAAATGATGAAAAACAGCGCGCTATAGTATGCCGTACGATATGGGCTATAGCCCATGGTCCAAAATGATGAGAAACGAGGCTAACTTTTTTTTTCAAAATTTCAAAAAACATGGGCTATAACCCATCGTTTTTGTCATTTCGTCCTTTTTTTTAAATCCTCAAAAATGATGAAAAACGGCGCGCTATAGTATGCCGTACGATATGGGCTATAGCCCATGGTCCAAAATGATGAGAAACGAGGCTAACTTTTTTTTTCAAAATTAAAAAAAACACGGGCTATAACCCATCGTTTTTGTCATTTCGTCATTTTTTTTAAATCCTCAAAAATGATGAAAAACGGCGCGCTATAGTATGCCGTACGATATGGGCTATAGCCCATGGTCCAAAATGATGAGAAACGAGGCTAACTTTTTTTTCCAAAATTTCAAAAAACATGGGCTATAACCCATCGTTTTTGTCATTTCGTCCTTTTTTTTAAATCCTCAAAAATGATGAAAAACCGCGCGCTATAGTATGCCGTACGATATGGGCTATAGCCCATGGTCCAAAATGATGAGAAACGAGGCTAACTTTTTTTTTCAAAATTAAAAAAAACACGGGCTATAACCCATCGTTTTTGTCATTTCGTCATTTTTTTTTAAATCCTCAAAAATGATGAAAAACGGTGCGCTATAGTATGCCGTACGATATGGGCTATAGCCCATGGTCCAAAATGATGAGAAACGAGGCTAACTTTTTTTCCCAAAATTTAAAAAAACATGGGCTATAACCCATCGTTTTTGTCATTTTGTCCTTTTTTTCAAATCCTCAAAAATGATGAAAAACGGCGCGCTATAGTATGCCGTACGATATGGGCTATAGCCCATGGTCCAAAATGATGAGAAACGAGGCTAACTTATTTTTTCAAAATTTCAAAAAACATGGGCTATAACCCATCGTTTTTGTCATTTCGTCATTTTTTTTAAATCCTCAAAAATGATGAAAAACGGCGCGCTATAGTATGCTGTACGATATGGGCTATAGCCCATGGTCCAAAATGATGAGAAACGAGGCTAACTTTTTTTTTCAAAATTTCAAAAAACATGGGCTATAACCCATCGTTTTTGTCATTTCGTCATTCTTTAAAAATCCTCAAAAATGATGAAAAACGGCGCGCTATAGTATGCCGTACGATATGGGCTATAGCCCATGGTCCAAAATGATGAGAAACGAGGCTAACTTTTTTTTTTCAAAATTTCAAAAAACATGGGCTATAACCCATCGTTTTTGTCATTTTGTCATTTTTTTCAAATCCTCAAAAATGATGAAAAACGGCGCGCTATAGTATGCCGTACGATATGGGCTATAGCCCATGGTCCAAAATGATGAGAAACGAGGCTAACTTTTTTTTTCAAAATTTCAAAAAACATGGGCTATAACCCATCGTTTTTGTCATTTTGTCATTTTTTTAAAATCCTCAAAAATGATGAAAAAAGGCGCGTTATAGTATGCCGTACGATATGGGCTATAGCCCATGGTCCAAAATGATGAGAAACGAGGCTAACTTATTTTTTCAAAATTTCAAAAAACATGGGCTATAACCCATCGTTTTTGTCATTTCGTCATTTTTTTCAAATCCTCAAAAATGATGAAAAACGGCGCGCTATAGTATGCCGTACGATATGGGCTATAGCCCATGGTCCAAAATGATGAGAAACGAGGCTAACTTTTTTTTCCAAAATTTCAAAAAACATGGGCTATAACCCATCGTTTTTGTCATTTTGTCCTTTTTTTCAAATCCTCAAAAATGATGAAAAACGGCGCGCTATAGTATGCCGTACGATATGGGCTATAGCCCATGGTCCAAAATGATGAGAAACGAGGCTAACTTTTTTTTTCAAAATTTCAAAAAACATGGGCTATAACCCATCGTTTTTGTCATTTCGTCATTTTTTTTAAATCCTCAAAAATGATGAAAAACGGCACGCTATAGTATGCCGTACGATATGGGCTATAGCCCATGGTCCAAAATGATGAGAAACGAGGCTAACTTTTTTTTTCAAAATTTCAAAAAACATGGGCTATAACCCATCGTTTTTGTCATTTCGTCATTTTTTTCAAATCCTCAAAAATGATGAAAAACGGCGCGCTATAGTATGCCGTACGATATGGGCTATAGCCCATGGTCCAAAATGATGAGAAACGAGGCTAACATTTTTTTTCAAAATTTCAAAAAACATGGGCTATAACCCATCGTTTTTGTCATTTCGTCATTTTTTTAAAATCCTCAAAAATGATGAAAAACGGCGCGCTATAGTATGCCGTACGATATGGGCTATAGCCCATGGTCCAAAATGATGAGAAACGAGGCTAACTTTTTTTTTCAAAATTTCAAAAAACATGGGCTATAACCCATCGTTTTTGTCATTTCGTCATTTTTTTCAAATCCTCAAAAATGATGAAAAACGGCGCGCTATAGTATGCCGTACGATATGGGCTATAGCCCATGGTCCAGAATGATGAGAAACGAGGCTAACTTTTTTTTTCAAAATTTCAAAAAACATGGGCTATAACCCATCGTTTTTGTCATTTTTTCATTTTTTTAAATCCTCAAAAATGATGAAAAACGGCGCGCTATAGTATGCCGTACGATATGGGCTATAGCCCATGGTCCAAAATGATGAGAAACGAGGCTAACTTTTTTTTTTCAAAATTTCAAAAAACATGGGCTATAACCCATCGTTTTTGTCATTTTGTCATTTTTTTCAAATCCTCAAAAATGATGAAAAACGGCGCGCTATAGTATGCCGTATGATATGGGCTATAGCCCATGGTCCAAAATGATGAGAAACGAGGCTAACTTTTTTTTTCAAAATTTCAAAAAACATGGGCTATAACCCATCGTTTTTGTCATTTCGTCATTTTTTTCAAATCCTCAAAAATGATGAAAAACGGCGCGCTATAGTATGCCGTACGATATGGGCTATAGCCCATGGTCCAAAATGATGAGAAACGAGGCTAACTTATTTTTTCAAAATTTCAAAAAACATGGGCTATAACCCATCGTTTTTGTCATTTTGTCATTTTTTAAAAATCATCAAAAATGATGAAAAACAGTGCGCTATAGTATGCCGTACGATATGGGCTATAGCCCATGGTCCAAAATGATGAGAAACGAGGCTAACTTTTTTTTTCAAAATTTCAAAAAACATGGGCTATAACCCATCGTTTTTGTCATTTCGTCATTTTTTTCAAATCCTCAAAAATGATGAAAAACGGCGCGCTATAGTATGTCGTACGATATGGGCTATAGCCCATGGTCCAGAATGATGAGAAACGAGGCTAACTTTTTTTTTTCAAAATTTCAAAAAACATGGGCTATAACCCATCGTTTTTGTCATTTCGTCATTTTTTTCAAATCCTCAAAAATGATGAAAAACGGCGCGCTATAGTATGCCGTACGATATGGGCTATAGCCCATGGTCCACAATGATGAGAAACGAGGCTAACTTTTTTTTTCAAAATTTCAAAAAACATGGGCTATAACCCATCGTTTTTGTCATTTTGTCATTTTTTTAAAATCCTCAAAAATGATGAAAAACGGCGCGCTATAGTATGCCGTACGATATGGGCTATAGCCCATGGTCCAAAATGATGAGAAACGAGGCTAACTTTTTTTTTCAAATTTTCAAAAAACATGGGCTATAACCCATCGTTTTTGTCATTTCGTCATTTTTTTCAAATCCTCAAAAATGATGAAAAACGGCGCGTTATAGTATGCCGTACGATATGGGCTATAGCCCATGGTCCAAAATGATGAGAAACGAGGCTAACTTATTTTTTCAAAATTTCAAAAAACATGGGCTATAACCCATCGTTTTTGTCATTTCGTCATTTTTTTCAAATCCTCAAAAATGATGAAAAACGGCGCGCTATAGTATGCCGTACGATATGGGATATAGCCCATGGTCCAAAATGATGAGAAACGAGGCTAACTTTTTTTTTCAAAATTTCAAAAAACATGGGCTATAACCCATCGTTTTTGTCATTTCGTCATTTTTTTCAAATCCTCAAAAATGATGAAAAACGGCGCGCTATAGTATGCCGTACGATATGGGCTATAGCCCATGGTCCAAAATGATGAGAAACGAGGCTAACTTTTTTTTTCAAAATTTCAAAAAACATGGGCTATAACCCATCGTTTTTGTCATTTCGTCATTTTTTTCAAATCCTCAAAAATGATGAAAAACGGCGCGCTATAGTATGCCGTACGATATGGGCTATAGCCCATGGTCCAAAATGATGAGAAACGAGGCTAACTTATTTTTTCAAAATTTCAAAAAACATGGGCTATAACCCATCGTTTTTGTCATTTTGTCATTTTTTTCAAATCCTCAAAAATGATGAAAAACGGCGCGCTATAGTATGCCGTACGATATGGGCTATAGCCCATGGTCCAAAATGATGAGAAACGAGGCTAACTTTTTTTTTCAAAATTTCAAAAAACATGGGCTATAACCCATCGTTTTTGTCATTTCGTCATTTTTTTCAAATCCTCAAAAATGATGAAAAACGGCGCGCTATAGTATGCCGTACGATATGGGCTATAGCCCATGGTCCAAAATGATGAGAAACGAGGCTAACTTATTTTTTCAAAATTTCAAAAAACATGGGCTATAACCCATCGTTTTTGTCATTTTGTCATTTTTTAAAAATCCTCAAAAATGATGAAAAACAGTGCGCTATAGTATGCCGTACGATATGGGCTATAGCCCATGGTCCAAAATGATGAGAAACGAGGCTAACTTTTTTTTTCAAAATTTCAAAAAACATGGGCTATAACCCATCGTTTTTGTCATTTCGTCATTTTTTTCAAATCCTCAAAAATGATGAAAAACGACGCGCTATAGTATGTCGTACGATATGGGCTATAGCCCATGGTCCAGAATGATGAGAAACGAGGCTAACTTTTTTTTTCAAAATTTCAAAAAACATGGGCTATAACCCATCGTTTTTGTCATTTCGTCATTTTTTTCAAATCCTCAAAAATGATGAAAAACGGCGCGTTATAGTATGCCGTACGATATGGGCTATAGCCCATGGTCCAAAATGATGAGAAACGAGGCTAACTTTTTTTTTCAAAATTTCAAAAAACATGGGCTATAACCCATCGTTTTTGTCATTTCGTCATTTTTTTCAAATCCTCAAAAATGATGAAAAACGGCGCGCTATAGTATGCCGTACGATATGGGCTATAGCCCATGGTCCAAAATGATGAGAAACGAGGCTAACTTATTTTTTCAAAATTTCAAAAAACATGGGCTATAACCCATCGTTTTTGTCATTTCGTCATTTTTTTCAAATCCTCAAAAATGATGAAAAACGGCGCGCTATAGTATGCCGTACGATATGGGCTATAGCCCATGGTCCAAAATGATGAGAAACGAGGCTAACTTTTTTTTTCAAAATTTCAAAAAACATGGGCTATAACCCATCGTTTTTGTCATTTCGTCATTTTTTTCAAATCCTCAAAAATGATGAAAAACGGCGCGCTATAGTATGCCGTACGATATGGGCTATAGCCCATGGTCCAAAATGATGAGAAACGAGGCTAACTTATTTTTTCAAAATTTCAAAAAACATGGGCTATAACCCATCGTTTTTGTCATTTTGTCATTTTTTAAAAATCCTCAAAAATGATGAAAAACAGTGCGCTATAGTATGCCGTACGATATGGGCTATAGCCCATGGTCCAAAATGATGAGAAACGAGGCTAACTTTTTTTTTCAAAATTTAAAAAAACATGGGCTATAACCCATCGTTTTTGTCATTTCGTCATTTTTTTCAAATCCTCAAAAATGATGAAAAACGGCGCGCTATAGTATGTCGTACGATATGGGCTATAGCCCATGGTCCAGAATGATGAGAAACGAGGCTAACTTTTTTTTTCAAAATTTCAAAAAACATGGGCTATAACCCATCGTTTTTGTCATTTTGTCATTTTTTTAAAATCCTCAAAAATGATGAAAAACGGCGCGCTATAGTATGCCGTACGATATGGGCTATAGCCCATGGTCCAAAATGATGAGAAACGAGGCTAACTTTTTTTTTCAAAATTTCAAAAAACATGGGCTATAACCCATCGTTTTTGTCATTTTGTCATTTTTTTAAAATCCTCAAAAATGATGAAAAACGGCGTGCTATAGTATGCCGTACGATATGGGCTATAGCCCATGGTCCAATATGATGAGAAACGAGGCTAACTTTTTTTTTCAAAATTTCAAAAAACATGGGCTATAACCCATCGTTTTTGTCATTTCGTCATTTTTTTCAAATCCTCAAAAATGATGAAAAACGGCGCGTTATAGTATGCCGTACGATATGGGCTATAGCCCATGGTCCAAAATGATGAGAAACGAGGCTAACTTATTTTTTCAAAATTTCAAAAAACATGGGCTATAACCCATCGTTTTTGTCATTTCGTCATTTTTTTCAAATCCTCAAAAATGATGAAAAACGGCGCGCTATAGTATGCCGTACGATATGGGCTATAGCCCATGGTCCAAAATGATGAGAAACGAGGCTAACTTTTTTTTCCAAAATTTCAAAAAACATGGGCTATAACCCATCGTTTTTGTCATTTTGTCCTTTTTTTCAAATCCTCAAAAATGATGAAAAACGGCGCGCTATAGTATGCCGTACGATATGGGCTATAGCCCATGGTCCAAAATGATGAGAAACGAGGCTAACTTTTTTTTTCAAAATTTCAAAAAACATGGGCTATAACCCATCGTTTTTGTCATTTCGTCATTTTTTTCAAATCCTCAAAAATGATGAAAAACGGCGCGCTATAGTATGCCGTACGATATGGGCTATAGCCCATGGTCCAAAATGATGAGAAACGAGGCTAACTTATTTTTTCAAAATTTCAAAAAACATGGGCTATAACCCATCGTTTTTGTCATTTTGTCATTTTTTAAAAATCCTCAAAAATGATGAAAAACAGTGCGCTATAGTATGCCGTACGATATGGGCTATAGCCCATGGTCCAAAATGATGAGAAACGAGGCTAACTTTTTTTTTCAAAATTTCAAAAAACATGGGCTATAACCCATCGTTTTTGTCATTTCGTCATTTTTTTCAAATCCTCAAAAATGATGAAAAACGGCGCGCTATAGTATGTCGTACGATATGGGCTATAGCCCATGGTCCAGAATGATGAGAAACGAGGCTAACTTTTTTTTTCAAAATTTCAAAAAACATGGGCTATAACCCATCGTTTTTGTCATTTCGTCATTTTTTTCAAATCCTCAAAAATGATGAAAAACGGCGCGTTATAGTATGCCGTACGATATGGGCTATAGCCCATGGTCCAAAATGATGAGAAACGAGGCTAACTTATTTTTTCAAAATTTCAAAAAACATGGGCTATAACCCATCGTTTTTGTCATTTCGTCATTTTTTTCAAATCCTCAAAAATGATGAAAAACGGCGCGCTATAGTATGCCGTACGATATGGGCTATAGCCCATGGTCCAAAATGATGAGAAACGAGGCTAACTTTTTTTTCCAAAATTTCAAAAAACATGGGCTATAACCCATCGTTTTTGTCATTTTGTCCTTTTTTTCAAATCCTCAAAAATGATGAAAAACGGCGCGCTATAGTATGCCGTACGATATGGGCTATAGCCCATGGTCCAAAATGATGAGAAACGAGGCTAACTTTTTTTTTCAAAATTTCAAAAAACATGGGCTATAACCCATCGTTTTTGTCATTTCGTCATTTTTTTTAAATCCTCAAAAATGATGAAAAACGGCACGCTATAGTATGCCGTACGATATGGGCTATAGCCCATGGTCCAAAATGATGAGAAACGAGGCTAACATTTTTTTTCAAAATTTCAAAAAACATGGGCTATAACCCATCGTTTTTGTCATTTCGTCATTTTTTTCAAATCCTCAAAAATGATGAAAAACGGCGCGCTATAGTATGCCGTACGATATGGGCTATAGCCCATGGTCCAAAATGATGAGAAACGAGGCTAACTTTTTTTTTCAAAATTTCAAAAAACATGGGCTATAACCCATCGTTTTTGTCATTTCGTCATTTTTTTCAAATCCTCAAAAATGATGAAAAACGGCGCGCTATAGTATGCCGTACGATATGGGCTATAGCCCATGGTCCAAAATGATGAGAAACGAGGCTAACTTATTTTTTCAAAATTTCAAAAAACATGGGCTATAACCCATCGTTTTTGTCATTTCGTCATTTTTTTCAAATCCTCAAAAATGATGAAAAACGGCGCGCTATAGTATGCCGTACGATATGGGCTATAGCCCATGGTCCAAAATGATGAGAAACGAGGCTAACTTTTTTTTTCAAAATTTCAAAAAACATGGGCTATAACCCATCGTTTTTGTCATTTCGTCATTTTTTTCAAATCCTCAAAAATGATGAAAAACGGCGCGCTATAGTATGCCGTACGATATGGGCTATAGCCCATGGTCCAAAATGATGAGAAACGAGGCTAACTTATTTTTTCAAAATTTCAAAAAACATGGGCTATAACCCATCGTTTTTGTCATTTTGTCATTTTTTAAAAATCCTCAAAAATGATGAAAAACAGTGCGCTATAGTATGCCGTACGATATGGGCTATAGCCCATGGTCCAAAATGATGAGAAACGAGGCTAACTTTTTTTTTAAAAATTTAAAAAAACATGGGCTATAACCCATCGTTTTTGTCATTTCGTCATTTTTTTCAAATCCTCAAAAATGATGAAAAACGGCGCGCTATAGTATGTCGTACGATATGGGCTATAGCCCATGGTCCAGAATGATGAGAAACGAGGCTAACTTTTTTTTTCAAAATTTCAAAAAACATGGGCTATAACCCATCGTTTTTGTCATTTTGTCATTTTTTTAAAATCCTCAAAAATGATGAAAAACGGCGCGCTATAGTATGCCGTACGATATGGGCTATAGCCCATGGTCCAAAATGATGAGAAACGAGGCTAACTTTTTTTTTCAAAATTTCAAAAAACATGGGCTATAACCCATCGTTTTTGTCATTTTGTCATTTTTTTAAAATCCTCAAAAATGATGAAAAACGGCGCGCTATAGTATGCCGTACGATATGGGCTATAGCCCATGGTCCAATATGATGAGAAACGAGGCTAACTTTTTTTTTCAAAATTTCAAAAAACATGGGCTATAACCCATCGTTTTTGTCATTTCGTCATTTTTTTCAAATCCTCAAAAATGATGAAAAACGGCGCGTTATAGTATGCCGTACGATATGGGCTATAGCCCATGGTCCAAAATGATGAGAAACGAGGCTAACTTATTTTTTCAAAATTTCAAAAAACATGGGCTATAACCCATCGTTTTTGTCATTTCGTCATTTTTTTCAAATCCTCAAAAATGATGAAAAACGGCGCGCTATAGTATGCCGTACGATATGGGCTATAGCCCATGGTCCAAAATGATGAGAAACGAGGCTAACTTTTTTTTCCAAAATTTCAAAAAACATGGGCTATAACCCATCGTTTTTGTCATTTTGTCCTTTTTTTCAAATCCTCAAAAATGATGAAAAACGGCGCGCTATAGTATGCCGTACGATATGGGCTATAGCCCATGGTCCAAAATGATGAGAAACGAGGCTAACTTTTTTTTTCAAAATTTCAAAAAACATGGGCTATAACCCATCGTTTTTGTCATTTCGTCATTTTTTTTAAATCCTCAAAAATGATGAAAAACGGCACGCTATAGTATGCCGTACGATATGGGCTATAGCCCATGGTCCAAAATGATGAGAAACGAGGCTAACTTATTTTTTCAAAATTTCAAAAAACATGGGCTATAACCCATCGTTTTTGTCATTTCGTCATTTTTTTCAAATCCTCAAAAATGATGAAAAACGGCGCGCTATAGTATGCCGTACGATATGGGCTATAGCCCATGGTCCAAAATGATGAGAAACGAGGCTAACTTTTTTTTTCAAAATTTCAAAAAACATGGGCTATAACCCATCGTTTTTGTCATTTCGTCATTTTTTTCAAATCCTCAAAAATGATGAAAAACGGCGCGCTATAGTATGCCGTACGATATGGGCTATAGCCCATGGTCCAAAATGATGAGAAACGAGGCTAACTTATTTTTTCAAAATTTCAAAAAACATGGGCTATAACCCATCGTTTTTGTCATTTTGTCATTTTTTAAAAATCCTCAAAAATGATGAAAAACAGTGCGCTATAGTATGCCGTACGATATGGGCTATAGCCCATGGTCCAAAATGATGAGAAACGAGGCTAACTTTTTTTTTCAAAATTTCAAAAAACATGGGCTATAACCCATCGTTTTTGTCATTTCGTCATTTTTTTCAAATCCTCAAAAATTATGAAAAACGGCGCGCTATAGTATGTCGTACGATATGGGCTATAGCCCATGGTCCAGAATGATGAGAAACGAGGCTAACTTTTTTTTTCAAAATTTCAAAAAACATGGGCTATAACCCATCGTTTTTGTCATTTTGTCATTTTTTTAAAATCCTCAAAAATGATGAAAAACGGCGCGCTATAGTATGCCGTACGATATGGGCTATAGCCCATGGTCCAAAATGATGAGAAACGAGGCTAACTTTTTTTTTCAAAATTTCAAAAAACATGGGCTATAACCCATCGTTTTTGTCATTTTGTCATTTTTTTAAAATCCTCAAAAATGATGAAAAACGGCGCGCTATAGTATGCCGTACGATATGGGCTATAGCCCATGGTCCAAAATGATGAGAAACGAGGCTAACTTTTTTTTTCAAAATTTCAAAAAACATGGGCTATAACCCATCGTTTTTGTCATTTCGTCATTTTTTTCAAATCCTCAAAAATGATGAAAAACGGCGCGTTATAGTATGCCGTACGATATGGGCTATAGCCCATGGTCCAAAATGATGAGAAACGAGGCTAACTTATTTTTTCAAAATTTCAAAAAACATGGGCTATAACCCATCGTTTTTGTCATTTCGTCATTTTTTTCAAATCCTCAAAAATGATGAAAAACGGCGCGCTATAGTATGCCGTACGATATGGGCTATAGCCCATGGTCCAAAATGATGAGAAACGAGGCTAACTTTTTTTTCCAAAATTTCAAAAAACATGGGCTATAACCCATCGTTTTTGTCATTTTGTCCTTTTTTTCAAATCCTCAAAAATGATGAAAAACGGCGCGCTATAGTATGCCGTACGATATGGGCTATAGCCCATGGTCCAAAATGATGAGAAACGAGGCTAACTTTTTTTTTCAAAATTTCAAAAAACATGGGCTATAACCCATCGTTTTTGTCATTTCGTCATTTTTTTTAAATCCTCAAAAATGATGAAAAACGGCACGCTATAGTATGCCGTACGATATGGGCTATAGCCCATGGTCCAAAATGATGAGAAACGAGGCTAACATTTTTTTTCAAAATTTCAAAAAACATGGGCTATAACCCATCGTTTTTGTCATTTCGTCATTTTTTTCAAATCCTCAAAAATGATGAAAAACGGCGCGCTATAGTATGCCGTACGATATGGGCTATAGCCCATGGTCCAAAATGATGAGAAACGAGGCTAACATTTTTTTTCAAAATTTCAAAAAACATGGGCTATAACCCATCGTTTTTGTCATTTCGTCATTTTTTTCAAATCCTCAAAAATGATGAAAAACGGCGCGCTATAGTATGCCGTACGATATGGGCTATAGCCCATGGTCCAAAATGATGAGAAACGAGGCTAACTTTTTTTTTCAAAATTTCAAAAAACATGGGCTATAACCCATCGTTTTTGTCATTTCGTCATTTTTTTCAAATCCTCAAAAATGATGAAAAACGGCGCGCTATAGTATGCCGTACGATATGGGCTATAGCCCATGGTCCAGAATGATGAGAAACGAGGCTAACTTTTTTTTTCAAAATTTCAAAAAACATGGGCTATAACCCATCGTTTTTGTCATTTTTTCATTTTTTTAAATCCTCAAAAATGATGAAAAACGGCGCGCTATAGTATGCCGTACGATATGGGCTATAGCCCATGGTCCAAAATGATGAGAAACGAGGCTAACTTTTTTTTTTCAAAATTTCAAAAAACATGGGCTATAACCCATCGTTTTTGTCATTTTGTCATTTTTTTCAAATCCTCAAAAATGATGAAAAACGGCGCGCTATAGTATGCCGTATGATATGGGCTATAGCCCATGGTCCAAAATGATGAGAAACGAGGCTAACTTTTTTTTTCAAAATTTCAAAAAACATGGGCTATAACCCATCGTTTTTGTCATTTCGTCATTTTTTTCAAATCCTCAAAAATGATGAAAAACGGCGCGCTATAGTATGCCGTACGATATGGGCTATAGCCCATGGTCCAAAATGATGAGAAACGAGGCTAACTTATTTTTTCAAAATTTCAAAAAACATGGGCTATAACCCATCGTTTTTGTCATTTTGTCATTTTTTAAAAATCATCAAAAATGATGAAAAACAGTGCGCTATAGTATGCCGTACGATATGGGCTATAGCCCATGGTCCAAAATGATGAGAAACGAGGCTAACTTTTTTTTTCAAAATTTCAAAAAACATGGGCTATAACCCATCGTTTTTGTCATTTCGTCATTTTTTTCAAATCCTCAAAAATGATGAAAAACGGCGCGCTATAGTATGTCGTACGATATGGGCTATAGCCCATGGTCCAGAATGATGAGAAACGAGGCTAACTTTTTTTTTTCAAAATTTCAAAAAACATGGGCTATAACCCATCGTTTTTGTCATTTTGTCATTTTTTAAAAATCCTCAAAAATGATGAAAAACGGCGCGCTATAGTATGCCGTACGATATGGGCTATAGCCCATGGTCCACAATGATGAGAAACGAGGCTAACTTTTTTTTTCAAAATTTCAAAAAACATGGGCTATAACCCATCGTTTTTGTCATTTTGTCATTTTTTTAAAATCCTCAAAAATGATGAAAAACGGCGCGCTATAGTATGCCGTACGATATGGGCTATAGCCCATGGTCCAAAATGATGAGAAACGAGGCTAACTTTTTTTTTCAAATTTTCAAAAAACATGGGCTATAACCCATCGTTTTTGTCATTTCGTCATTTTTTTCAAATCCTCAAAAATGATGAAAAACGGCGCGTTATAGTATGCCGTACGATATGGGCTATAGCCCATGGTCCAAAATGATGAGAAACGAGGCTAACTTATTTTTTCAAAATTTCAAAAAACATGGGCTATAACCCATCGTTTTTGTCATTTCGTCATTTTTTTCAAATCCTCAAAAATGATGAAAAACGGCGCGCTATAGTATGCCGTACGATATGGGCTATAGCCCATGGTCCAAAATGATGAGAAACGAGGCTAACTTTTTTTTTCAAAATTTCAAAAAACATGGGCTATAACCCATCGTTTTTGTCATTTCGTCATTTTTTTCAAATCCTCAAAAATGATGAAAAACGGCGCGCTATAGTATGCCGTACGATATGGGCTATAGCCCATGGTCCAAAATGATGAGAAACGAGGCTAACTTATTTTTTCAAAATTTCAAAAAACATGGGCTATAACCCATCGTTTTTGTCATTTTGTCATTTTTTTCAAATCCTCAAAAATGATGAAAAACGGCGCGCTATAGTATGCCGTACGATATGGGCTATAGCCCATGGTCCAAAATGATGAGAAACGAGGCTAACTTTTTTTTTCAAAATTTCAAAAAACATGGGCTATAACCCATCGTTTTTGTCATTTCGTCATTTTTTTCAAATCCTCAAAAATGATGAAAAACGGCGCGCTATAGTATGCCGTACGATATGGGCTATAGCCCATGGTCCAAAATGATGAGAAACGAGGCTAACTTATTTTTTCAAAATTTCAAAAAACATGGGCTATAACCCATCGTTTTTGTCATTTTGTCATTTTTTAAAAATCCTCAAAAATGATGAAAAACAGTGCGCTATAGTATGCCGTACGATATGGGCTATAGCCCATGGTCCAAAATGATGAGAAACGAGGCTAACTTTTTTTTTCAAAATTTCAAAAAACATGGGCTATAACCCATCGTTTTTGTCATTTCGTCATTTTTTTCAAATCCTCAAAAATGATGAAAAACGGCGCGCTATAGTATGTCGTACGATATGGGCTATAGCCCATGGTCCAGAATGATGAGAAACGAGGCTAACTTTTTTTTTCAAAATTTCAAAAAACATGGGCTATAACCCATCGTTTTTGTCATTTCGTCATTTTTTTCAAATCCTCAAAAATGATGAAAAACGGCGCGTTATAGTATGCCGTACGATATGGGCTATAGCCCATGGTCCAAAATGATGAGAAACGAGGCTAACTTATTTTTTCAAAATTTCAAAAAACATGGGCTATAACCCATCGTTTTTGTCATTTCGTCATTTTTTTCAAATCCTCAAAAATGATGAAAAACGGCGCGCTATAGTATGCCGTACGATATGGGCTATAGCCCATGGTCCAAAATGATGAGAAACGAGGCTAACTTTTTTTTCCAAAATTTCAAAAAACATGGGCTATAACCCATCGTTTTTGTCATTTTGTCCTTTTTTTCAAATCCTCAAAAATGATGAAAAACGGCGCGCTATAGTATGCCGTACGATATGGGCTATAGCCCATGGTCCAAAATGATGAGAAACGAGGCTAACTTTTTTTTTCAAAATTTCAAAAAACATGGGCTATAACCCATCGTTTTTGTCATTTCGTCATTTTTTTTAAATCCTCAAAAATGATGAAAAACGGCACGCTATAGTATGCCGTACGATATGGGCTATAGCCCATGGTCCAAAATGATGAGAAACGAGGCTAACTTTTTTTTTCAAAATTTCAAAAAACATGGGCTATAACCCATCGTTTTTGTCATTTCGTCATTTTTTTCAAATCCTCAAAAATGATGAAAAACGGCGCGCTATAGTATGCCGTACGATATGGGCTATAGCCCATGGTCCAAAATGATGAGAAACGAGGCTAACTTATTTTTTCAAAATTTCAAAAAACATGGGCTATAACCCATCGTTTTTGTCATTTCGTCATTTTTTTCAAATCCTCAAAAATGATGAAAAACGGCGCGCTATAGTATGCCGTACGATATGGGCTATAGCCCATGGTCCAAAATGATGAGAAACGAGGCTAACTTTTTTTTTCAAAATTTCAAAAAACATGGGCTATAACCCATCGTTTTTGTCATTTCGTCATTTTTTTCAAATCCTCAAAAATGATGAAAAACGGCGCGCTATAGTATGCCGTACGATATGGGCTATAGCCCATGGTCCAAAATGATGAGAAACGAGGCTAACTTTTTTTTTCAAAATTTCAAAAAACATGGGCTATAACCCATCGTTTTTGTCATTTCGTCCTTTTTTTAAAATCCTCAAAAATGATGAAAAACGGCGCGCTATAGTATGCCGTACGATATGGGCTATAGCCCATGGTCCAAAATGATGAGAAACGAGGCTAACTCTTTTTTTCAAAATTAAAAAAAACACAGGCTATAACCCATCGTTTTTGTCATTTCGTCATTTTTTTAAAATCCTCAAAAATGATGAAAAACGGCGCGCTATAGTATGCCGTACGATATGGGCTATAGCCCATGGTCCAAAATGATGAGAAACGAGGCTAACTTTTTTTTTCAAAATTTCAAAAAACATGGGCTATAACCCATCGTTTTTGTCATTTCGTCATTTTTTTTAAATCCTCAAAAATGATGAAAAACCGCGCGCTATAGTATGCCGTACGATATGGGCTATAGCCCATGGTCCAAAATGATGAGAAACGAGGCTAACTTTTTTTTTCAAAATTTCAAAAAACATGGGCTATAACCCATCGTTTTTGTCATTTCGTAATTTTTTTAAAAATCCTCAAAAATGATGAAAAACGGTGCGCTATAGTATGCCGTACGATATGGGCTATAGCCCATGGTCCAAAATGATGAGAAACGAGGCTAACTTTTTTTCCCAAAATTTCAAAAAACATGGGCTATAACCCATCGTTTTTGTCATTTCGTAATTTTTTTAAAAATCCTCAAAAATGATGAAAAACGGCGCGCTATAGTATGCCGTACGATATGGGCTATAGCCCATGGTCCAAAATGATGAGAAACGAGGCTAACTTTTTTTTTCAAAATTAAAAAAAACATGGGCTATAACCCATCGTTTTTGTCATTTCGTAATTTTTTTAAAATCCTCAAAAATGATGAAAAACGGTGCGCTATAGTATGCCGTACGATATGGGCTATAGCCCATGGTCCAAAATGATGAGAAACGAGGCTAACTTTTTTTTCCAAAATTTCAAAAAACATGGGCTATAACCCATCGTTTTTGTCATTTTGTCCTTTTTTTCAAATCCTCAAAAATTATGAAAAACGGCGCGCTATAGTATGCCGTACGATATGGGCTATAGCCCATGGTCCAAAATGATGAGAAACGAGGCTAACTTTTTTTTTCAAAATTTCAAAAAACATGGGCTATAACCCATCGTTTTTGTCATTTCGTCATTTTTTTAAAATCCTCAAAAATGATGAAAAACGGCGCGCTATAGTATGCCGTACGATATGGGCTATAGCCCATGGTCCAAAATGATGAGAAACGAGGCTAACTTTTTTTTTCAAAATTTCAAAAAACATGGGCTATAACCCATCGTTTTTGTCATTTCGTCATTTTTTTTAAATCCTCAAAAATGATGAAAAACCGCGCGCTATAGTATGCCGTACGATATGGGCTATAGCCCATGGTCCAAAATGATGAGAAACGAGGCTAACTTTTTTTTTCAAAATTTCAAAAAACATGGGCTATAACCCATCGTTTTTGTCATTTCGTCCTTTTTTTTAAATCCTCAAAAATGATGAAAAACCGCGCGCTATAGTATGCCGTACGATATGGGCTATAGCCCATGGTCCAAAATGATGAGAAACGAGGCTAACTTTTTTTTTCAAAATTAAAAAAAACACGGGCTATAACCCATCGTTTTTGTCATTTCGTAATTTTTTTAAAAATCCTCAAAAATGATGAAAAACGGTGCGCTATAGTATGCCGTACGATATGGGCTATAGCCCATGGTCCAAAATGATGAGAAACGAGGCTAACTTTTTTTCCCAAAATTTCAAAAAACATGGGCTATAACCCATCGTTTTTGTCATTTCGTAATTTTTTTAAAAATCCTCAAAAATGATGAAAAACGGCGCGCTATAGTATGCCGTACGATATGGGCTATAGCCCATGGTCCAAAATGATGAGAAACGAGGCTAACTTTTTTTTTCAAAATTAAAAAAAACATGGGCTATAACCCATCGTTTTTGTCATTTCGTAATTTTTTTAAAATCCTCAAAAATGATGAAAAACGGTGCGCTATAGTATGCCGTACGATATGGGCTATAGCCCATGGTCCAAAATGATGAGAAACGAGGCTAACTTTTTTTTCCAAAATTTCAAAAAACATGGGCTATAACCCATCGTTTTTGTCATTTTGTCCTTTTTTTCAAATCCTCAAAAATTATGAAAAACGGCGCGCTATAGTATGCCGTACGATATGGGCTATAGCCCATGGTCCAAAATGATGAGAAACGAGGCTAACTTTTTTTTTCAAAATTTCAAAAAACATGGGCTATAACCCATCGTTTTTGTCATTTCGTCATTTTTTTAAAATCCTCAAAAATGATGAAAAACGGCGCGCTATAGTATGCCGTACGATATGGGCTATAGCCCATGGTCCAAAATGATGAGAAACGAGGCTAACTTTTTTTTTCAAAATTTCAAAAAACATGGGCTATAACCCATCGTTTTTGTCATTTCGTCATTTTTTTAAAATCCTCAAAAATGATGAAAAACGGCGCGCTATAGTACGCCGTACGATATGGGCTATAGCCCATGGTCCAAAATGATGAGAAACGAGGCTAACTTTTTTTTTCAAAATTTCAAAAAACATGGGCTATAACCCATCGTTTTTGTCATTTCGTATTTTTTTTAAAATCCTCAAAAATGATGAAAAACGGCGCGCTATAGTATGCCGTACGATATGGGCTATAGCCCATGGTCCAAAATGATGAGAAACGAGGCTAACTTTTTTTTTCAAAATTTCAAAAAACATGGGCTATAACCCATCGTTTTTGTCATTTCGTCACTTTTTTTTAAATCCTCAAAAATGATGAAAAACGGCGCGCTATAGTATGCCGTACGATATGAGCTATAGCCCATGGTCCAAAATGATGAGAAACGAGGCTAACTTTTTTTTTCAAAATTTCAAAAAACATGGGCTATAACCCATCGTTTTTGTCATTTCGTCATTTTTTTCAAATCCTCAAAAATGATGAAAAACGGCGCGCTATAGTATGCCGTACGATATGGGCTATAGCCCATGGTCCAAAATGATGAGAAACGAGGCTAACTTTTTTTTTCAAAATTTCAAAAAACATGGGCTATAACCCATCGTTTTTGTCATTTCGTAATTTTTTTAAAATCCTCAAAAATGATGAAAAACCGCGCGCTATAGTATGCCGTACGATATGGGCTATAGCCCATGGTCCAAAATGATGAGAAACGAGGCTAACTTTTTTTTTCAAAATTTCAAAAAACATGGGCTATAACCCATCGTTTTTGTCATTTCGTCCTTTTTTTTAAATCCTCAAAAATGATGAAAAACGGCGCGCTATAGTATGCCGTACGATATGGGCTATAGCCCATGGTCCAAAATGATGAGAAACGAGGCTAACTTTTTTTTTCAAAATTAAAAAAAACACGGGCTATAACCCATCGTTTTTGTCATTTCGTCATTTTTTTAAAATCCTCAAAAATGATGAAAAACGGCGCGCTATAGTATGCCGTACGATATGGGCTATAGCCCATGGTCCAAAATGATGAGAAACGAGGCTAACTTTTTTTTCCAAAATTTCAAAAAACATGGGCTATAACCCATCGTTTTTGTCATTTCGTCCTTTTTTTTAAATCCTCAAAAATGATGAAAAACCGCGCGCTATAGTATGCCGTACGATATGGGCTATAGCCCATGGTCCAAAATGATGAGAAACGAGGCTAACTTTTTTTTTCAAAATAAAAAAAAACACGGGCTATAACCCATCGTTTTTGTCATTTCGTCATTTTTTTTTAAATCCTCAAAAATGATGAAAAACGGTGCGCTATAGTATGCCGTACGATATGGGCTATAGCCCATGGTCCAAAATGATGAGAAACGAGGCTAACTTTTTTTCCCAAAATTTAAAAAAACATGGGCTATAACCCATCGTTTTTGTCATTTTGTCCTTTTTTTCAAATCCTCAAAAATGATGAAAAACGGCGCGCTATAGTATGCCGTACGATATGGGCTATAGCCCATGGTCCAAAATGATGAGAAACGAGGCTAACTTATTTTTTCAAAATTTCAAAAAACATGGGCTATAACCCATCGTTTTTGTCATTTCGTCATTTTTTTCAAATCCTCAAAAATGATGAAAAACGGCGCGCTATAGTATGCTGTACGATATGGGCTATAGCCCATGGTCCAAAATGATGAGAAACGAGGCTAACTTTTTTTTTCAAAATTTCAAAAAACATGGGCTATAACCCATCGTTTTTGTCATTTCGTCATTCTTTAAAAATCCTCAAAAATGATGAAAAACGGCGCGCTATAGTATGCCGTACGATATGGGCTATAGCCCATGGTCCAAAATGATGAGAAACGAGGCTAACTTTTTTTTTCAAAATTTCAAAAAACATGGGCTATAACCCATCGTTTTTGTCATTTTGTCATTTTTTTCAAATCCTCAAAAATGATGAAAAACGGCGCGCTATAGTATGCCGTACGATATGGGCTATAGCCCATGGTCCAAAATGATGAGAAACGAGGCTAACTTTTTTTTTCAAAATTTCAAAAAACATGGGCTATAACCCATCGTTTTTGTCATTTCGTCATTTTTTTCAAATCCTCAAAAATGATGAAAAACGGCGCGCTATAGTATGCCGTACGATATGGGCTATAGCCCATGGTCCAAAATGATGAGAAACGAGGCTAACTTATTTTTTCAAAATTTCAAAAAACATGGGCTATAACCCATCGTTTTTGTCATTTTGTCATTTTTTAAAAATCCTCAAAAATGATGAAAAACAGTGCGCTATAGTATGCCGTACGATATGGGCTATAGCCCATGGTCCAAAATGATGAGAAACGAGGCTAACTTTTTTTTTCAAAATTTCAAAAAACATGGGCTATAACCCATCGTTTTTGTCATTTCGTCATTTTTTTCAAATCCTCAAAAATGATGAAAAACGGCGCGCTATAGTATGTCGTACGATATGGGCTATAGCCCATGGTCCAGAATGATGAGAAACGAGGCTAACTTTTTTTTTCAAAATTTCAAAAAACATGGGCTATAACCCATCGTTTTTGTCATTTTGTCATTTTTTTTAAATCCTCAAAAATGATGAAAAACGGCGCGCTATAGTATGCCGTACGATATGGGCTATAGCCCATGGTCCAAAATGATGAGAAACGAGGCTAACTTTTTTTTTCAAAATTTCAAAAAACATGGGCTATAACCCATCGTTTTTGTCATTTTGTCATTTTTTTAAAATCCTCAAAAATGATGAAAAACGGCGCGCTATAGTATGCCGTACGATATGGGCTATAGCCCATGGTCCAAAATGATGAGAAACGAGGCTAACTTTTTTTTTCAAAATTTCAAAAAACATGGGCTATAACCCATCGTTTTTGTCATTTCGTCATTTTTTTCAAATCCTCAAAAATGATGAAAAACGGCGCGTTATAGTATGCCGTACGATATGGGCTATAGCCCATGGTCCAAAATGATGAGAAACGAGGCTAACTTATTTTTTCAAAATTTCAAAAAACATGGGCTATAACCCATCGTTTTTGTCATTTCGTCATTTTTTTCAAATCCTCAAAAATGATGAAAAACGGCGCGCTATAGTATGCCGTACGATATGGGCTATAGCCCATGGTCCAAAATGATGAGAAACGAGGCTAACTTTTTTTTCCAAAATTTCAAAAAACATGGGCTATAACCCATCGTTTTTGTCATTTTGTCCTTTTTTTCAAATCCTCAAAAATGATGAAAAACGGCGCGCTATAGTATGCCGTACGATATGGGCTATAGCCCATGGTCCAAAATGATGAGAAACGAGGCTAACTTCTTTTTTCAAAATTTCAAAAAACATGGGCTATAACCCATCGTTTTTGTCATTTCGTCATTTTTTTTAAATCCTCAAAAATGATGAAAAACGGCACGCTATAGTATGCCGTACGATATGGGCTATAGCCCATGGTCCAAAATGATGAGAAACGAGGCTAACATTTTTTTTCAAAATTTCAAAAAACATGGGCTATAACCCATCGTTTTTGTCATTTCGTCATCTTTTTTCAAATCCTCAAAAATGATGAAAAACGGCGCGCTATAGTATGCCGTACGATATGGGCTATAGCCCATGGTCCAAAATGATGAGAAACGAGGCTAACATTTTTTTTCAAAATTTCAAAAAACATGGGCTATAACCCATCGTTTTTGTCATTTCGTCATTTTTTTAAAATCCTCAAAAATGATGAAAAACGGCGCGCTATAGTATGCCGTACGATATGGGCTATAGCCCATGGTCCAAAATGATGAGAAACGAGGCTAACTTTTTTTTTCAAAATTTCAAAAAACATGGGCTATAACCCATCGTTTTTGTCATTTCGTCATTTTTTCAAATCCTCAAAAATGATGAAAAACGGCGCGCTATAGTATGCCGTACGATATGGGCTATAGCCCATGGTCCAGAATGATGAGAAACGAGGCTAACTTTTTTTTTCAAAATTTCAAAAAACATGGGCTATAACCCATCGTTTTTGTCATTTTTTCATTTTTTTAAATCCTCAAAAATGATGAAAAACGGCGCGCTATAGTATGCCGTACGATATGGGCTATAGCCCATGGTCCAAAATGATGAGAAACGAGGCTAACTTTTTTTTTTCAAAATTTCAAAAAACATGGGCTATAACCCATCGTTTTTGTCATTTTGTCATTTTTTTCAAATCCTCAAAAATGATGAAAAACGGCGCGCTATAGTATGCCGTACGATATGGGCTATAGCCCATGGTCCAAAATGATGAGAAACGAGGCTAACTTTTTTTTTCAAAATTTCAAAAAACATGGGCTATAACCCATCGTTTTTGTCATTTCGTCATTTTTTTCAAATCCTCAAAAATGATGAAAAACGGCGCGCTATAGTATGCCGTACGATATGGGCTATAGCCCATGGTCCAAAATGATGAGAAACGAGGCTAACTTATTTTTTCAAAATTTCAAAAAACATGGGCTATAACCCATCGTTTTTGTCATTTTGTCATTTTTTTAAAATCATCAAAAATGATGAAAAACAGTGCGCTATAGTATGCCGTACGATATGGGCTATAGCCCATGGTCCAAAATGATGAGAAACGAGGCTAACTTTTTTTTTCAAAATTTCAAAAAACATGGGCTATAACCCATCGTTTTTGTCATTTCGTCATTTTTTTCAAATCCTCAAAAATGATGAAAAACGGCGCGCTATAGTATGTCGTACGATATGGGCTATAGCCCATGGTCCAGAATGATGAGAAACGAGGCTAACTTTTTTTTTTCAAAATTTCAAAAAACATGGGCTATAACCCATCGTTTTTGTCATTTTGTCATTTTTTTAAAATCCTCAAAAATGATGAAAAACGGCGCGCTATAGTATGCCGTACGATATGGGCTATAGCCCATGGTCCACAATGATGAGAAACGAGGCTAACTTTTTTTTTCAAAATTTCAAAAAACATGGGCTATAACCCATCGTTTTTGTCATTTTGTCATTTTTTTAAAATCCTCAAAAATGATGAAAAACGGCGCGCTATAGTATGCCGTACGATATGGGCTATAGCCCATGGTCCAAAATGATGAGAAACGAGGCTAACTTTTTTTTTCAAAATTTCAAAAAACATGGGCTATAACCCATCGTTTTTGTCATTTCGTCATTTTTTTCAAATCCTCAAAAATGATGAAAAACGGCGCGTTATAGTATGCCGTACGATATGGGCTATAGCCCATGGTCCAAAATGATGAGAAACGAGGCTAACTTATTTTTTCAAAATTTCAAAAAACATGGGCTATAACCCATCGTTTTTGTCATTTCGTCATTTTTTTCAAATCCTCAAAAATGATGAAAAACGGCGCGCTATAGTATGCCGTACGATATGGGCTATAGCCCATGGTCCAAAATGATGAGAAACGAGGCTAACTTTTTTTTTCAAAATTTCAAAAAACATGGGCTATAACCCATCGTTTTTGTCATTTCGTCATTTTTTTCAAATCCTCAAAAATGATGAAAAACGGCGCGCTATAGTATGCCGTACGATATGGGCTATAGCCCATGGTCCAAAATGATGAGAAACGAGGCTAACTTATTTTTTCAAAATTTCAAAAAACATGGGCTATAACCCATCGTTTTTGTCATTTCGTCATTTTTTTCAAATCCTCAAAAATGATGAAAAACGGCGCGCTATAGTATGCCGTACGATATGGGCTATAGCCCATGGTCCAAAATGATGAGAAACGAGGCTAACTTATTTTTTCAAAATTTCAAAAAACATGGGCTATAACCCATCGTTTTTGTCATTTTGTCCTTTTTTTCAAATCCTCAAAAATGATGAAAAACGGCGTGCTATAGTATGCCGTACGATATGGGCTATAGCCCATGGTCCAAAATGATGAGAAACGAGGCTAACTTTTTTTTTCAAAATTTCAAAAAACATGGGCTATAACCCATCGTTTTTGTCATTTCGTCATTTTTTTTAAATCCTCAAAAATGATGAAAAACGGCACGCTATAGTATGCCGTACGATATGGGCTATAGCCCATGGTCCAAAATGATGAGAAACGAGGCTAACATTTTTTTTCAAAATTTCAAAAAACATGGGCTATAACCCATCGTTTTTGTCATTTCGTCATTTTTTTCAAATCCTCAAAAATGATGAAAAACGGCGCGCTATAGTATGCCGTACGATATGGGCTATAGCCCATGGTCCAAAATGATGAGAAACGAGGCTAACTTTTTTTTTCAAAATTTCAAAAAACATGGGCTATAACCCATCGTTTTTGTCATTTCGTCATTTTTTTCAAATCCTCAAAAATGATGAAAAACGGCGCGCTATAGTATGCCGTACGATATGGGCTATAGCCCATGGTCCAAAATGATGAGAAACGAGGCTAACTTATTTTTTCAAAATTTCAAAAAACATGGGCTATAACCCATCGTTTTTGTCATTTCGTCATTTTTTTCAAATCTTCAAAAATGATGAAAAACGGCGCGCTATAGTATGCCGTACGATATGGGCTATAGCCCATGGTCCAAAATGATGAGAAACGAGGCTAACTTTTTTTTTCAAAATTTCAAAAAACATGGGCTATAACCCATCGTTTTTGTCATTTCGTCATTTTTTTCAAATCCTCAAAAATGATGAAAAACGGCGCGCTATAGTATGCCGTACGATATGGGCTATAGCCCATGGTCCAAAATGATGAGAAACGAGGCTAACTTTTTTTTTCAAAATTTCAAAAAACATGGGCTATAACCCATCGTTTTTGTCATTTCGTCATTTTTTTCAAATCCTCAAAAATGATGAAAAACGGCGCGCTATAGTATGCCGTACGATATGGGCTATAGCCCATGGTCCAAAATGATGAGAAACGAGGCTATCTTATTTTTTCAAAATTTCAAAAAACATGGGCTATAACCCATCGTTTTTGTCATTTTGTCATTTTTTAAAAATCATCAAAAATGATGAAAAACAGTGCGCTATAGTATGCCGTACGATATGGGCTATAGCCCATGGTCCAAAATGATGAGAAACGAGGCTAGCTTTTTTTTTCAAAATTTCAAAAAACATGGGCTATAACCCATCGTTTTTGTCATTTCGTCATTTTTTTCAAATCCTCAAAAATGATGAAAAACGGCGCGCTATAGTATGTCGTACGATATGGGCTATAGCCCATGGTCCAGAATGATGAGAAACGAGGCTAACTTTTTTTTTTCAAAATTTCAAAAAACATGGGCTATAACCCATCGTTTTTGTCATTTTGTCATTTTTTTAAAATCCTCAAAAATGATGAAAAACGGCGCGCTATAGTATGCCGTACGATATGGGCTATAGCCCATGGTCCAAAATGATGAGAAACGAGGCTAACTTATTTTTTCAAAATTTCAAAAAACATGGGCTATAACCCATCGTTTTTGTCATTTTGTCATTTTTTTAAAATCATCAAAAATGATGAAAAACAGTGCGCTATAGTATGCCGTACGATATGGGCTATAGCCCATGGTCCAAAATGATGAGAAACGAGGCTAACTTTTTTTTTCAAAATTTCAAAAAACATGGGCTATAACCCATCGTTTTTGTCATTTCGTCATTTTTTTCAAATCCTCAAAAATGATGAAAAACGGCGCGCTATAGTATGTCGTACGATATGGGCTATAGCCCATGGTCCAGAATGATGAGAAACGAGGCTAACTTTTTTTTTTCAAAATTTCAAAAAACATGGGCTATAACCCATCGTTTTTGTCATTTCGTCATTTTTTTCAAATCCTCAAAAATGATGAAAAACGGCGCGCTATAGTATGCCGTACGATATGGGCTATAGCCCATGGTCCAAAATGATGAGAAACGAGGCTAACTTTTTTTTTCAAAATTTCAAAAAACATGGGCTATAACCCATCGTTTTTGTCATTTCGTCATTTTTTTCAAATCCTCAAAAATGATGAAAAACGGCGCGCTATAGTATGCCGTACGATATGGGCTATAGCCCATGGTCCAAAATGATGAGAAACGAGGCTAACTTATTTTTTCAAAATTTCAAAAAACATGGGCTATAACCCATCGTTTTTGTCATTTTGTCATTTTTTAAAAATCATCAAAAATGATGAAAAACAGTGCGCTATAGTATGCCGTACGATATGGGCTATAGCCCATGGTCCAAAATGATGAGAAACGAGGCTAACTTTTTTTTTCAAAATTTCAAAAAACATGGGCTATAACCCATCGTTTTTGTCATTTCGTCATTTTTTTCAAATCCTCAAAAATGATGAAAAACGGCGCGCTATAGTATGTCGTACGATATGGGCTATAGCCCATGGTCCAGAATGATGAGAAACGAGGCTAACTTTTTTTTTTCAAAATTTCAAAAAACATGGGCTATAACCCATCGTTTTTGTCATTTTGTCATTTTTTTAAAATCCTCAAAAATGATGAAAAACGGCGCGCTATAGTATGCCGTACGATATGGGCTATAGCCCATGGTCCAAAATGATGAGAAACGAGGCTAACTTATTTTTTCAAAATTTCAAAAAACATGGGCTATAACCCATCGTTTTTGTCATTTTGTCATTTTTTTAAAATCATCAAAAATGATGAAAAACAGTGCGCTATAGTATGCCGTACGATATGGGCTATAGCCCATGGTCCAAAATGATGAGAAACGAGGCTAACTTTTTTTTTCAAAATTTCAAAAAACATGGGCTATAACCCATCGTTTTTGTCATTTCGTCATTTTTTTCAAATCCTCAAAAATGATGAAAAACGGCGCGCTATAGTATGTCGTACGATATGGGCTATAGCCCATGGTCCAGAATGATGAGAAACGAGGCTAACTTTTTTTTTTTCAAAATTTCAAAAAACATGGGCTATAACCCATCGTTTTTGTCATTTTGTCATTTTTTTAAAATCCTCAAAAATGATGAAAAACGGCGCGCTATAGTATGCCGTACGATATGGGCTATAGCCCATGGTCCAAAATGATGAGAAACGAGGCTAACTTTTTTTTTCAAAATTTCAAAAAACATGGGCTATAACCCATCGTTTTTGTCATTTCGTCATTTTTTTCAAATCCTCAAAAATGATGAAAAACGGCGCGTTATAGTATGCCGTACGATATGGGCTATAGCCCATGGTCCAAAATGATGAGAAACGAGGCTAACTTTTTTTTTCAAAATTTCAAAAAACATGGGCTATAACCCATCGTTTTTGTCATTTCGTCATTTTTTTCAAATCCTCAAAAATGATGAAAAACGGCGCGCTATAGTATGCCGTACGATATGGGCTATAGCCCATGGTCCAAAATGATGAGAAACGAGGCTAACTTTTTTTTCCAAAATTTCAAAAAACATGGGCTATAACCCATCGTTTTTGTCATTTTGTCCTTTTTTTCAAATCCTCAAAAATGATGAAAAACGGCGCGCTATAGTATGCCGTACGATATGGGCTATAGCCCATGGTCCAAAATGATGAGAAACGAGGCTAACTTTTTTTTTCAAAATTTCAAAAAACATGGGCTATAACCCATCGTTTTTGTCATTTCGTCATTTTTTTCAAATCCTCAAAAATGATGAAAAACGGCGCGCTATAGTATGCCGTACGATATGGGCTATAGCCCATGGTCCAAAATGATGAGAAACGAGGCTAACTTTTTTTTTCAAAATTTCAAAAAACATGGGCTATAACCCATCGTTTTTGTCATTTCGTCATTTTTTTCAAATCCTCAAAAATGATGAAAAACGGCGCGCTATAGTATGCCGTACGATATGGGCTATAGCCCATGGTCCAAAATGATGAGAAACGAGGCTAACTTTTTTTTTCAAAATTTCAAAAAACATGGGCTATAACCCATCGTTTTTGTCATTTTGTCATTTTTTAAAAATCATCAAAAATGATGAAAAACAGTGCGCTATAGTATGCCGTACGATATGGGCTATAGCCCATGGTCCAAAATGATGAGAAACGAGGCTAACTTTTTTTTTCAAAATTTCAAAAAACATGGGCTATAACCCATCGTTTTTGTCATTTCGTCATTTTTTTCAAATCCTCAAAAATGATGAAAAACGGCGCGCTATAGTATGCCGTACGATATGGGCTATAGCCCATGGTCCAAAATGATGAGAAACGAGGCTAACTTTTTTTTTCAAAATTTCAAAAAACATGGGCTATAACCCATCGTTTTTGTCATTTCGTCATTTTTTTCAAATCCTCAAAAATGATGAAAAACGGCGCGCTATAGTATGCCGTACGATATGGGCTATAGCCCATGGTCCAAAATGATGAGAAACGAGGCTAACTTATTTTTTCAAAATTTCAAAAAACATGGGCTATAACCCATCGTTTTTGTCATTTTGTCATTTTTTAAAAATCATCAAAAATGATGAAAAACAGTGCGCTATAGTATGCCGTACGATATGGGCTATAGCCCATGGTCCAAAATGATGAGAAACGAGGCTAACTTTTTTTTTCAAAATTTCAAAAAACATGGGCTATAACCCATCGTTTTTGTCATTTTGTCATTTTTTTCAAATCCTCAAAAATGATGAAAAACGGCGCGCTATAGTATGTCGTACGATATGGGCTATAGCCCATGGTCCAGAATGATGAGAAACGAGGCTAACTTTTTTTTTTCAAAATTTCAAAAAACATGGGCTATAACCCATCGTTTTTGTCATTTTGTCATTTTTTTTAAATCCTCAAAAATGATGAAAAACGGCGCGCTATAGTATGCCGTACGATATGGGCTATAGCCCATGGTCCAAAATGATGAGAAACGAGGCTAACTTATTTTTTCAAAATTTCAAAAAACATGGGCTATAACCCATCGTTTTTGTCATTTTGTCATTTTTTTAAAATCCTCAAAAATGATGAAAAACAGTGCGCTATAGTATGCCGTACGATATGGGCTATAGCCCATGGTCCAAAATGATGAGAAACGAGGCTAACTTTTTTTTCCAAAATTTCAAAAAACATGGGCTATAACCCATCGTTTTTGTCATTTCGTCATTTTTTTCAAATCCTCAAAAATGATGAAAAACGGCGCGTTATAGTATGCCGTACGATATGGGCTATAGCCCATGGTCCAAAATGATGAGAAACGAGGCTAACTTATTTTTTCAAAATTTCAAAAAACATGGGCTATAACCCATCGTTTTTGTCATTTCGTCATTTTTTTCAAATCCTCAAAAATGATGAAAAACGGCGCGCTATAGTATGCCGTACGATATGGGCTATAGCCCATGGTCCAGAATGATGAGAAACGAGGCTAACTTTTTTTTTTAAATTTCAAAAAACATGGGCTATAACCCATCGTTTTTGTCATTTTGTCATTTTTTTAAATCCTCAAAAATGATGAAAAACGGCGCGCTATAGTATGCCGTACGATATGGGCTATAGCTCATGGTCCAAAATGATGAGAAACGAGGCTAACTTTTTTTTTCAAAATTTCAAAAAACATGGGCTATAACCCATCGTTTTTGTCATTTTGTCATTTTTTTAAAATCCTCAAAAATGATGAAAAACGGCGCGCTATAGTATGCCGTACGATATGGGCTATAGCCCATGGTCCAAAATGATGAGAAACGAGGCTAACTTTTTTTTTCAAAATTTCAAAAAACATGGGCTATAACCCATCGTTTTTGTCATTTCGTCATTTTTTTCAAATCCTCAAAAATGATGAAAAACGGCGCGCTATAGTATGCCGTACGATATGGGCTATAGCCCATGGTCCAAAATGATGAGAAACGAGGCTAACTTATTTTTTCAAAATTTCAAAAAACATGGGCTATAACCCATCGTTTTTGTCATTTTGTCATTTTTTAAAAATCCTCAAAAATGATGAAAAACAGTGCGCTATAGTATGCCGTACGATATGGGCTATAGCCCATGGTCCAAAATGATGAGAAACGAGGCTAACTCTTTTTTTTCAAAATTTCAAAAAACATGGGCTATAACCCATCGTTTTTGTCATTTCGTCATTTTTTTCAAATCCTCAAAAATGATGAAAAACGGCGCGCTATAGTATGTCGTACGATATGGGCTATAGCCCATGGTCCAGAATGATGAGAAACGAGGCTAACTTTTTTTTTTCAAAATTTCAAAAAACATGGGCTATAACCCATCGTTTTTGTCATTTTGTCATTTTTTTTAAATCCTCAAAAATGATGAAAAACGGCGCGCTATAGTATGCCGTACGATATGGGCTATAGCCCATGGTCCAAAATGATGAGAAACGAGGCTAACTTTTTTTTTCAAAATTTCAAAAAACATGGGCTATAACCCATCGTTTTTGTCATTTTGTCATTTTTTTAAAATCCTCAAAAATGATGAAAAACGGCGCGCTATAGTATGCCGTACGATATGGGCTATAGCCCATGGTCCAAAATGATGAGAAACGAGGCTAACTTTTTTTTTCAAAATTTCAAAAAACATGGGCTATAACCCATCGTTTTTGTCATTTCGTCATTTTTTTCAAATCCTCAAAAATGATGAAAAACGGCGCGTTATAGTATGCCGTACGATATGGGCTATAGCCCATGGTCCAAAATGATGAGAAACGAGGCTAACTTATTTTTTCAAAATTTCAAAAAACATGGGCTATAACCCATCGTTTTTGTCATTTCGTCATTTTTTTCAAATCCTCAAAAATGATGAAAAACGGCGCGCTATAGTATGCCGTACGATATGGGCTATAGCCCATGGTCCAAAATGATGAGAAACGAGGCTAACTTTTTTTTCCAAAATTTCAAAAAACATGGGCTATAACCCATCGTTTTTGTCATTTTGTCCTTTTTTTCAAATCCTCAAAAATGATGAAAAACGGCGCGCTATAGTATGCCGTACGATATGGGCTATTGCCCATGGTCCAAAATGATGAGAAACGAGGCTAACTTTTTTTTTCAAAATTTCAAAAAACATGGGCTATAACCCATCGTTTTTGTCATTTCGTCATTTTTTTAAATCCTCAAAAATGATGAAAAACGGCGCGCTATAGTATGCCGTACGATATGGGCTATAGCCCATGGTCCAAAATGATGAGAAACGAGGCTAACTTTTTTTTTCAAAATTTCAAAAAACATGGGCTATAACCCATCGTTTTTGTCATTTCGTCATTTTTTTTAAATCCTCAAAAATGATGAAAAACGGCGCGCTATAGTATGCCGTACGATATGGGCTATAGCCCATGGTCCAAAATGATGAGAAACGAGGCTAACTTTTTTTTTCAAAATTTCAAAAAACATGGGCTATAACCCATCGTTTTTGTCATTTCGTCATTTTTTTAAATCCTCAAAAATGATGAAAAACGGCGCGCTATAGTATGCCGTACGATATGGGCTATAGCCCATGGTCCAAAATGATGAGAAACGAGGCTAACATTTTTTTTCAAAATTTCAAAAAACATGGGCTATAACCCATCGTTTTTGTCATTTCGTCATTTTTTTCAAATCCTCAAAAATGATGAAAAACGGCGCGCTATAGTATGCCGTACGATATGGGCTATAGCCCATGGTCCAAAATGATGAGAAACGAGGCTAACTTTTTTTTTCAAAATTTCAAAAAACATGGGCTATAACCCATCGTTTTTGTCATTTCGTCATTTTTTTCAAATCCTCAAAAATGATGAAAAACGGCGCGCTATAGTATGCCGTACGATATGGGCTATAGCCCATGGTCCAAAATGATGAGAAACGAGGCTAACTTTTTTTTTTGAAATTTCAAAAAACATGGGCTATAACCCATCGTTTTTGTCATTTTGTCCTTTTTTTCAAATCCTCAAAAATGATGAAAAACGGCGCGCTATAGTATGCCGTACGATATGGGCTATAGCCCATGGTCCAAAATGATGAGAAACGAGGCTAACTTTTTTTTTCAAAATTTCAAAAAACATGGGCTATAACCCATCGTTTTTGTCATTTCGTCATTTTTTTCAAATCCTCAAAAATGATGAAAAACGGCGCGCTATAGTATGCCGTACGATATGGGCTATAGCCCATGGTCCAAAATGATGAGAAACGAGGCTAACTTTTTTTTTCAAAATTTCAAAAAACATGGGCTATAACCCATCGTTTTTGTCATTTCGTCATTTTTTTCAAATCCTCAAAAATGATGAAAAACGGCGCGCTATAGTATGCCGTACGATATGGGCTATAGCCCATGGTCCAGAATGATGAGAAACGAGGCTAACTTTTTTTTTCAAAATTTCAAAAAACATGGGCTATAACCCATCGTTTTTGTCATTTCGTCATTTTTTTTAAATCCTCAAAAATGATGAAAAACGGCGCGCTATAGTATGCCGTACGATATGGGCTATAGCCCATGGTCCAAAATGATGAGAAACGAGGCTAACTTTTTTTTTCAAAATTTCAAAAAACATGGGCTATAACCCATCGTTTTTGTCATTTCGTCATTTTTTTTAAATCCTCAAAAATGATGAAAAACGGCGCGCTATAGTATGCCGTACGATATGGGCTATAGCCCATGGTCCAAAATGATGAGAAACGAGGCTAACTTTTTTTTTCAAAATTTCAAAAAACATGGGCTATAACCCATCGTTTTTGTCATTTCGTCATTTTTTTCAAATCCTCAAAAATGATGAAAAACGGCGCGCTATAGTATGCCATACGATATGGGCTATAGCCCATGGTCCAAAATGATGAGAAACGAGGCTAACTTTTTTTTTCAAAATTTCAAAAAACATGGGCTATAACCCATCGTTTTTGTCATTTCGTCATTTTTTTCAAATCCTCAAAAATGATGAAAAACGGCGCGCTATAGTATGCCGTACGATATGGGCTATAGCCCATGGTCCAAAATGATGAGAAACGAGGCTAACTTTTTTTTTTGAAATTTCAAAAAACATGGGCTATAACCCATCGTTTTTGTCATTTTGTCCTTTTTTTCAAATCCTCAAAAATGATGAAAAACGGCGCGCTATAGTATGCCGTACGATATGGGCTATAGCCCATGGTCCAAAATGATGAGAAACGAGGCTAACTTTTTTTTTCAAAATTTCAAAAAACATGGGCTATAACCCATCGTTTTTGTCATTTCGTCATTTTTTTAAATCCTCAAAAATGATGAAAAACGGCGCGCTATAGTATGCCGTACGATATGGGCTATAGCCCATGGTCCAAAATGATGAGAAACGAGGCTAACATTTTTTTTCAAAATTTCAAAAAACATGGGCTATAACCCATCGTTTTTGTCATTTCGTCATTTTTTTCAAATCCTCAAAAATGATGAAAAACTGCGCGCTATAGTATGCCGTACGATATGGGCTATAGCCCATGGTCCAAAATGATGAGAAACGAGGCTAACTTTTTTTTTCAAAATTTCAAAAAACATGGGCTATAACCCATCGTTTTTGTCATTTCGTCATTTTTTTCAAATCCTCAAAAATGATGAAAAACGGCGCGCTATAGTATGCCGTACGATATGGGCTATAGCCCATGGTCCAGAATGATGAGAAACGAGGCTAACTTTTTTTTTCAAAATTTCAAAAAACATGGGCTATAACCCATCGTTTTTGTCATTTTGTCATTTTTTTAAATCCTCAAAAATGATGAAAAACGGCGCGCTATAGTATGCCGTACGATATGGGCTATAGCCCATGGTCCAAAATGATGAGAAACGAGGCTAACTTTTTTTTTCAAAATTTCAAAAAACATGGGCTATAACCCATCGTTTTTGTCATTTCGTCATTTTTTTCAAATCCTCAAAAATTATGAAAAACGGCGCGCTATAGTATGCCGTACGATATGGGCTATAGCCCATGGTCCAAAATGATGAGAAACGAGGCTAACTTTTTTTTTCAAAATTTCAAAAAACATGGGCTATAACCCATCGTTTTTGTCATTTTGTCATTTTTTAAAAATCCTCAAAAATGATGAAAAACAGTGCGCTATAGTATGCCGTACGATATGGGCTATAGCCCATGGTCCAAAATGATGAGAAACGAGGCTAACTTTTTTTTTCAAAATTTCAAAAAACATGGGCTATAACCCATCGTTTTTGTCATTTCGTCATTTTTTTCAAATCCTCAAAAATGATGAAAAACGGCGCGCTATAGTATGTCGTACGATATGGGCTATAGCCCATGGTCCAGAATGATGAGAAACGAGGCTAACTTTTTTTTTCAAAATTTCAAAAAACATGGGCTATAACCCATCGTTTTTGTCATTTTGTCATTTTTTTAAAATCCTCAAAAATGATGAAAAACGGCGCGCTATAGTATGCCGTACGATATGGGCTATAGCCCATGGTCCAAAATGATGAGAAACGAGGCTAACTTTTTTTTTCAAAATTTCAAAAAACATGGGCTATAACCCATCGTTTTTGTCATTTTGTCATTTTTTTTAAAATCCTCAAAAATGATGAAAAACGGCGCGCTATAGTATGCCGTACGATATGGGCTATAGCCCATGGTCCAAAATGATGAGAAACGAGGCTAACTTTTTTTTTCAAAATTTCAAAAAAACATGGGCTATAACCCATCGTTTTTGTCATTTCGTCATTTTTTTCAAATCCTCAAAAATGATGAAAAACGGCGCGTTATAGTATGCCGTACGATATGGGCTATAGCCCATGGTCCAAAATGATGAGAAACGAGGCTAACTTATTTTTTCAAAATTTCAAAAAACATGGGCTATAACCCATCGTTTTTGTCATTTCGTCATTTTTTTCAAATCCTCAAAAATGATGAAAAACGGCGCGCTATAGTATGCCGTACGATATGGGCTATAGCCCATGGTCCAAAATGATGAGAAACGAGGCTAACTTTTTTTTCCAAAATTTCAAAAAACATGGGCTATAACCCATCGTTTTTGTCATTTTGTCCTTTTTTTCAAATCCTCAAAAATGATGAAAAACGGCGCGCTATAGTATGCCGTACGATATGGGCTATAGCCCATGGTCCAAAATGATGAGAAACGAGGCTAACTTTTTTTTTCAAAATTTCAAAAAACATGGGCTATAACCCATCGTTTTTGTCATTTCGTCATTTTTTTTAAATCCTCAAAAATGATGAAAAACGGCGCGCTATAGTACGCCGTACGATATGGGCTATAGCCCATGGTCCAAAATGATGAGAAACGAGGCTAACCTTTTTTTTCAAAATTTCAAAAAACATGGGCTATAACCCATCGTTTTTGTCATTTCGTCATTTTTTTAAAATCCTCAAAAATGATGAAAAACGGTGCGCTATAGTATGCCGTACGATATGGGCTATAGCCCATGGTCCAAAATGATGAGAAACAAGGCTAACTTTTTTTTCCAAAATTTCAAAAAACATGGGCTATAACCCATCGTTTTTGTCATTTCGTCATTTTTTTCAAATCCTCAAAAATGATGAAAAACGGCGCGCTATAGTATGCCGTACGATATGGGCTATAGCCCATGGTCCATCCAAAATGATGAGAAACGAGGCTAACTTTTTTTTTCAAAATTTCAAAAAACATGGGCTATAACCCATCGTTTTTGTCATTTCGTCATTTTTTTTAAATCCTCAAAAATGATGAAAAACGGTGCGCTATAGTATGCCGTACGATATGGGCTATAGCCCATGGTCCAAAATGATGAGAAACAAGGCTAACTTTTTTTTCCAAAATTTCAAAAAACATGGGCTATAACCCATCGTTTTTGTCATTTCGTCATTTTTTTCAAATCCTCAAAAATGATGAAAAACGGCGCGCTATAGTATGCCGTACGATATGGGCTATAGCCCATGGTCCAAAATGATGAGAAACGAGGCTAACTTTTTTTTTCAAAATTAAAAAAAACATGGGCTATAACCCATCGTTTTTGTCATTTCGTCATTTTTTTCAAATCCTCAAAAATGATGAAAAACGGCGCGCTATAGTATGCCGTACGATATGGGCTATAGCCCATGGTCCAAAATGATGAGAAACGAGGCTAACTTTTTTTTTCAAAATTTCAAAAAACATGGGCTATAACCCATCGTTTTTGTCATTTCGTCATTTTTTTTAAATCCTCAAAAATGATGAAAAACGGCGCGCTATAGTATGCCGTACGATATGGGCTATAGCCCATGGTCCAAAATGATGAGAAACGAGGCTAACTTTTTTTTTCAAAATTTCAAAAAACATGGGCTATAACCCATCGTTTTTGTAATTTCGTCATTTTTTTCAAATCCTCAAAAATGATGAAAAACGGCGCGCTATAGTATGCCGTACGATATGGGCTATAGCCCATGGTCCAAAATGATGAGAAACGAGGCTAACTTTTTTTTTCAAAATTTCAAAAAACATGGGCTATAACCCATCGTTTTTGTCATTTCGTCATTTTTTTTAAATCCTCAAAAATGATGAAAAACGGCGCGCTATAGTATGCCGTACGATATGGGCTATAGCCCATGGTCCAAAATGATGAGAAACGAGGCTAACTTTTTTTTTTCAAAATTTCAAAAAACATGGGCTATAACCCATCGTTTTTGTCATTTCGTCATTTTTTTTAAATCCTCAAAAATGATTAAAAACGGCGCGCTATAGTATGCCGTACGATATGGGCTATAGCCCATGGTCCAAAATGATGAGAAACGAGGCTAACTTTTTTTTTCAAAATTTCAAAAAACATGGGCTATAACCCATCGTTTTTGTCATTTCGTCATTTTTTTCAAATCCTCAAAAATGATGAAAAACGGCGCGCTATAGTATGCCGTACGATATGGGCTATAGCCCATGGTCCAAAATGATGAGAAACGAGGCTAACTTTTTTTTTTGAAATTTCAAAAAACATGGGCTATAACCCATCGTTTTTGTCATTTCGTCATTTTTTTCAAATCCTCAAAAATGATGAAAAACGGCGCGCTATAGTATGCCGTACGATATGGGCTATAGCCCATGGTCCAAAATGATGAGAAACGAGGCTAACTTTTTTTTTCAAAATTTCAAAAAACATGGGCTATAACCCATCGTTTTTGTAATTTCGTCATTTTTTTCAAATCCTCAAAAATGATGAAAAACGGCGCGCTATAGTATGCCGTACGATATGGGCTATAGCCCATGGTCCAAAATGATGAGAAACGAGGCTAACTTTTTTTTTCAAAATTTCAAAAAACATGGGCTATAACCCATCGTTTTTGTCATTTCGTCATTTTTTTTAAATCCTCAAAAATGATGAAAAACGGCGCGCTATAGTATGCCGTACGATATGGGCTATAGCCCATGGTCCAAAATGATGAGAAACGAGGCTAACTTTTTTTTTCAAAATTTCAAAAAACATGGGCTATAACCCATCGTTTTTGTCATTTCGTCATTTTTTTTAAATCCTCAAAAATGATGAAAAACGGCGCGCTATAGTATGCCGTACGATATGGGCTATAGCCCATGGTCCAAAATGATGAGAAACGAGGCTAACTTTTTTTTTCAAAATTTCAAAAAACATGGGCTATAACCCATCGTTTTTGTCATTTTGTCATTTTTTTAAAATCCTCAAAAATGATGAAAAACGGCGCGCTATAGTATGCCGTACGATATGGGCTATAGCCCATGGTCCAAAATGATGAGAAACGAGGCTAACTTTTTTTTTCAAAATTTCAAAAAACATGGGCTATAACCCATCGTTTTTGTCATTTCGTCATTTTTTTTAAATCCTCAAAAATGATGAAAAACGGCGCGCTATAGTATGCCGTACGATATGGGCTATAGCCCATGGTCCAAAATGATGAGAAACGAGGCTAACTTTTTTTTTCAAAATTTCAAAAAACATGGGCTATAACCCATCGTTTTTGTCATTTCGTCATTTTTTTCAAATCCTCAAAAATGATGAAAAACGGCGCGCTATAGTATGCCATACGATATGGGCTATAGCCCATGGTCCAAAATGATGAGAAACGAGGCTAACTTTTTTTTTCAAAATTTCAAAAAACATGGGCTATAACCCATCGTTTTTGTCATTTCGTCATTTTTTTCAAATCCTCAAAAATGATGAAAAACGGCGCGCTATAGTATGCCGTACGATATGGGCTATAGCCCATGGTCCAAAATGATGAGAAACGAGGCTAACTTTTTTTTTTGAAATTTCAAAAAACATGGGCTATAACCCATCGTTTTTGTCATTTTGTCCTTTTTTTCAAATCCTCAAAAATGATGAAAAACGGCGCGCTATAGTATGCCGTACGATATGGGCTATAGCCCATGGTCCAAAATGATGAGAAACGAGGCTAACTTTTTTTTTCAAAATTTCAAAAAACATGGGCTATAACCCATCGTTTTTGTCATTTCGTCATTTTTTTAAATCCTCAAAAATGATGAAAAACGGCGCGCTATAGTATGCCGTACGATATGGGCTATAGCCCATGGTCCAAAATGATGAGAAACGAGGCTAACATTTTTTTTCAAAATTTCAAAAAACATGGGCTATAACCCATCGTTTTTGTCATTTCGTCATTTTTTTCAAATCCTCAAAAATGATGAAAAACGGCGCGCTATAGTATGCCGTACGATATGGGCTATAGCCCATGGTCCAAAATGATGAGAAACGAGGCTAACTTTTTTTTTCAAAATTTCAAAAAACATGGGCTATAACCCATCGTTTTTGTCATTTCGTCATTTTTTTCAAATCCTCAAAAATGATGAAAAACGGCGCGCTATAGTATGCCGTACGATATGGGCTATAGCCCATGGTCCAAAATGATGAGAAACGAGGCTAACTTTTTTTTTTGAAATTTCAAAAAACATGGGCTATAACCCATCGTTTTTGTCATTTTGTCCTTTTTTTCAAATCCTCAAAAATGATGAAAAACGGCGCGCTATAGTATGCCGTACGATATGGGCTATAGCCCATGGTCCAAAATGATGAGAAACGAGGCTAACTTTTTTTTTCAAAATTTCAAAAAACATGGGCTATAACCCATCGTTTTTGTCATTTCGTCATTTTTTTAAATCCTCAAAAATGATGAAAAACGGCGCGCTATAGTATGCCGTACGATATGGGCTATAGCCCATGGTCCAAAATGATGAGAAACGAGGCTAACATTTTTTTTCAAAATTTCAAAAAACATGGGCTATAACCCATCGTTTTTGTCATTTCGTCATTTTTTTCAAATCCTCAAAAATGATGAAAAACGGCGCGCTATAGTATGCCGTACGATATGGGCTATAGCCCATGGTCCAAAATGATGAGAAACGAGGCTAACTTTTTTTTTCAAAATTTCAAAAAACATGGGCTATAACCCATCGTTTTTGTCATTTCGTCATTTTTTTCAAATCCTCAAAAATGATGAAAAACGGCGCGCTATAGTATGCCGTACGATATGGGCTATAGCCCATGGTCCAGAATGATGAGAAACGAGGCTAACTTTTTTTTTCAAAATTTCAAAAAACATGGGCTATAACCCATCGTTTTTGTCATTTCGTCATTTTTTTTAAATCCTCAAAAATGATGAAAAACGGCGCGCTATAGTATGCCGTACGATATGGGCTATAGCCCATGGTCCAAAATGATGAGAAACGAGGCTAACTTTTTTTTTCAAAATTTCAAAAAACATGGGCTATAACCCATCGTTTTTGTCATTTCGTCATTTTTTTTAAATCCTCAAAAATGATGAAAAACGGCGCGCTATAGTATGCCGTACGATATGGGCTATAGCCCATGGTCCAAAATGATGAGAAACGAGGCTAACTTTTTTTTTCAAAATTTCAAAAAACATGGGCTATAACCCATCGTTTTTGTCATTTCGTCATTTTTTTCAAATCCTCAAAAATGATGAAAAACGGCGCGCTATAGTATGCCATACGATATGGGCTATAGCCCATGGTCCAAAATGATGAGAAACGAGGCTAACTTTTTTTTTCAAAATTTCAAAAAACATGGGCTATAACCCATCGTTTTTGTCATTTCGTCATTTTTTTCAAATCCTCAAAAATGATGAAAAACGGCGCGCTATAGTATGCCGTACGATATGGGCTATAGCCCATGGTCCAAAATGATGAGAAACGAGGCTAACTTTTTTTTTTGAAATTTCAAAAAACATGGGCTATAACCCATCGTTTTTGTCATTTTGTCCTTTTTTTCAAATCCTCAAAAATGATGAAAAACGGCGCGCTATAGTATGCCGTACGATATGGGCTATAGCCCATGGTCCAAAATGATGAGAAACGAGGCTAACTTTTTTTTTCAAAATTTCAAAAAACATGGGCTATAACCCATCGTTTTTGTCATTTCGTCATTTTTTTAAATCCTCAAAAATGATGAAAAACGGCGCGCTATAGTATGCCGTACGATATGGGCTATAGCCCATGGTCCAAAATGATGAGAAACGAGGCTAACATTTTTTTTCAAAATTTCAAAAAACATGGGCTATAACCCATCGTTTTTGTCATTTCGTCATTTTTTTCAAATCCTCAAAAATGATGAAAAACGGCGCGCTATAGTATGCCGTACGATATGGGCTATAGCCCATGGTCCAAAATGATGAGAAACGAGGCTAACTTTTTTTTTCAAAATTTCAAAAAACATGGGCTATAACCCATCGTTTTTGTCATTTCGTCATTTTTTTCAAATCCTCAAAAATGATGAAAAACGGCGCGCTATAGTATGCCGTACGATATGGGCTATAGCCCATGGTCCAGAATGATGAGAAACGAGGCTAACTTTTTTTTTCAAAATTTCAAAAAACATGGGCTATAACCCATCGTTTTTGTCATTTTGTCATTTTTTTAAATCCTCAAAAATGATGAAAAACGGCGCGCTATAGTATGCCGTACGATATGGGCTATAGCCCATGGTCCAAAATGATGAGAAACGAGGCTAACTTTTTTTTTCAAAATTTCAAAAAACATGGGCTATAACCCATCGTTTTTGTCATTTCGTCATTTTTTTAAAATCCTCAAAAATTATGAAAAACGGCGCGCTATAGTATGCCGTACGATATGGGCTATAGCCCATGGTCCAAAATGATGAGAAACGAGGCTAACTTTTTTTTTCAAAATTTCAAAAAACATGGGCTATAACCCATCGTTTTTGTCATTTTGTCATTTTTTAAAAATCCTCAAAAATGATGAAAAACAGTGCGCTATAGTATGCCGTACGATATGGGCTATAGCCCATGGTCCAAAATGATGAGAAACGAGGCTAACTTTTTTTTTCAAAATTTCAAAAAACATGGGCTATAACCCATCGTTTTTGTCATTTCGTCATTTTTTTCAAATCCTCAAAAATGATGAAAAACGGCGCGCTATAGTATGTCGTACGATATGGGCTATAGCCCATGGTCCAGAATGATGAGAAACGAGGCTAACTTTTTTTTTCAAAATTTCAAAAAACATGGGCTATAACCCATCGTTTTTGTCATTTTGTCATTTTTTTAAAATCCTCAAAAATGATGAAAAACGGCGCGCTATAGTATGCCGTACGATATGGGCTATAGCCCATGGTCCAAAATGATGAGAAACGAGGCTAACTTTTTTTTTCAAAATTTCAAAAAACATGGGCTATAACCCATCGTTTTTGTCATTTTGTCATTTTTTTTAAAATCCTCAAAAATGATGAAAAACGGCGCGCTATAGTATGCCGTACGATATGGGCTATAGCCCATGGTCCAAAATGATGAGAAACGAGGCTAACTTTTTTTTTCAAAATTTCAAAAAAACATGGGCTATAACCCATCGTTTTTGTCATTTCGTCATTTTTTTCAAATCCTCAAAAATGATGAAAAACGGCGCGTTATAGTATGCCGTACGATATGGGCTATAGCCCATGGTCCAAAATGATGAGAAACGAGGCTAACTTATTTTTTCAAAATTTCAAAAAACATGGGCTATAACCCATCGTTTTTGTCATTTCGTCATTTTTTTCAAATCCTCAAAAATGATGAAAAACGGCGCGCTATAGTATGCCGTACGATATGGGCTATAGCCCATGGTCCAAAATGATGAGAAACGAGGCTAACTTTTTTTTCCAAAATTTCAAAAAACATGGGCTATAACCCATCGTTTTTGTCATTTTGTCCTTTTTTTCAAATCCTCAAAAATGATGAAAAACGGCGCGCTATAGTATGCCGTACGATATGGGCTATAGCCCATGGTCCAAAATGATGAGAAACGAGGCTAACTTTTTTTTTCAAAATTTCAAAAAACATGGGCTATAACCCATCGTTTTTGTCATTTCGTCATTTTTTTTAAATCCTCAAAAATGATGAAAAACGGCGCGCTATAGTACGCCGTACGATATGGGCTATAGCCCATGGTCCAAAATGATGAGAAACGAGGCTAACCTTTTTTTTCAAAATTTCAAAAAACATGGGCTATAACCCATCGTTTTTGTCATTTCGTCATTTTTTTAAAATCCTCAAAAATGATGAAAAACGGTGCGCTATAGTATGCCGTACGATATGGGCTATAGCCCATGGTCCAAAATGATGAGAAACAAGGCTAACTTTTTTTTCCAAAATTTCAAAAAACATGGGCTATAACCCATCGTTTTTGTCATTTCGTCATTTTTTTCAAATCCTCAAAAATGATGAAAAACGGCGCGCTATAGTATGCCGTACGATATGGGCTATAGCCCATGGTCCATCCAAAATGATGAGAAACGAGGCTAACTTTTTTTTTCAAAATTTCAAAAAACATGGGCTATAACCCATCGTTTTTGTCATTTCGTCATTTTTTTAAAATCCTCAAAAATGATGAAAAACGGTGCGCTATAGTATGCCGTACGATATGGGCTATAGCCCATGGTCCAAAATGATGAGAAACAAGGCTAACTTTTTTTTCCAAAATTTCAAAAAACATGGGCTATAACCCATCGTTTTTGTCATTTCGTCATTTTTTTCAAATCCTCAAAAATGATGAAAAACGGCGCGCTATAGTATGCCGTACGATATGGGCTATAGCCCATGGTCCAAAATGATGAGAAACGAGGCTAACTTTTTTTTTCAAAATTAAAAAAAACATGGGCTATAACCCATCGTTTTTGTCATTTCGTCATTTTTTTCAAATCCTCAAAAATGATGAAAAACGGCGCGCTATAGTATGCCGTACGATATGGGCTATAGCCCATGGTCCAAAATGATGAGAAACGAGGCTAACTTTTTTTTTCAAAATTTCAAAAAACATGGGCTATAACCCATCGTTTTTGTCATTTCGTCATTTTTTTTAAATCCTCAAAAATGATGAAAAACGGCGCGCTATAGTATGCCGTACGATATGGGCTATAGCCCATGGTCCAAAATGATGAGAAACGAGGCTAACTTTTTTTTTCAAAATTTCAAAAAACATGGGCTATAACCCATCGTTTTTGTAATTTCGTCATTTTTTTCAAATCCTCAAAAATGATGAAAAACGGCGCGCTATAGTATGCCGTACGATATGGGCTATAGCCCATGGTCCAAAATGATGAGAAACGAGGCTAACTTTTTTTTTCAAAATTTCAAAAAACATGGGCTATAACCCATCGTTTTTGTCATTTCGTCATTTTTTTTAAATCCTCAAAAATGATGAAAAACGGCGCGCTATAGTATGCCGTACGATATGGGCTATAGCCCATGGTCCAAAATGATGAGAAACGAGGCTAACTTTTTTTTTTCAAAATTTCAAAAAACATGGGCTATAACCCATCGTTTTTGTCATTTCGTCATTTTTTTTAAATCCTCAAAAATGATTAAAAACGGCGCGCTATAGTATGCCGTACGATATGGGCTATAGCCCATGGTCCAAAATGATGAGAAACGAGGCTAACTTTTTTTTTCAAAATTTCAAAAAACATGGGCTATAACCCATCGTTTTTGTCATTTCGTCATTTTTTTCAAATCCTCAAAAATGATGAAAAACGGCGCGCTATAGTATGCCGTACGATATGGGCTATAGCCCATGGTCCAAAATGATGAGAAACGAGGCTAACTTTTTTTTTTGAAATTTCAAAAAACATGGGCTATAACCCATCGTTTTTGTCATTTCGTCATTTTTTTCAAATCCTCAAAAATGATGAAAAACGGCGCGCTATAGTATGCCGTACGATATGGGCTATAGCCCATGGTCCAAAATGATGAGAAACGAGGCTAACTTTTTTTTTCAAAATTTCAAAAAACATGGGCTATAACCCATCGTTTTTGTAATTTCGTCATTTTTTTCAAATCCTCAAAAATGATGAAAAACGGCGCGCTATAGTATGCCGTACGATATGGGCTATAGCCCATGGTCCAAAATGATGAGAAACGAGGCTAACTTTTTTTTTCAAAATTTCAAAAAACATGGGCTATAACCCATCGTTTTTGTCATTTCGTCATTTTTTTTAAATCCTCAAAAATGATGAAAAACGGCGCGCTATAGTATGCCGTACGATATGGGCTATAGCCCATGGTCCAAAATGATGAGAAACGAGGCTAACTTTTTTTTTCAAAATTTCAAAAAACATGGGCTATAACCCATCGTTTTTGTCATTTCGTCATTTTTTTTAAATCCTCAAAAATGATGAAAAACGGCGCGCTATAGTATGCCGTACGATATGGGCTATAGCCCATGGTCCAAAATGATGAGAAACGAGGCTAACTTTTTTTTTCAAAATTTCAAAAAACATGGGCTATAACCCATCGTTTTTGTCATTTCGTCATTTTTTTTAAATCCTCAAAAATGATGAAAAACGGCGCGCTATAGTATGCCGTACGATATGGGCTATAGCCCATGGTCCAAAATGATGAGAAACGAGGCTAACTTTTTTTTTCAAAATTTCAAAAAACATGGGCTATAACCCATCGTTTTTGTCATTTCGTCATTTTTTTCAAATCCTCAAAAATGATGAAAAACGGCGCGCTATAGTATGCCATACGATATGGGCTATAGCCCATGGTCCAAAATGATGAGAAACGAGGCTAACTTTTTTTTTCAAAATTTCAAAAAACATGGGCTATAACCCATCGTTTTTGTCATTTCGTCATTTTTTTCAAATCCTCAAAAATGATGAAAAACGGCGCGCTATAGTATGCCGTACGATATGGGCTATAGCCCATGGTCCAAAATGATGAGAAACGAGGCTAACTTTTTTTTTTGAAATTTCAAAAAACATGGGCTATAACCCATCGTTTTTGTCATTTTGTCCTTTTTTTCAAATCCTCAAAAATGATGAAAAACGGCGCGCTATAGTATGCCGTACGATATGGGCTATAGCCCATGGTCCAAAATGATGAGAAACGAGGCTAACTTTTTTTTTCAAAATTTCAAAAAACATGGGCTATAACCCATCGTTTTTGTCATTTCGTCATTTTTTTAAATCCTCAAAAATGATGAAAAACGGCGCGCTATAGTATGCCGTACGATATGGGCTATAGCCCATGGTCCAAAATGATGAGAAACGAGGCTAACATTTTTTTTCAAAATTTCAAAAAACATGGGCTATAACCCATCGTTTTTGTCATTTCGTCATTTTTTTCAAATCCTCAAAAATGATGAAAAACGGCGCGCTATAGTATGCCGTACGATATGGGCTATAGCCCATGGTCCAAAATGATGAGAAACGAGGCTAACTTTTTTTTTCAAAATTTCAAAAAACATGGGCTATAACCCATCGTTTTTGTCATTTCGTCATTTTTTTCAAATCCTCAAAAATGATGAAAAACGGCGCGCTATAGTATGCCGTACGATATGGGCTATAGCCCATGGTCCAAAATGATGAGAAACGAGGCTAACTTTTTTTTTCAAAATTTCAAAAAACATGGGCTATAACCCATCGTTTTTGTCATTTCGTCATTTTTTTTAAATCCTCAAAAATGATGAAAAACGGCGCGCTATAGTATGCCGTACGATATGGGCTATAGCCCATGGTCCAAAATGATGAGAAACGAGGCTAACTTTTTTTTTCAAAATTTCAAAAAACATGGGCTATAACCCATCGTTTTTGTCATTTCGTCATTTTTTTTAAATCCTCAAAAATGATGAAAAACGGCGCGCTATAGTATGCCGTACGATATGGGCTATAGCCCATGGTCCAAAATGATGAGAAACGAGGCTAACTTTTTTTTTCAAAATTTCAAAAACATGGGCTATAACCCATCGTTTTTGTCATTTCGTCATTTTTTTTAAATCCTCAAAAATGATGAAAAACGGCGCGCTATAGTATGCCGTACGATATGGGCTATAGCCCATGGTCCAAAATGATGAGAAACGAGGCTAACTTTTTTTTTCAAAATTTCAAAAAACATGGGCTATAACCCATCGTTTTTGTCATTTCGTCATTTTTTTCAAATCCTCAAAAATGATGAAAAACGGCGCGCTATAGTATGCCATACGATATGGGCTATAGCCCATGGTCCAAAATGATGAGAAACGAGGCTAACTTTTTTTTTCAAAATTTCAAAAAACATGGGCTATAACCCATCGTTTTTGTCATTTCGTCATTTTTTTCAAATCCTCAAAAATGATGAAAAACGGCGCGCTATAGTATGCCGTACGATATGGGCTATAGCCCATGGTCCAAAATGATGAGAAACGAGGCTAACTTTTTTTTTTGAAATTTCAAAAAACATGGGCTATAACCCATCGTTTTTGTCATTTTGTCCTTTTTTTCAAATCCTCAAAAATGATGAAAAACGGCGCGCTATAGTATGCCGTACGATATGGGCTATAGCCCATGGTCCAAAATGATGAGAAACGAGGCTAACTTTTTTTTTCAAAATTTCAAAAAACATGGGCTATAACCCATCGTTTTTGTCATTTCGTCATTTTTTTAAATCCTCAAAAATGATGAAAAACGGCGCGCTATAGTATGCCGTACGATATGGGCTATAGCCCATGGTCCAAAATGATGAGAAACGAGGCTAACATTTTTTTTCAAAATTTCAAAAAACATGGGCTATAACCCATCGTTTTTGTCATTTCGTCATTTTTTTCAAATCCTCAAAAATAATGAAAAACGGCGCGCTATAGTATGCCGTACGATATGGGCTATAGCCCATGGTCCAAAATGATGAGAAACGAGGCTAACTTTTTTTTTCAAAATTTCAAAAAACATGGGCTATAACCCATCGTTTTTGTCATTTCGTCATTTTTTTCAAATCCTCAAAAATGATGAAAAACGGCGCGCTATAGTATGCCGTACGATATGGGCTATAGCCCATGGTCCAAAATGATGAGAAACGAGGCTAACTTTTTTTTTTGAAATTTCAAAAAACATGGGCTATAACCCATCGTTTTTGTCATTTTGTCCTTTTTTTCAAATCCTCAAAAATGATGAAAAACGGCGCGCTATAGTATGCCGTACGATATGGGCTATAGCCCATGGTCCAAAATGATGAGAAACGAGGCTAACTTTTTTTTTCAAAATTTCAAAAAACATGGGCTATAACCCATCGTTTTTGTCATTTCGTCATTTTTTTAAATCCTCAAAAATGATGAAAAACGGCGCGCTATAGTATGCCGTACGATATGGGCTATAGCCCATGGTCCAAAATGATGAGAAACGAGGCTAACATTTTTTTTCAAAATTTCAAAAAACATGGGCTATAACCCATCGTTTTTGTCATTTCGTCATTTTTTTCAAATCCTCAAAAATGATGAAAAACGGCGCGCTATAGTATGCCGTACGATATGGGCTATAGCCCATGGTCCAAAATGATGAGAAACGAGGCTAACTTTTTTTTTCAAAATTTCAAAAAACATGGGCTATAACCCATCGTTTTTGTCATTTCGTCATTTTTTTCAAATCCTCAAAAATGATGAAAAACGGCGCGCTATAGTATGCCGTACGATATGGGCTATAGCCCATGGTCCAGAATGATGAGAAACGAGGCTAACTTTTTTTTTCAAAATTTCAAAAAACATGGGCTATAACCCATCGTTTTTGTCATTTCGTCATTTTTTTTAAATCCTCAAAAATGATGAAAAACGGCGCGCTATAGTATGCCGTACGATATGGGCTATAGCCCATGGTCCAAAATGATGAGAAACGAGGCTAACTTTTTTTTTCAAAATTTCAAAAAACATGGGCTATAACCCATCGTTTTTGTCATTTCGTCATTTTTTTTAAATCCTCAAAAATGATGAAAAACGGCGCGCTATAGTATGCCGTACGATATGGGCTATAGCCCATGGTCCAAAATGATGAGAAACGAGGCTAACTTTTTTTTTCAAAATTTCAAAAAACATGGGCTATAACCCATCGTTTTTGTCATTTCGTCATTTTTTTCAAATCCTCAAAAATGATGAAAAACGGCGCGCTATAGTATGCCATACGATATGGGCTATAGCCCATGGTCCAAAATGATGAGAAACGAGGCTAACTTTTTTTTTCAAAATTTCAAAAAACATGGGCTATAACCCATCGTTTTTGTCATTTCGTCATTTTTTTCAAATCCTCAAAAATGATGAAAAACGGCGCGCTATAGTATGCCGTACGATATGGGCTATAGCCCATGGTCCAAAATGATGAGAAACGAGGCTAACTTTTTTTTTTGAAATTTCAAAAAACATGGGCTATAACCCATCGTTTTTGTCATTTTGTCCTTTTTTTCAAATCCTCAAAAATGATGAAAAACGGCGCGCTATAGTATGCCGTACGATATGGGCTATAGCCCATGGTCCAAAATGATGAGAAACGAGGCTAACTTTTTTTTTCAAAATTTCAAAAAACATGGGCTATAACCCATCGTTTTTGTCATTTCGTCATTTTTTTAAATCCTCAAAAATGATGAAAAACGGCGCGCTATAGTATGCCGTACGATATGGGCTATAGCCCATGGTCCAAAATGATGAGAAACGAGGCTAACATTTTTTTTCAAAATTTCAAAAAACATGGGCTATAACCCATCGTTTTTGTCATTTCGTCATTTTTTTCAAATCCTCAAAAATGATGAAAAACGGCGCGCTATAGTATGCCGTACGATATGGGCTATAGCCCATGGTCCAAAATGATGAGAAACGAGGCTAACTTTTTTTTTCAAAATTTCAAAAAACATGGGCTATAACCCATCGTTTTTGTCATTTCGTCATTTTTTTCAAATCCTCAAAAATGATGAAAAACGGCGCGCTATAGTATGCCGTACGATATGGGCTATAGCCCATGGTCCAGAATGATGAGAAACGAGGCTAACTTTTTTTTTCAAAATTTCAAAAAACATGGGCTATAACCCATCGTTTTTGTCATTTTGTCATTTTTTTAAAATCCTCAAAAATGATGAAAAACGGCGTGCTATAGTATGCCGTACGATATGGGCTATAGCCCATGGTCCAAAATGATGAGAAACGAGGCTAACTTTTTTTTTCAAAATTTCAAAAAACATGGGCTATAACCCATCGTTTTTGTCATTTTGTCATTTTTTTTAAAATCCTCAAAAATGATGAAAAACGGCGCGCTATAGTATGCCGTACGATATGGGCTATAGCCCATGGTCCAAAATGATGAGAAACGAGGCTAACTTTTTTTTTCAAAATTTCAAAAAAACATGGGCTATAACCCATCGTTTTTGTCATTTCGTCATTTTTTTCAAATCCTCAAAAATGATGAAAAACGGCGCGTTATAGTATGCCGTACGATATGGGCTATAGCCCATGGTCCAAAATGATGAGAAACGAGGCTAACTTATTTTTTCAAAATTTCAAAAAACATGGGCTATAACCCATCGTTTTTGTCATTTCGTCATTTTTTTCAAATCCTCAAAAATGATGAAAAACGGCGCGCTATAGTATGCCGTACGATATGGGCTATAGCCCATGGTCCAAAATGATGAGAAACGAGGCTAACTTTTTTTTCCAAAATTTCAAAAAACATGGGCTATAACCCATCGTTTTTGTCATTTTGTCCTTTTTTTCAAATCCTCAAAAATGATGAAAAACGGCGCGCTATAGTATGCCGTACGATATGGGCTATAGCCCATGGTCCAAAATGATGAGAAACGAGGCTAACTTTTTTTTTCAAAATTTCAAAAAACATGGGCTATAACCCATCGTTTTTGTCATTTCGTCATTTTTTTTAAATCCTCAAAAATGATGAAAAACGGCGCGCTATAGTACGCCGTACGATATGGGCTATAGCCCATGGTCCAAAATGATGAGAAACGAGGCTAACCTTTTTTTTCAAAATTTCAAAAAACATGGGCTATAACCCATCGTTTTTGTCATTTCGTCATTTTTTTAAAATCCTCAAAAATGATGAAAAACGGTGCGCTATAGTATGCCGTACGATATGGGCTATAGCCCATGGTCCAAAATGATGAGAAACAAGGCTAACTTTTTTTTCCAAAATTTCAAAAAACATGGGCTATAACCCATCGTTTTTGTCATTTCGTCATTTTTTTCAAATCCTCAAAAATGATGAAAAACGGCGCGCTATAGTATGCCGTACGATATGGGCTATAGCCCATGGTCCAAAATGATGAGAAACGAGGCTAACTTTTTTTTTCAAAATTTCAAAAAACATGGGCTATAACCCATCGTTTTTGTCATTTCGTCATTTTTTTCAAATCCTCAAAAATGATGAAAAACGGCGCGCTATAGTATGCCGTACGATATGGGCTATAGCCCATGGTCCAAAATGATGAGAAACGAGGCTAACTTTTTTTTTCAAAATTTCAAAAAACATGGGCTATAACCCATCGTTTTTGTCATTTCGTCATTTTTTTCAAATCCTCAAAAATGATGAAAAACGGCGCGCTATAGTATGTCGTACGATATGGGCTATAGCCCATGGTCCAGAATGATGAGAAACGAGGCTAACTTTTTTTTTCAAAATTTCAAAAAACATGGGCTATAACCCATCGTTTTTGTCATTTTGTCATTTTTTTAAAATCCTCAAAAATGATGAAAAACGGCGCGCTATAGTATGCCGTACGATATGGGCTATAGCCCATGGTCCAAAATGATGAGAAACGAGGCTAACTTTTTTTTTCAAAATTTCAAAAAACATGGGCTATAACCCATCGTTTTTGTCATTTTGTCATTTTTTTTAAAATCCTCAAAAATGATGAAAAACGGCGCGCTATAGTATGCCGTACGATATGGGCTATAGCCCATGGTCCAAAATGATGAGAAACGAGGCTAACTTTTTTTTTCAAAATTTCAAAAAAACATGGGCTATAACCCATCGTTTTTGTCATTTCGTCATTTTTTTCAAATCCTCAAAAATGATGAAAAACGGCGCGTTATAGTATGCCGTACGATATGGGCTATAGCCCATGGTCCAAAATGATGAGAAACGAGGCTAACTTATTTTTTCAAAATTTCAAAAAACATGGGCTATAACCCATCGTTTTTGTCATTTCGTCATTTTTTTCAAATCCTCAAAAATGATGAAAAACGGCGCGCTATAGTATGCCGTACGATATGGGCTATAGCCCATGGTCCAAAATGATGAGAAACGAGGCTAACTTTTTTTTCCAAAATTTCAAAAAACATGGGCTATAACCCATCGTTTTTGTCATTTTGTCCTTTTTTTCAAATCCTCAAAAATGATGAAAAACGGCGCGCTATAGTATGCCGTACGATATGGGCTATAGCCCATGGTCCAAAATGATGAGAAACGAGGCTAACTTTTTTTTTCAAAATTTCAAAAAACATGGGCTATAACCCATCGTTTTTGTCATTTCGTCATTTTTTTTAAATCCTCAAAAATGATGAAAAACGGCGCGCTATAGTACGCCGTACGATATGGGCTATAGCCCATGGTCCAAAATGATGAGAAACGAGGCTAACCTTTTTTTTCAAAATTTCAAAAAACATGGGCTATAACCCATCGTTTTTGTCATTTCGTCATTTTTTTCAAATCCTCAAAAATGATGAAAAACGGCGCGCTATAGTATGCCGTACGATATGGGCTATAGCCCATGGTCCATCCAAAATGATGAGAAACGAGGCTAACTTTTTTTTTCAAAATTTCAAAAAACATGGGCTATAACCCATCGTTTTTGTCATTTCGTCATTTTTTTAAAATCCTCAAAAATGATGAAAAACGGTGCGCTATAGTATGCCGTACGATATGGGCTATAGCCCATGGTCCAAAATGATGAGAAACAAGGCTAACTTTTTTTTCCAAAATTTCAAAAAACATGGGCTATAACCCATCGTTTTTGTCATTTCGTCATTTTTTTCAAATCCTCAAAAATGATGAAAAACGGCGCGCTATAGTATGCCGTACGATATGGGCTATAGCCCATGGTCCAAAATGATGAGAAACGAGGCTAACATTTTTTTTCAAAATTAAAAAAAACATGGGCTATAACCCATCGTTTTTGTCATTTCGTCATTTTTTTAAAATCCTCAAAAATGATGAAAAACGGTGCGCTATAGTATGCCGTACGATATGGGCTATAGCCCATGGTCCAAAATGATGAGAAACGAGGCTAACTTTTTTTTCCAAAATTTCAAAAAACATGGGCTATAACCCATCGTTTTTGTCATTTTGTCCTTTTTTTCAAATCCTCAAAAATGATGAAAAACGGCGCGCTATAGTACGCCGTACTATATGGGCTATAGCCCATGGTCCAAAATGATGAGAAACGAGGCTAACTTTTTTTTTCAAAATTTCAAAAAACATGGGCTATAACCCATCGTTTTTGTCATTTCGTAATTTTTTTAAAATCCTCAAAAATGATGAAAAACGGCGCGCTATAGTATGCCGTACGATATGGGCTATAGCCCATGGTCCAAAATGATGAGAAACGAGGCTAACTTTTTTTTTCAAAATTTCAAAAAACATGGGCTATAACCCATCGTTTTTGTCATTTTGTCATTTTTAAAAAATCCTCAAAAATGATGAAAAACAGTGCGCTATAGTATGCCGTACGATATGGGCTATAGCCCATGGTCCAAAATGATGAGAAACGAGGCTAACTTTTTTTTTCAAAATTTCAAAAAACATGGGCTATAACCCATCGTTTTTGTCATTTCGTCATTTTTTACAAATCCTCAAAAATGATGAAAAACGGCGCGCTATAGTATGTCGTACGATATGGGCTATAGCCCATGGTCCAGAATGATGAGAAACGAGGCTAACTTTTTTTTTCAAAATTTCAAAAAACATGGGCTATAACCCATCGTTTTTGTCATTTTGTCATTTTTTTAAAATCCTCAAAAATGATGAAAAACGGCGCGCTATAGTATGCCGTACGATATGGGCTATAGCCCATGGTCCAAAATGATGAGAAACGAGGCTAACTTTTTTTTTCAAAATTTCAAAAAACATGGGCTATAACCCATCGTTTTTGTCATTTTGTCATTTTTTTTTAAATCCTCAAAAATGATGAAAAACGGCGCGCTATAGTATGCCGTACGATATGGGCTATAGCCCATGGTCCAAAATGATGAGAAACGAGGCTAACTTTTTTTTTCAAAATTTCAAAAAAACATGGGCTATAACCCATCGTTTTTGTCATTTCGTCATTTTTTTCAAATCCTCAAAAATGATGAAAAACGGCGCGTTATAGTATGCCGTACGATATGGGCTATAGCCCATGGTCCAAAATGATGAGAAACGAGGCTAACTTATTTTTTCAAAATTTCAAAAAACATGGGCTATAACCCATCGTTTTTGTCATTTCGTCATTTTTTTAAAATCCTCAAAAATGATGAAAAACGGCGCGCTATAGTATGCCGTACGATATGGGCTATAGCCCATGGTCCAAAATGATGAGAAACGAGGCTAACTTTTTTTTTCAAAATTTCAAAAAACATGGGCTATAACCCATCGTTTTTGTCATTTTGTCATTTTTAAAAAATCCTCAAAAATGATGAAAAACAGTGCGCTATAGTATGCCGTACGATATGGGCTATAGCCCATGGTCCAAAATGATGAGAAACGAGGCTAACTTTTTTTTTCAAAATTTCAAAAAACATGGGCTATAACCCATCGTTTTTGTCATTTCGTCATTTTTTTCAAATCCTCAAAAATGATGAAAAACGGCGCGCTATAGTATGTCGTACGATATGGGCTATAGCCCATGGTCCAGAATGATGAGAAACGAGGCTAACTTTTTTTTTCAAAATTTCAAAAAACATGGGCTATAACCCATCGTTTTTGTCATTTTGTCATTTTTTTAAAATCCTCAAAAATGATGAAAAACGGCGCGCTATAGTATGCCGTACGATATGGGCTATAGCCCATGGTCCAAAATGATGAGAAACGAGGCTAACTTTTTTTTTCAAAATTTCAAAAAACATGGGCTATAACCCATCGTTTTTGTCATTTTGTCATTTTTTTTAAAATCCTCAAAAATGATGAAAAACGGCGCGCTATAGTATGCCGTACGATATGGGCTATAGCCCATGGTCCAAAATGATGAGAAACGAGGCTAACTTTTTTTTTCAAAATTTCAAAAAAACATGGGCTATAACCCATCGTTTTTGTCATTTCGTCATTTTTTTCAAATCCTCAAAAATGATGAAAAACGGCGCGTTATAGTATGCCGTACGATATGGGCTATAGCCCATGGTCCAAAATGATGAGAAACGAGGCTAACTTATTTTTTCAAAATTTCAAAAAACATGGGCTATAACCCATCGTTTTTGTCATTTCGTCATTTTTTTAAAATCCTCAAAAATGATGAAAAACGGCGCTCTATAGTACGCCGTACGATATGGGCTATAGCCCATGGTCCAAAATGATGAGAAACGAGGCTAACTTTTTTTTTCAAAATTTCAAAAAACATGGGCTATAACCCATCGTTTTTGTCATTTCGTCATTTTTTTTAAATCCTCAAAAATGATGAAAAACGGCGCGCTATAGTACGCCGTACGATATGGGCTATAGCCCATGGTCCAAAATGATGAGAAACGAGGCTAACCTTTTTTTTCAAAATTTCAAAAAACATGGGCTATAACCCATCGTTTTTGTCATTTCGTCATTTTTTTCAAATCCTCAAAAATGATGAAAAACGGTGCGCTATAGTATGCCGTACGATATGGGCTATAGCCCATGGTCCAAAATGATGAGAAACAAGGCTAACTTTTTTTTCCAAAATTTCAAAAAACATGGGCTATAACCCATCGTTTTTGTCATTTCGTCATTTTTTTCAAATCCTCAAAAATGATGAAAAACGGCGCGCTATAGTATGCCGTACGATATGGGCTATAGCCCATGGTCCATCCAAAATGATGAGAAACGAGGCTAACTTTTTTTTTCAAAATTTCAAAAAACATGGGCTATAACCCATCGTTTTTGTCATTTCGTCATTTTTTTAAAATCCTCAAAAATGATGAAAAACGGTGCGCTATAGTATGCCGTACGATATGGGCTATAGCCCATGGTCCAAAATGATGAGAAACGAGGCTAACTTTTTTTTTCAAAATTTCAAAAAAACATGGGCTATAACCCATCGTTTTTGTCATTTCGTCATTTTTTTCAAATCCTCAAAAATGATGAAAAACGGCGCGTTATAGTATGCCGTACGATATGGGCTATAGCCCATGGTCCAAAATGATGAGAAACGAGGCTAACTTATTTTTTCAAAATTTCAAAAAACATGGGCTATAACCCATCGTTTTTGTCATTTCGTCATTTTTTTAAAATCCTCAAAAATGATGAAAAACGGCGCTCTATAGTACGCCGTACGATATGGGCTATAGCCCATGGTCCAAAATGATGAGAAACGAGGCTAACTTTTTTTTTCAAAATTTCAAAAAACATGGGCTATAACCCATCGTTTTTGTCATTTCGTCATTTTTTTTAAATCCTCAAAAATGATGAAAAACGGCGCGCTATAGTACGCCGTACGATATGGGCTATAGCCCATGGTCCAAAATGATGAGAAACGAGGCTAACCTTTTTTTTCAAAATTTCAAAAAACATGGGCTATAACCCATCGTTTTTGTCATTTCGTCATTTTTTTCAAATCCTCAAAAATGATGAAAAACGGTGCGCTATAGTATGCCGTACGATATGGGCTATAGCCCATGGTCCAAAATGATGAGAAACAAGGCTAACTTTTTTTTCCAAAATTTCAAAAAACATGGGCTATAACCCATCGTTTTTGTCATTTCGTCATTTTTTTCAAATCCTCAAAAATGATGAAAAACGGCGCGCTATAGTATGCCGTACGATATGGGCTATAGCCCATGGTCCATCCAAAATGATGAGAAACGAGGCTAACTTTTTTTTTCAAAATTTCAAAAAACATGGGCTATAACCCATCGTTTTTGTCATTTCGTCATTTTTTTAAAATCCTCAAAAATGATGAAAAACGGTGCGCTATAGTATGCCGTACGATATGGGCTATAGCCCATGGTCCAAAATGATGAGAAACAAGGCTAACTTTTTTTTCCAAAATTTCAAAAAACATGGGCTATAACCCATCGTTTTTGTCATTTCGTCATTTTTTTCAAATCCTCAAAAATGATGAAAAACGGCGCGCTATAGTATGCCGTACGATATGGGCTATAGCCCATGGTCCAAAATGATGAGAAACGAGGCTAACTTTTTTTTTCAAAATTAAAAAAAACATGGGCTATAACCCATCGTTTTTGTCATTTCGTCATTTTTTTAAAATCCTCAAAAATGATGAAAAACGGTGCGCTATAGTATGCCGTACGATATGGGCTATAGCCCATGGTCCAAAATGATGAGAAACGAGGCTAACTTTTTTTTCCAAAATTTCAAAAAACATGGGCTATAACCCATCGTTTTTGTCATTTTGTCCTTTTTTTCAAATCCTCAAAAATGATGAAAAACTGCGCGCTATAGTATGCCGTACGATATGGGCTATAGCCCATGGTCCAAAATGATGAGAAACGAGGCTAACTTTTTTTTTCAAAATTTCAAAAAACATGGGCTATAACCCATCGTTTTTGTCATTTCGTCATTTTTTTTAAATCCTCAAAAATGATGAAAAACGGCGCGCTATAGTACGCCGTACGATATGGGCTATAGCCCATGGTCCAAAATGATGAGAAACGAGGCTAACTTTTTTTTTCAAAATTTCAAAAAACATGGGCTATAACCCATCGTTTTTGTCATTTCGTCATTTTTTTTAAATCCTCAAAAATGATGAAAAACGGTGCGCTATAGTATGCCGTACGATATGGGCTATAGCCCATGGTCCAAAATGATGAGAAACAAGGCTAACTTTTTTTTCCAAAATTTCAAAAAACATGGGCTATAACCCATCGTTTTTGTCATTTCGTCATTTTTTTCAAATCCTCAAAAATGATAAAAAACGGCGCGCTATAGTATGCCGTACGATATGGGCTATAGCCCATGGTCCAAAATGATGAAAAACGAGGCTAACTTTTTTTTTCAAAATTAAAAAAAACATGGGCTATAACCCATCGTTTTTGTCATTTTGTCCTTTTTTTCAAATCCTCAAAAATGGTGAAAAACGGCGCGCTATAGTACGCCGTACGATATGGGCTATAGCCCATGGTCCAAAATGATGAGAAACGAGGCTAACTTTTTTTTTCAAAATTTCAAAAAACATGGGCTATAACCCATCGTTTTTGTCATTTCGTAATTTTTTTAAAATCCTCAAAAATGATGAAAAACGGCGCGCTATAGTATGCCGTACGATATGGGCTATAGCCCATGGTCCAAAATGATGAGAAACGAGGCTAACTTTTTTTTTCAAAATTAAAAAAAACATGGGCTATAACCCATCGTTTTTGTCATTTCGTCATTTTTTTAAAATCCTCAAAAATGATGAAAAACGGTGCGCTATAGTATGCCGTACGATATGGGCTATAGCCCATGGTCCAAAATGATGAGAAACGAGGCTAACTTTTTTTTCCAAAATTTCAAAAAACATGGGCTATAACCCATCGTTTTTGTCATTTTGTCCTTTTTTTCAAATCCTCAAAAATGATGAAAAACGGCGCGCTATAGTATGCCGTACGATATGGGCTATAGCCCATGGTCCAAAATGATGAGAAACGAGGCTAACTTATTTTTTCAAAATTTCAAAAAACATGGGCTATAACCCATCGTTTTTGTCATTTCGTCATTTTTTTTTAATCCTCAAAAATGATGAAAAACGGCGCGCTATAGTATGCTGTACGATATGGGCTATAGCCCATGGTCCAAAATGATGAGAAACGAGGCTAACTTTTTTTTTCAAAATTTCAAAAAACATGGGCTATAACCCATCGTTTTTGTCATTTCGTCATTTTTTTCAAATCCTCAAAAATGATGAAAAACGGCGCGCTATAGTATGCCGTACGATATGGGCTATAGCCCATGGTCCAAAATGATGAGAAACGAGGCTAACTTTTTTTTCCAAAATTTCAAAAAACATGGGCTATAACCCATCGTTTTTGTCATTTCGTCATTTTTTTCAAATCCTCAAAAATGATGAAAAACGGCGCGCTATAGTATGCCGTACGATATGGGCTATAGCCCATGGTCCAGAATGATGAGAAACGAGGCTAACTTTTTTTTTTTTAAATTCAAAAAACATGGGCTATAACCCATCGTTTTTGTCATTTTGTCATTTTTTTAAAATCCTCAAAAATGATGAAAAACGGCGCGCTATAGTATGCCGTACGATATGGGCTATAGCCCATGGTCCAAAATGATGAGAAACGAGGCTAACTTTTTTTTTCAAAATTTCAAAAAACATGGGCTATAACCCATCGTTTTTGTCATTTTGTCATTTTTTTCAAATCCTCAAAAATGATGAAAAACGGCGCGCTATAGTATGCCGTACGATATGGGCTATAGCCCATGGTCCAAAATGATGAGAAACGAGGCTAACTTTTTTTTTCAAAATTTCAAAAAACATGGGCTATAACCCATCGTTTTTGTCATTTCGTCATTTTTTTCAAATCCTCAAAAATGATGAAAAACGGCGCGCTATAGTATGCCGTACGATATGGGCTATAGCCCATGGTCCAAAATGATGAGAAACGAGGCTAACTTATTTTTTCAAAATTTCAAAAAACATGGGCTATAACCCATCGTTTTTGTCATTTCGTCATTTTTTTCAAATCCTCAAAAATGATGAAAAACGGCGCGCTATAGTATGCCGTACGATATGGGCTATAGCCCATGGTCCAAAATGATGAGAAACGAGGCTAACTTTTTTTTCCAAAATTTCAAAAAACATGGGCTATAACCCATCGTTTTTGTCATTTTGTCCTTTTTTTCAAATCCTCAAAAATGATGAAAAACGGCGCGCTATAGTATGCCGTACGATATGGGCTATAGCCCATGGTCCAAAATGATGAGAAACGAGGCTAACTTTTTTTTTCAAATTTTCAAAAAACATGGGCTATAACCCATCGTTTTTGTCATTTCGTCATTTTTTTAAAATCCTCAAAAATGATGAAAAACGGCGCTCTATAGTACGCCGTACGATATGGGCTATAGCCCATGGTCCAAAATGATGAGAAACGAGGCTAACTTTTTTTTTTCAAAATTTCAAAAAACATGGGCTATAACCCATCGTTTTTGTCATTTAGTCATTTTTTTTAAATCCTCAAAAATGATGAAAAACGGTGCGCTATAGTATGCCGTACGATATGGGCTATAGCCCATGGTCCAAAATGATGAGAAACAAGGCTAACTTTTTTTTCCAAAATTTCAAAAAACATGGGCTATAACCCATCGTTTGTCATTTCGTCATTTTTTTCAAATCCTCAAAAATGATGAAAAACGGCGCGCTATAGTATGCCGTACGATATGGGCTATAGCCCATGGTCCAAAATGATGAGAAACGAGGCTAACTTTTTTTTTCAAAATTAAAAAAAACATGGGCTATAACCCATCGTTTTTGTCATTTCGTCATTTTTTTAAAATCCTCAAAAATGATGAAAAACGGTGCGCTATAGTATGCCGTACGATATGGGCTATAGCCCATGGTCCAAAATGATGAGAAACGAGGCTAACTTTTTTTTCCAAAATTTCAAAAAACATGGGCTATAACCCATCGTTTTTGTCATTTTGTCCTTTTTTTCAAATCCTCAAAAATGATGAAAAACGGCGCGCTATAGTATGCCGTACGATATGGGCTATAGCCCATGGTCCAAAATGATGATAAAACGAGGCTAACTTTTTTTTTCAAAATTTCAAAAAACATGGGCTATAACCCATCGTTTTTGTCATTTCGTCATTTTTTTTAAATCCTCAAAAATGATGAAAAACGGCGCGCTATAGTACGCCGTACGATATGGGCTATAGCCCATGGTCCAAAATGATGAGAAACGAGGCTAACTTTTTTTTTCAAATTTTCAAAAAACATGGGCTATAACCCATCGTTTTTGTCATTTCGTCATTTTTTTTAAATCCTCAAAAATGATGAAAAACGGTGCGCTATAGTATGCCGTACGATATGGGCTATAGCCCATGGTCCAAAATGATGAGAAACGAGGCTAACTTTTTTTTCCAAAATTTCAAAAAACATGGGCTATAACCCATCGTTTTTGTCATTTTGTCCTTTTTTTCAAATCCTCAAAAATGATGAAAAACGGCGCGCTATAGTATGCCGTACGATATGGGCTATAGCCCATGGTCCAAAATGATGAGAAACGAGGCTAACTTTTTTTTTTTTAAATTTCAAAAAACATGGGCTATAACCCATCGTTTTTGTCATTTCGTCATTTTTTTCAAATCCTCAAAAATGATGAAAAACTGCGCGCTATAATATGCCGTACAATATGGGCTATAGCCCACGGTTCAAAATGATGAGAAACGAGGCTAACTTTTTTTTTCAAAATTTCAAAAAACATGGGCTATAACCCATCGTTTTTTTCATTTTGTCATTTTTGTCAAATCGTCAAAAATGATGAAAAACGGCGTGCTATAGTATGCCGTACCATATGGGCTATAGCCCATGGTCCAAAATGATGAGAAACGAGGATAACTTTTTTTTTCAAAATTTCAAAAAACATGGGCTATAACCCTATAGCCCATGGTTTTGATTTGAAAAAAAAATGTAATAATGAAAACAAAATTTGTATGTCTACTTGGAAGTTATGCACATTTTATATACTCTCATTGCATCTCCCCCACCCCTTTTAGCCAATTGGTATGAAAGCACATGACCTTCATGCAACATTTCAGTCTTCTACAGCAAATATTGTAGCTGCTAGAGGGTCGTTTAGGAAGATTTGACAAAACCGCTGGCGGCCATTTTGAAAAATGGCTGCCACACCCACCAGAATGATAATTTGGGATGGCCCAATATCCAGTTTTGTTACCAATATATCTGTCAACTTCTGCCAAATTTGGCACTTCCGTCATAAAATGAACGATAGGTTAGCTATGCCGCCTCACTATGGAACGAAAATCATTCCGAGACCATGGGCTATAGTCCATGATCTTGGAATGATTAGTCTATTTTTTCAAATCCTCAAAAATGAAAAACGGCATACTGAAAAACGAGGATTTGAAAAAAAGTTCCATGGACTTCTAATATGGACCCCCAACTGACTGCCGAGTGTGACCGTGGACCAGGCCTCTTCACGGGGGCCAAACAAACGTCTGATCGTGGACCCCGGCCTCCTGACAGAGAACGACCATGGATTATTACACCACTACACCATATCTTAATATTCTCATACATTATCCGACAACATTGCTATACCACATTATCTTACACCATTACATTAGTATTGCTAACAGTTGTATTTGCCTGCATCTTCTTCCCCGTCTCTCTCTTGTATTTCTTTCCATGCTTCTAACTGGAAGAAGCATTTCCTGTCTGTGCAAATACTGCATGTACAATACACTTTTCAGATGGTCGACATTTCGTTTAAAAACAAATAAAAAATACCAGTAGGACTTTGATTTCCTTGAGCTGTACGCCATCAAGATTTTTTTTTTTTTTAAGTTTAATACTTCACTTTAAGCACAATGAATTGAGAATGTATGAAAGTTTCATTAATTATATTACGGAAGAAACACTTTTACAAAATATTCTAAATACATGGGATGGACCTGTATAGTAAACCCACAAATATTACAGTATGTCAGTTTTTTTATACTTCTGATGCATCGGTATAGGGCCAAAGTTGTGTAGAAATGTTTGGGCATTTTGATCAAAGATACCGGGAGGAGAGATACAATTCAAAATAGCAGTTGATCTAAGGTCAGAGGTCAAAAGTCAGAACATGAAAGTGAGGCAAGAGGAGACACATTTTATTGCTGACGGTCAAACGGATCATGAGCTATGCCCGTTTAAAGTTAGCATTCTCAGTTGAGTGCTATAGGGCCACCCATATGGACAATGGTTGTGGGTTTCGCATCCTCACCGTTTAGCATTGCCCTCTAGAGGTTGTCACGATTGTCGTGTATTGTTTACTGAAGTCACATGACCAGGAAGCAGGTACCGACAGGTAACAGAAATGTATAGGGACACCAAAGGTGATGTAACAGGATGTTATGATTGAGACCGGCAAGTCGACAGGAGCGGTCATGGCAATAAAGAAACCAGAAAGACAATCTTAATTCAGTAAAGATATAAGAACACAACACCGATCAGATGGGGTGATCAGAAATCAGGGCCAATCGTCATTCCAAAAATAAAATAAAAATAGGGGGCTACCATATTATTTCGCGAAAACCCGACAGAACGGTTCAGCCAGAACTGCCATTTTTGGTGGAAGGAGAAGAGAAAACCAAGAGTACCTTCGGGCTTGTCCCTAAATAGACTTGTAACCCAACTGTGGAGAGTACAAACGTAGTAAAGAACCTGGGGGTTATCATCTCTGAAAAGGCAACAATGAGCAGAAAATGAACCATGTAAATACAACAAATTGAGGGCACCGCAGGGAGTTGAACCCCATTCTGGTAAACCAGTAGTACCACACCAGTGCCTTAGTTTGTTTTGTTGTAATTTACAGGTCCAAAAGCAATCACATTCATAATAATTTGAATCATAATGGACTATAAATGATAGCCATGATTATGTCTTACAATTTAAATCGAGAAGAAGACTAAGGAAAACTCCTCAGACATAAACTAAGAAAATATTTTATTTTTCCGTGCTCATAAAGAGCTGCAAAGTGCTAAAAGTGAAAAGTGCAGCAGAAAACCTTTGGGTCATAGGCCCATCGTCAATGCCTCGCCTACTGACCGGCATGAATTAAGTTTTAGCTGCAAATGGCAGCATAAATAAATCACATCAATACACACCACATAATGTGATGTGAACTGACACGATGAAGCTTCACTCGCACATTATAAAAGACATACATCACATCAATCCACATCACATACCTAACCCTAACCCTAACCTCATCATGTGATGTGGGGATGACGTGATGAAGCCTTACTCACCAATGTGAAATGATACGAGACATAAACACACATCACATACCGGGCCTGTGTTCATATGTGATGTGGGCTTAGATGAAGCTTTATACTCACAAATTGAATCTGATAATATAGCACAAACAATGCTCTTATGACCTAGAGGTTTGCTGCTGGACTTTCACTTAAAGCACTTGGAGCGCTTTATGAACATGAACAAAACAAAAAGATTCTTGGTCTCCGCCCAAGCAGTTGGCCTTAGGTTTGTGGCCAGTTTTTCTAGCCAGTTGTCCCACATTTCTATTTTAAAATCTACATGTTTTCAAAAGAATTGCCCACATTTAAATATACATTACAATTTATGCCATTTGTGGACGATTGACAAATGATACGAGGTGCAAATTATGCAATGGCAGAAGCATTCTTTGGACCCCAGTATTTGTTAGCAATACAGCAACACTATGAACATGAGAACACAACATACATACAACACTGAGGATGACATTAGAACACAAGAGCAATGAACAGAGTGCATGGCGTGCAACGAGCTATCCGCAATTTGTGAAATAATCACATAAAAATATCACATAAATGCACATCACATACCGGCCTGTGTTCATATCTGATGTGAACTGACGTGATGGCGCTTTACCGGCAAATGACACAACGCAAATGACGTGAAACGATACAGCTCCAATCAAAGGATTAGAAACTGTATGAGAGACACGACCCGACACACGCACCACATACACTAGTGAAGAACTAGTGATAGATAGGAAAGGAAAGAAAGAAATTACTTATGAAAAATAAAGCAAAAGGCGATTAAAAACTCTGAGACCAGAAAAAACAATAACTTTATTAAAGCAAAGAATAGAAGAGAAGATGAAAGGGGTAGAAACCGTGCATGTTCGATACTAAAAGGTTATATTCAATAATGGATGATCTTTGCATCGTGAGCTTGTAGATCAGCTCTTTGCTACTTTAGTGTGTGACACTGTAGCATGACCAAGTAAGGAAATTAATTTACAAAAGGTTGAACTATGGAGATACAAGGTTTCTGCCCGACATCAAAAGATAATAAACTACGCCCACTTACCTTCAATATCAGCACTAAACAAAACAAACTAACCAACGAAGAAAATCTGCCATAATTTTCTTCCTGTTAGTTTGGACAGATCTACAGCATAGAAGGCTGTAAACAGTGTTAAGCAGGCTACATGCTACCATAATGATACCGGAAATAAGTCACATGACGCCACATCACATTTTGTACACACAGTCCACTAGTGAAGAACTAGGGCAATAGATGGGCAAGGAGAAATAAATAAAATACTTTTTTTTATTAAAAGAGAAAGGAAATAGAAATTCTAATAACTCGACACAGAAAACAGCACAGAAAGACTACAACAGAACATACATAATGTGATGTGACGTGACGTGACAGCTTTACCCGTAAATTATGTTAAACAATACATAAATCACATTGCGGCATGTGATGTAGAGTGGCATTATACACAAATTACGTGAAACGATACACGGTGCGAATGACAACCTATGGTATGGTAGCATGTAGCCCACTTACACAAGCATCAGGAATCAAAAGGTTCATTACTAACCTTCACTGCCAACAGCACCCAGGAGTGGTAACAGCACTGTACCTTCAATACCGACGTCGCCTTGTCAGCTTCACGTTCTGAAATGACAAGAAAAAAATATATATTTAGTTGTCGGCCTACAGGATGACATTTTGGAAGTCATAACAGTCACTGAAAGCTCTGTCACCAATATCTTACTTTATTATTGTCGCAAATTGTGATTAAAGCTGCTATAAGCAATAATGTCAATTTTAATGATTTTTATTTCATTCAGCAATGAGTAAAACACTCCCAAAAATTATTTAGTCTGAGATACATCTAGGGGCCAAAATCTGCAGTCAAAGATGTTCCTAGAAGCTTTGTCATTGGTCAGAGAAAAACAAAAAGTAATCTATAAATTGGGTGCTTTTCTGAAAAATGTTCTTCCACTGTACAAATAGGGAAAGCCTTCCGATATGACTATGTATATTGTGTAATCTGTAATGTATTGTATACTTCCGATTGTATACTTTTATGAATCTGTGCTCCAAACCATGTGACAAAATATTGTTTTACCCATTGCTGGCAGTCTGAATACCAAAAAATAAAAAAGTAATTACATTTGACATATTGCTTATAGCAGCTTTAATGATTCAACCCATTAAACGGCGACTTCACCCCTTTTGCAACCAGAGCTTATTTTAATGATGTTTGGGAGACAAGAAACCCTTTCCTGGGTTTTTTATGTGGGTAATCGTCGTTTTTAGATATGTAGTATTTCAAAAGTGTCCATGGGCTCCATGATGTCATGGACACTGGGCTCACTTCCTCCCTAGACTACATGTTGTCTCAGTAAGACAGCCCTCCCCTATGCACAAGGAGCAGTGCACCAAAGCATTATGGGAATTGTAGTCTGGGTAGGAAGTGTCCATGAAATCATGGACACATTGAAATACTAAAAACACATAAAAACCTCAGTAAGGTTTTTCCCCAAACATATGTAAAATCATATGTATGACAATGAATGGTCAACTTGACATGTAATGGTGACACAGCCCTTGTTTCTACTACAGCCACATGTAATCCAGGTACATACCGTGGCGGGGCTTCCGTCGCTCAGTTGAAGATAGCCGGTATTAATAGAGCCGCGTAGGTTGTATGGCACAATACGTCCCGAGCACCGTACGCCTCGTAATCTCAGGGAGCGTTCGTTGACACCGTTATAAGTTTCAGCTCAGCCGAGTAGACACTCTATTATCAATACCAGCCATCTCCTGATGACCCCATCCAAGGTCACATGATTAACCTGTAAGACATAAATAAAAACAACATTACTCTTCATCCAGATTTCATACATTGTAAAATTCATATAATATTAAAAGGATATTTCACTTTATCGTCTACTCAGGCTTATGTGAACACTGCAGACAGCTTTTAAGTTGCTTGATTCAGTATTTAGATATTCGATATTCATTTTAGCTTTTTAGCATTTTAACTTAAAAACTGTCTGTAGTGTTCACATAAACCCGAGTAGATAATACAATGACAAAAAGTTTGTTTTTTAAAAGTGAATTGTCCCTTTAAGATATTGGTAAAAAAAATCTAAACTTCAAACACAGGCAGGGCAACAGAACATGTGTTCTTCATGTGTGAATGAGGCCTAAAAGGACAAACATTGCTGACATTGTTGTCCATTTAGTGTCACAATAAACAACAGTCTTATAAATACTCTGTTTAAACAATAAACAGTCCTATAAATCCTCTTAATGTCTAAACAACAACAGTGCTCAAGGATAAAACCGTGTTTCTCAAACAAACGCTTCTTACCGTGGACCAAACAGCTCTGCTCACAGACAGCATGCAGTGACAGTAGCCTGGATCCCAAACCAAACAGCATGATGGGAAACAACATGGCCGCTCCTATTTAAATCCAAAGCCCCGCCCACTGGATCCGGTCACCTGTTCAACTAGTCCGTCCGTCATTGGTCCGTTAGTCAGAGTGATTTGTGTTGTGTGATTTGTGATCATCCACTGTTGATGTAACAGCACACACACACACACACACACACACACACACACACACACACACACACACAAATGATGTCTGTCATCTATAGCGTATGGATCACAGCTGTGTGTCAATGTGTGTGTGTGTGTGTGTGTGTGTGTGTGTGTGTGTGTGTGTGTGTGTGTGTGTGTGTGTGTGTGTGTGTGTGTGTGTGTGTGTGTGTGTGTGTGTGTGTGCGCGTGTGTGCGTGTGTGTGTGTGCGTACTTCTGGGGGATCATCCTGCACTTCCCCACCACGCCGACCTAACGACCGGGCTACACCAGGCCAGAGCCATATAATATAATAGTTTGCATAACTCTGTCTATTTTGCACTGAAATGAAAAGCCTGGTGTAGCTTGGCCGTTAGAGTAGGCTATAATAAGCTCTAGACAAAAAAGTGGACATGCAACGCACCAGCACCATGCACGCGCGCGCGCGCGCACACACACACACACACACACAAACAGTCAAACACACACTGTGCACGGAGAGAAAGAGCAGGAATAATCAAAGGAAATTATCTTGTGCGATCCATTACTTATTTAAATGTTATTGGATACAGAATCAGAGGAGTCAGTTTATCTGGAGCCAACAAACCAAACTGACAGTAGCTTCATAGCAGTGGTCATTGTTTCATAAACGCCCAGTGCATTCTCAATGGCACAAACGTTGGCATGCTACTATAGTCCTATACATAATTACACCTAGAAACCCTATTAAATTTAAAACCTTAGAAGATTAAAACCCATCAAGTATAATTTATGCTTCGTCCCGCGATGGTGTCGCGCAGGCAGACCTATACACTCATTTCAATCCAAAGGGCTTTATTGGCATGAGAAAACATACGTTTACATTGCCAAAGCAACAGTCCTATCCGCAATGCGATGTGAGCTTGTACATAGGATATCAGCTGTTCTCTGTTGCGCTTTCAGGGTCCATAGAAAAACATATACAAATTACAATATACATCCAAATAAAATAACAGTCCAAATGTACATGTTAGACATGCATTTGTGACAGTTATAAATACATGCTTTAAGCCAATGCGTCTTCTAAAGGCTCATACATAGTCTGGATTTACAGTGGTTGGGTGACCACCACTTAATGTTATTTCAGCTCCGGTGGTCACCTCACCACTGGAGCGGTGGTCACCCCATCACCGAAAATCCAGACTATGAATAGTCCTTAAGGCTATAGAGGAGTATCTAGTGCAACTTTTGACAGGGTTCTTTATACTGACGATGATGCTATTCACAGACTCATCCACGCGACACATGAATATATGGCATGCATTAAGTTCCGGAGAACAGCTTGAAAAGTATTGACTCTTTCAGCCACAAACATTTCACTTGCACTGCACCATCTAGACTTTTTGAGTAAAATTCTCATGGCATCATTATATGCTACTATAATGAAGTTTCTGAATACTTGCTTTTTTGTAGTTTGACCACAAGTGGGCAGTGCATAGAGTGGTGTACAGTAAACTCTAAATAGAGTAATCTTAGTCTGGCAGCCGGGGTTATGGGGTGGGAAATTTGGTATCGGCCTATAGTCTTTTTTACTGGCATAAAATATTGTCTATATAGCCTATATACATTCATGAATCCACTTGCTGACCGGCTGTCACTATTGGGCAATTTTTGTATTCATTAACATCCTATATGGCAGGCAAAAATGTAAAACTTTCCTTTTGCTTTAAGTAGCATGACATGTCAAACTAGGGGTTTTTCATGATTCTGAATCCATTCCAAGCATTAGTTATGCACAAAATGCATAACTAATGCACTCATTGGGCTAAAAATGGCCATAGACGTCATGACAAATGTCATGAGGTCAGCACATTTTGGGCCCATTTGGGCAAGTGGCTATGGCTGCTTTTAGCCCAAGGAGTGTTTTTTGTGTCACATGCTACTTAAAGTAAAAGGAACGTTTGACATTTTGGCCTGCCATAGGATGTTAATGATAGGTTCACAAGAAACCCCTATAAAAAACTTTTGCCCAATAGTGACAGCTGGTCAGCTTCATTTCATGAATGTATACAGACAATATTTTAGGCCAATAAAAAAGACTATATACCAAATTTCCCACTTTAAACAAAAGAAGCCTGACGGCTGCCGGACTATTGCTTCTGAACACATACTGAACTTGCGTGCGAGGGTGTTCGCCTGTGCATACATACATCCTACGACACTGTCTGTGTATATCATCATCATCATCATCTGTCAACTGTTCTGTAATAAAATGTTCAAGATATTTGACTTTACTACAGACACCGAGAGTGTTAAAAGAAAGGAAATGTTTTACTTTTGTCCTCTTTTGTTCTACACTCTTACTGCCATTATACTTGATATCATTTTCAATGCCATACTGTAGTCCAGCACTAAGTTTTGGCGCAGTATGACTAAATCATCTGCATACATCAAATGATTGACAAGATCATTACCCAGCATACAACCAGTGTTACAAGCATTCATCTGTTTCGACAGGTCATCCATATAAATTAAAAAGAATAGGCGACAAAATTCCATTGTGACCCCAAATGGGCCTGATTCACTATTGCCCCACTTGACTCTCATGGTCTGGTTGGCATACCAATAGGCCAAGATCCTAACTATGCCCCCAGGCACCCCTCTTAGGCTTAGTTTAATAAGAAGCTTTCTATGATTAATACGATCAAAGGCTCTTGACACATCAATAAAAGACATAAGGACTGTTGAGTTTTGCCCTATATATTTGTTTACAATTTCCTTCAAAGCATATACAAAGATCAGTGCTGTTATGGTGCCGTCCATAGTTAACAGTTTTGTATTGAGTTGTGCTTGAAATGTACTGTAATTCTCCAATCTGTTAATAAATTAATCAATCAAAAACCATTGCAAACGAGTTGGGCTCCATACCCCCACAGGGAGTGCAGTGCCCGGTATTGAGTTGATCAGACCTCACGGTTGTCCAGAACCGCCAGAAAAGGCCTCTGCCCGGGCCAGACTCCACGGGCATGCCTGACAAAGAACTCCATGCGTTCGTCCCACCGACTTCTGACATCGTTCTTTTTTATATATATATATATTTTTGGGGCTTTTTGCCTTTTCAACTTTCCAACTTGTATCTTTCCAAGTAGACCAGTGCCCCACTGGCACCGCTCTAGTATAGGCCTACTAAAACTGTAGGCATTATTTCTACCAGTATACTACCTGTATACTATTAGTATACTAGTGATCATCATTTTTCGACCGCGGTCGAGATCATGGATTTCACAATGCCACGCCAGACTTCCCAGACGTAACACTCTTAAAAAGTGTATTTTATTTACAGGCTACAACATAAAGTGGAAGTGAGAGTGTGAGCCATTACTCCAGAAATGTGCAGGTTAATGTGTAGACAGTACAGTCAGTTTTTACACACTTGGTGAATGAAAGCTATAAACATTTACTAAAAATGTTAATGAAAAACCATATGTAGCCGCTGCCTAACGCAACAGAAACTATGAAGTAAAAAATCTACTTTTATTACCCCAAATGCAGACAGTTCAGCAGGCCAGGTCACAGATGCCAAAGGGTGCTTATGTGAGGCCCGTAATGTAGCCAACCCCCATCCCCCCATGGACTTGTCGCAAAGCACATCCCCATGGTCTTTATAATGCCAATTAGCTTGGATTGTATACAAATGGGTCAATTTGCATATTCTCACAGTTAAATTTAGATTATTCTGTACTGGAATGTCAATCACAGATCTCCAGAAGAGACATTGCTTCGCTGTAAAGGCATTTATGCAATGCAGGAAGGACTTGTAGGTACCACAGTAGGGTTCCGTCTTTCCTGACAATTTAGTCTGATACACACCTGCACACATTCACACTCTGTGGAAAATACCACCATAAGGTTAAAAAGTCTGCCTAGATTACCCACAAGCCACCTGTTTTAGTCAACTCCTCGTCTGCAATGTGACAGCCAAAGCCTCTCAGAAATAGTGCCTGTACGGAATGCATACTAAAAAGCTCACACGTTAAGTGCTACCTGCATAAAGATGTTCTTCTAACAATTTACTCATGAATTATCATCTCTAGTAATCACAAGGGGAGTATTCTGCTTGAAATGCCCTCACCCAGTCTCTGTCATCTCACACCTTTAACATATTGGATGATGTGGATAATGAAGATGACATGTTTCTCATCGCTCTGATTGAGCCATTAGATTCATAATGTGACCACTGATGCTACTGATGCTGAGGAAAATGAAATAATAGTATAATTGTGTCTCAAGACAAACTTGGTTGGTTGAGACAATCTTCAAACGCTTGAGTTACGCCATATGTAGAGATTACCAGTATACTGGCGAAAGGACTTTGTTGTTAAGTAGCTTAGCCATTGTGTTAAAATTCCAGCACTGGTTAAAGGCAAAATGACAAATAACATGTGCGTGTGTGCATGTGTGTGCAACTGTGCGTGATACCAGAAGTTATTATGGGAACATTGTAACAATATAACATACATTATCATCATAATCTGCATCGCAATACAAAATGAGGAGGAAAATAAAGTAATATAAAGGCTACTCTGTGAGAAACAAAATAAAAAAAAGACAATGTATCCTTGTCAATGACAATAACACTTTCTATTTTTGGTTATAAAACACAGCTGCGAGAATGTACATTTAGTGGCATGTGCATTCTCATTTTAGTTTGATTCAAAAGTGCACAATGTAGGCAATTTTCTTTGCTGTGAAGGTTGATTCATTGGTGGACCCTAGTTACTTTCTTGCCCCATGTGTTGAAAAACATTATTGCAAGGACCTGCACAGTATAGTGAGAGCTGCATAAAAAATATTAAGGTTCATGTGTATAGGCTAGAATATATTCCATTTCTATTTTAATTCATGTTGATACAAATATTTGTATTGGTTTCACAGCTCATTGCATCATGAGCTGCTGATACTGCATAATAGCAGCCTAAGAGATTAGTCTTTCAAGCCAAGCAGATAACTACAATGGTGGAGACATTTGAAAATGGTGTGTGCGACTGTGTGTGCCAATGGTCTGTCTCAAGAGACTAGTAAGAGATTCATCTGAATCTGTCTTCTAGATTTCTCTTCTACTGTAAGTCTCTTAACTTTGTCTTTCTTATATTCTCATATTTTCTCGTCTCTTTTGCTATTTTACATTTTTTTTCTAACTCTCTAGTCTCTCCCATGTCGGTGGAGTGACTCAGCATGGGGCGTTTGCTGATTCAGCTGGAAGAAGTACTGTAAACATGTAAATAGGGGAGGTACTGTACCATACCATGAAAAGACCAGAACAAAAATAAATAAATGACAGAGAGGAATTTAAGAGTCAGTGTGTGGGTGTGGTCTATATGACTTCTGGTTTCACTTTACAATGTCAAACACCAAGCTGGTTGTGTGTTTGTGCTTCTGGCTTTAAAGTAACCGGTGGAGTGCCTGCCAGATTAACTTGCAGGCACATTGTGAAACACTACATTTTAATGCAACTCTCCTTTGAACAGTTCAAAGGTTGCTGAAGCCTGAATGTAAAGCTGATCAAGAACCATTGCCAACTAGTATTGACTCAACAGAAAGGTAAGACAACTCCCTGACATCGAGCCTTAAATGGTATTTTCTTGAACTTTGAATACCAGATTCTGTAGAATGCAACTCAACTGTCCCTGTGTCCTTTGTGTTCTGTACCATTGGAAATCTAGCTGTCCATGCAATATCCTGGAAAGCCATGTGCTATAACTGCTGCCGTGCTTTTTCTCTTGGGTGCCATGTGGTCATAATTCTGAGCTGAAAAACATATTTCTTAAAAGCTTCAGAGCCCCTCAGGACATCCAGGACTATAGGCTACCGGTATGTGCTGTTTTGCAGTGCAGTAACTATACGTGTACTCAAGTACTGTACTTAAATTAAATTGCGAGGTATTTTACTTTACTGGATTATTTCCAATTTTCAATACTTTTTACTACCTTATACCTTTACTAATTACTTTGTAGATTATAAATATGATTACAAAACATATGTTAAAGGGACACTTCACCCTTTTAGCAAAAAAATATATATATCAATGACCTTTATAAGATTTAGAACACTCCTGGCGTTATTTTTTGTGTAATCTCTGGTTTTAGATATTTTAGATTATCCGAGTGGCTCGGACGTCAGAGACACTCGGATAATCTAACATATCTAAAACCAGAGATTACACAAAAAATAATGCCGGGAAAGTGTTCTAAATCTTATAAAGGTCATTGATATATATTTTATTGCTAAAAGGGTGAAGTGTCCCTTTAACCATTTCAACACAATATAGACTTCGTGAATTTCTGCATAATGAGTACTTTTACTTTTGATATTTTGATGCCTATACTTTTACTGAAATAAATTCTGAATGCCAGACTTGTACGTGTAGTATTGATCCTTTAACTTAAGTAAAACATGTGAGTAGGCCTACTTCTTCCACCACTGCTGTGTTTTGACATAGTGAAACCAGATGTTTTGCACTATAGCAGAGAGAGTCGAAGTGGGAGGTCAAAGCTAATTGACCTAAACTGAAAAGACATCTTTCTATGCCTGAGTTTGACTGAGTTTAATGTTTTTGCATGTGTGCGGTACACAGCGGCCACAGTGTTGATTTTAATGTTTTTGCATGTGTGCGGTACTGGCCACAGTGTTGATTTTAATGTTTTTGCATGTGTGCGGTACTGGCCACAGTGTTGATTTTAATGTTTTTGCATGTGTGCGGTACTGGCCACAGTGTTGATTTTAATGTTTTTGCATGTGTGCGGTACACAGCGGCCACAGTGTTGATTTCGGCGACTATATACGACTACCTTTTTTCACTGATGAAAACTAAATTGAAACTAAAATTAAAACTTATGATGACTAAAACTAAGACTAAATATAGGCTATTGACAATTGTGTCAACAAATAAAAATTTGACTAAAATGTTAGGAGGAGACTAGTGGACAAGAGATCCAGTATAATTCCTTTTACACTTGGTTGCATGCTGAAAATAGCCGATCTACAAGCTCACAATGCGTCATGAGCTTGTAAATCGTCTATTTTATCGTCTAAGTGTAAAATCAGTAATTACGACAGCATGAAGGCCCGACAAAACACATTTAGTCTATTTAGTCATCTACTGTAGATTTAGTCGACATGACATTTAGTCGACTAAAACTAGACTAACGCTAAAACATTCCAGGTAAGTAAAATGTGACAAATTAAATGAAAACTATTCAAGAGACTATGACTAAAACTAACTAACTAAATTTGCTGTCAAAATCAACACTGACTGGCCATTTGACAATGTTTGAAACATGTTCATGATGTCCATGAAAGAAGTTAGTCTGAATGTCATGTGCATGAAAATGCATCGATAAGAAGAGTAACTTGTAAACGTGATTCCCCCAAAGAATACATAGGCCTACTGTAAATAAATATTCAGCCCATCAGTTCTGTTAGAATGTATACGCAATAGCAACAGGCCTACAGCTTGCTCAAAATCCCAAGAACAAGTGATCTCAGATATCTGTTTGATTTAGTCCTCCTGGGAAACATATAATACCGCCTCCCTGGAGGGCAGGACTCCACATGAAGAGGATGTTAACTATCAGCAAGAATGGCCCTTGCCCTCTGAATGGCTCTTGATAAACATGGCCAAGACCATTGATAAGTTCTCCATACCCATCTTTCACCATGGGGTTTTTGTTCATGCTGAGGCTGTCAAACCAATAAATCATTGACTCACGGAGCATTGGCATAAGTTGAAATAAGACACTGTATAATAATAATGAATAACTGTAGCAGGCGCAGCAACATGTTAAAATGGCAGCAACATATAGGTCAGGCATGGAAGGTATACTGTAGTGAGTGGTTGGTTAACATGCAGGTATATGCAAAAGGTGTACTGTTCATTCTATTATAGGCTACTGATAATTATACAGTATGCAATGATGAAGACCAATGGGTTGGAGTTTGTCTCCAATGTGTAAACAATGTGTATGAGATGTAAAGAAATGTAATCCTCCTGATACCAATGAAAAGACAGTAGGCACCATTATGTGCTGAAGCTCTGAACCTTGAATTCTAGGCCACCATATGATCGCAATAAATCAAACCTATACTTGATTGCTTCATCATATTGAGCCATGTTGTTACCCATATATTCATGACATTCAAGGCATTTCTGAAAAGGCTCTTGTTGTGTTCTGCAAATATTCTAATAGTGAATATTAATTTGAATTAAAATTACAAGAACATAAAAGGAAGAAATAACAACTCACCATAAACTGATCTTTTTTGTTATTCTTTCTTGCCCACAGATGTGGGCAAGAGTGTTCCTCCCTGCATTGTCTCGCATTGCCATTTGTGGCGGCACACATGGAAATGAGATGTCCGGTGTGTACCTAGTGAGGGAAATGCAGAGACAGCAGGTAGATCAAGTTGGATCAGTCTCTATAACAACAGTCATGTCCAACCCACGGGCTGTGGAAACCTGCAGAAGATACACTGAAATAGACCTCAACCGCTGTTTTACGGACGCCATGCTCAGGTGAACAGAAAGGGGCTAAAATCATGTAATTTAATGTTGCCAACTGGAATAAAGGTTTGCTGAGAACCCCTGCCAAAAAGTAGGCTTTGCGCTCAGTATTTGAGAGATTTCATTAATAAGAATATAGCTACATTGTGCTGACTAATAAATAAAACGTTTTTTTTGTGGTGGGGTTAGGGTTAACTATTACTCATTAGGAACCCCATTTAACACTTCCATATGAAATACTGCAATGTATTTTTATTTTACCAAGTCATAAATAAAACATATCTTTTGTCCACCAGTGTACCTATAACAGATGCCACCCCTTATGAGGTTAGACGAGCCCAGGAACTGAATATTCAGCTTGGGCCCAAAGGCAGCCAAGAAGCCATGGATCTGGTTTGTGATCTCCACAACACCACATCCAATATGGGCCTGACCCTCATTGGCTATCCCTCTGACTGGATCACCCTGCACATCTTTAAACACATCCAGGTGAGAACTTGGTGCTTTCCAGCGTTTCATCTTAGAGGTCAGAGGGCGTGCCCGTTTTGAAACATGAGCCCATTCAGAACTGGCCAATTGCTGGGCGTTTTTTTGTTGATTTTGACAGCAACATTTTGAATTAATTTAGATTTTAGTCATAGGTCTTTTGAATAAAATTCCATTTAGTTTTCATCGTATTTTAGTCATCTGAAATGTTTTAGTGCATGTTAGTCTAGTTTTAGTCGACTAAATATCGTAAGATTTTAGTCGACTAAATCTAGAGATGATTTTGTCAACTAAAATGTGTTTTGGCGAGTAGCTATACGCAATATGTAAAAAATGGAATGACCTTTTTTATTTTTGGTAAAACACTCCCCAAAAAATGTAGTCTCAGTGACACAATCTGCATTCAAATATGTTCCAAGAAGCTTTGTAATTGGTAAAAAAAAAAAGAAAAACGGTCAAAATGACTAACCAATCAGGCAGTAGACAGGCAAATCGACCATTGACAAAGCTTCTAGGAAAATCTTTGAATAGCAGCTTTAATCATGGCTCCTCAGCAACACACTTGCTAAGTGTGAAGTTTATCAGATGAGCGGTTCATAAGATACACACAATGCCCATCCGAGTGTCCGGAGAAAGGCCGGTTCCAAATAACCGCTGATCCGATCAGACCAATGGTCTGTGAAATACATGTCCTGCCTGCTCTACTACTGACCTCTTTATACATGTACAGTAGCCTATAGGTGTCTACATACTTTTCTAAAAATGGTTTTAGGAATGCCAAATACGATTGCATTATTTAGGATTTGAGCTTAAATAATTCCATGACATGCGCATAGCTTAAACAAAAGCTGTGTTTCCCTATAAAATGGCGTTGATACGCAATTTACCGTAAATATGTTGTGTTGAGAGTAAATATGTTCCTTCTGGTGTTTCCAGTGCAAGATAACCTCTGCACCCGTGAGGTTAATCGTTATGGAATTGCCCTCTTCTGAGGCTTTTTCCCAAGATTCACTGGGCAGACATGGCCTCTGTAAGTGCTTGTGGGTGAGTCTGTATATAGCCTACAGTGTGTGCATGTTCATGTTGTAGAGAGAGAGAGGGGGAGAGATCTGTGTGTGCGTGCGTGTCAGCTCTGAATTTGTGACAAACATTGGTATAAAAATTGCATCTCCTTTTCTCCACAGCAATAGAGATAGGACCACAACCCAATGGAGTGGTCAGAGCGGATATCTTCAACTTAATGAAAGAGGCAGTTGATCAGATATTAAATTGGATTCAGAGTTTCAACTCAGGTAAAGTAACAACTCCAAGTCGCTGTCAAGATTACAGTAACATGTTCAACCCCAGAACTGTAGTCCATTTGTCATGTATTATCTTTCCCATCATTCCATAGGCAGCACCTTTGAAGGTGGTGAAGTGGAAGCGTACACTTTCGTGAAGAGTATAGACTACCCAAGAGACCCGGAGACACATGAAATGATTGGTGCCATACACCCCCAGCTACAGGTACAAGCACATTTCAATATTGTATAGTAGCATATTTTACCAGGTGAGATGCATACACTTAGTGTAAGACCGTTAAAACGCTGTAACACGGGGGCACCTGGTGTTTCAGCCAGTTAGTACACGGACCACTCATGTCTCTCTTCTCTCTGCCCTTGTTTTTCCTGTCTCTACACTGTGTATCATATATATTATTTTCATATTGCCATTTGATTATTTCTGAGATTTGTTATCTGTAATTTACCTGTGCACTTCATCTTACCTTGTTACTTTTATTCTCTAGGATAGAGACTTCAGCCTTCTGCGTCCTGGTGACCCCATCTTTCTGTCATTCTCTGGAGACACACTTCAGTATGAAGGGGAAGAACAACTCTATCCCTTTTTTGTGAATGAGTGTGCATACTATGAGAAGAAAATTGCATTCCATCTAGCTAAAAAGAAGACCCTAACCATACCAACCATAAGTGTGAAGAAGGATTGATTGGAGTAGAAGCGTGAAGAACCATGAGAGAGAAAGTTGCTATTGAAACAATGAACTTGAACTAATGAAATCAACTAATAAAAAATAAAAAACAGCAATTTTATACGATCAAACAGCACTATATTAGTGGGTTATTAAGTATTTACGTGTAAATAATTACAATTATCATTTATAGTAAATACGTTTTAATTCCTTCTGGTGTGATGTACTTTTATTCTGATACGAGCATGCGCATGGTTGACTGACTGGCTGAAAGCAAAACGGCACAAGTCTCCAACTGTTAATGACAAGAGTTTTGATCCAACTTGGATCTTTATGAGCAAAAATGTGAATACGTTCCAGTAGATTGGACAGTGATGGCACACTTGTTACAGGTTGAAGTGGTGGATATTGCTTGCAATCTCATGATAGATATGTATCACGATACAAAGGCCATGATACGATATATATCGATTAAACATTTATTCAAAATAATGACCATGTTGCACAAATAGAATAAAGCACTTTCAGGCACACAGAGATCTTTAAATTAAAATAAATGTCTAAACTTCCTAACAACAGGTCTGGGAAGGGAGTGCATTGCAACTTGCATGGGGGGCTTCGATAACCTTAAACAGAGGTACGTTTGGCAACACTGCATCACCCAGATAATTCATGCCGTTTATTTCTGAACCGATACAGCAGCCTCTCGATCGATTCACCTATCGTCCGGATTGTCGATCGATATAGTATTGCCATATCGAGTAATTGAATGCATCACTAGGGGTGCCTACACTTTTTTACTTAAGAGCTACTTTCAAAATGACCAGCTCAACAAGATCTACCCACCCCAAAAAATATTATACCATTGTAGTTAAATAGTTACAAAATGTACCTGAGGGGGCGTTGGAATAACAGCACTGGCGCGGGTGGACGGGTGTTTTCGATGAATCTGTGTGGAGTTTGAAGTTTAAGTCTGATTAAATGAATATCAAATATCTAAAAAACTGTTCACAAAAGCCTGAGTAGACGATAGAATGACCCAATTTTGGGGAGAAAGTGAAATATCCCCTTTCACTGCCTCACACAGTCAATGTTATAGTAGTTAATCAGTGCTGCCAATATATTGGTTGAGCAAAGTTGGATGCATGTATATTTCAACAGAGTTATGACATTAAGTTAATCACTTTCAACCTAAATATATAAAAAATAAATCCAAATAGCAATCTACAAGGTCACAACCATGACACGTGATACATCGCAACACGAGCTTGTAATGTAGATCACATTCTCTGCATAACACCACTGTACAACACCATCATAGGACAAAGTACTACCTAAAAGGTTACCTAAAAGGTCACAGTGATTAAATCTTCTGAATGTGAGGTAATATTTGTCAAGTATAAACAGATACAGCTAAGGCAGAAGAAAGCCACTGCCTGCTTGACAAGTTTCCCCAGACAGACTTTAATACCAGCTGCAGAAGTGAAAAATATCTTATTTTAACCAGTGCTATATATACACAGTGGCCTATATATAAAAATCCCACCTGTGTGAAGTGAGCGGTGCAACTGTACCGTGTGGGGGTCCCATACATTTTAATCACTGCAGCTGTAAAGTTGCAGGCCAAATGTGAAAAAAGGCTGGCAGTTACCAAACTTAACTTTTACAAGCAACAAACATTACATCATCCTATAATCCTACTATAAAATGAATACAGCTCTGTCTATCCTTCCATTTCTGCTTATAGTGGTTTGACTGGTTTGATCTGAAGTTGCACATGGGCATTCACATTTAGCATAATATGCAGGGATTTAAGCAGATTTCCCTTTTTCCAAAATGTACAGTTAGTTTTCTCATTTTTGCCATGGGCTACAACACTACAGGATCTGTGGTTACAGTACCAAGTGTGCACGTAGTTGGGGTCCAAGCATCCTTAGCTCCTGTATGAACAACACCTCACACTTGTCAGGATTCTCACTTGGAAAAGGGTTAGTAAGAAAGAATAGTGTCCATGATATTAATAAGGTGGAAAGATCTTTTTTGTTTGTTGAATGATTGAATGAATGTGAAACAGTTGAAATTGAATATACAAATACAAATCCTGGCAGTAGATTAACAATTACCAAGATAATTAACTGAATTAATAAGAGCCATTTGAAAGCTTCCATTAGTGTCAGTGCCACTGGTAGAAAAATAAAGTTGTGCTATCTGTTTGAGTGAATATCTCATTTCAATTAGATTCAGTTAATTAAGTAATTTGGTTCAAATTCAAGTTGACACAAGTTGGGGCTGAACCATAGGCCATTATATTTTACATATAGGATAAAAGAACACAGGTTTCCTGGAGTGGTATAAATTCAACAAATAATGTTTTACATTCAAAGAAACATCTACAAATGTGGATGAAAACGGCAAAGGAGTGGTTGCATTTCAATGAATGACATCCAGCCAAAACACATAAAAAGTGAAAATTACCACAGATAATCACAAAAAGGCTCTGCAAAGACCAAAGAAAATGTATAACGCCTATGAAAATAGACCGGTCTAATATCGTCATGCATTAATGGAGCAAGCTATCACAATTTATCTCAAATAACCTTGACTTAAAATTTGTGTGAATAATAAACCTATTTAAAGACCTAATGAAATGAAAGATGTTTTTCACACAAAATCTATTTGTGTACTCTGAGACTGTGATTGGTTAAGCCAAAACACAGCTCTGAGTTTGGCAAAAAAAAGTTAAAATTAAGCCATTTCATGAAATCTTTAAACTATTGACAAATAAGGACAATATGGCAACAGAAAAAGGCAGTATAAGCTTTACAAATTAGCATAAAAACAATGGAACCAGCGCAACTGAATGTTGTAATAATGGGTCATAATAAATGTTATTATTCAGGTTGTAGGCGCTGTGAAATCTGGATGAAATAACATCACACGTTAACGTTCATTCAACAGAACTACATGGCCTGTAGTTCCAGAAGATCAACCTCGTGTTCTTTTGTGGTTTGGTAAAAAAAACCGTGTAGTCCAACCTGTAGAAGTCTGCCGAGCAATAACCTCACTAAACAGTCTTCTGAAGTTCATTTACAGGAATCTTGTTGAGGCTCAATGTGCTGTTTTACGCAACCCTGTATGCAGTCATGCGGGTGTAATTCTTACGGTGGCTGCGGGCTGCCCATAGGAACAAAGCAGCTGCCATCATCTGCATCGGGGACGAGATCAGGGCCAGGTAGAGAGACCAGCCAAGTGAACCATCCACCCCATCAGTGGAGAGCGGTGCAGAGTTCCGGTGGAGCAGGTCCATTCCTGCCAGGAAACAGCAAACAGTACCCAGAGTGCACAGGCCTGGAGAGTGGAGACGCACAGGTGAAGGACAATGCTGAAAGTCAGTCAAACTTAAAATACATAAAAAAAAAATCACAAATTTGTGTTTTGCACAAAATAAACCATGTGTTTGGCTAGTTGGGGCATAGAGGTAATAATTAGGTGAGGAATATTGTAGTAAAGAAGTGTTCCTTTCTCTTACCTGCCAGGAGATGTAGTACTCCTACACCTAGGGTGGGGGTGAGGCTGCGGCACAGGCAGGCACACACCCCAATAAGGCAACTAAGGAAAACCAAGGCCAGAGACACCAAGGGCAGGAGGAACTGACACCTCCACAAGTCTGCTCAAAAAGAAACAAAAAAACATTAGCCAATGAGAAGTGAAAAAATACATTATTCGGGCAGTTAAGTGTAATTAAAATGACCACAATTTACCATTGCCAGCCAATATTCAAAGACGTACTAAATTAATACAAAATTTAATAAAAATATGGGTTGGGCAGGAGAGTGTAACTCACATGTCCTCAGAAGATCCTCTCCACTGTTATGGTTGCCAGGTTCCTTGTACTTAGAAACAAACTGCTGGGGCAGGGTGAAGCTCACACACTGCGTTGCCATCTTAGGATCTGGGACAGACAGTAAGAGGGAGAGCTCAAACACAATTCTGGGCAAACACCATCAAACTGAATTACATTATTTCAGTATTAACCGATCAAAGTTTTTATAAACCTTGAGTAATATCGCAACAATTAAGGTTGATTTTAACGATTCCCTTGTTATGGTCCGATTCTTTAACGGTTTTGATTGATTGATTGAAATCTTTATTAACAGTTTGCAGAATTACAGTACATTTCAAGCACAAACTCAATACAAAGACTGTTAACTGTGAGTGGACGACCCAATTAAGCCTTACACTTGTTTACAACAGGGTCCACATTGTTCAATTCATCAAAACATTTAGAGACAAACAAATAGACACTTCTATGTAGTTAAAGAACAGAACAGGAATTCATCATATAGGAAGCGAAAAGGGAAAAAAATATATATATACAGTGAGGGGAACAGGGGGATAAAAGAAAAGAAAACGAAAGACAGAGTGTAGGGCGCCTGCACACAACACCATGCGTTGATGCCATGTGTGCATATGTGCAGGCACCCAACACCACGTCCATACAAAAACATAGTACAATCCATAGTACAAAGACAGAGTGTAGGGCGCCTGCACACAACACCATGCGTTGATGCCATGTGTGCATATGTGCAGGCACCCAACACCACGTCCATACAAAAACATAGTACAATCCAGATACAAATTCAGCTTTTACAGAGGCCAGTTTCGAATTGTTCCCTTGTTCCAAATGAAACCTCACAAGGCTGTAACTGAGAGTCCACTAAACCCAATGCCATATTGTGGGTTCTTACCAGGCTCTTTGTACCAGTGCGACTGCCCCGGGGCCGGGACCAGTATACACCTCCACCACAGTCCCAGGGTGCCATTGAGACGAAACATCGTATCACTGTAGGACTTCTCATCAAAGTCTCCATTGATGAAGTCCTCACGGAGCTCAGAGGCGTTGCTGGACTCGTGCTTGGCCGGCGGACTGCGGTACTGGTACCAGTGTTGCGTTCCCACGGCAACAGACAGATACACAGAGGCGAGGAGGCTGAGCACGGAGCCGATGACCAGAGCTGTGGCGTACCTGTTGTCCACCATGATGCATGCGACAGGTGCTGCTTGACGTGAAGACTAAAACATGATGCTTTCTTGTTTAAAAAAAAAGAGCGAGCAGTTCAAAGGTCAGTCACCAAGCACCAGGCAACTGGCCATACATAATTCTTATATCATCATAATCATATCTCCAGCTTTGCGCTGCACCACATCCACTGTGTGTGTGTGTGTGTGTGTGTGTGTGTGTGTGTGTGTGTGTGTGAGAGTGAGTGAGTGTCTGTGTCAGTCACGTTTCACAAAGTTGCTCCACTACATACAAACCTGCATACAATGACAGCAACTATAGGCGAGCATATATATTAGATAGCCTATCCATATCTGGCCTAGCATATCAAGGTTAACGTTGCGAGACAGCTGTGTAGCATCTTTCAGCTATCTGGCTAATGCTACCTTGCTCAAATATTTTCATGGGCGTAAACGTCAAGCCTTTAAGCATAGGCGACGCTATCAAACAAATAACTAAACCGCTAAACTTAACGCAGTGTTTACACAGTTATATTCAACCATTGTTATCGTAGCTACATAACATATATATCTATGTATTTGGGTTTTGGTTTTACCTCTTAGCTACAAGGTTCCTCCTCCTCCAAACTAGAGATGAGTCGGTCATGAACGAACGAATCAAAAGAACTAGTTCTTTTTGGTGAACGAAACCGATCCGGTCACTTCCGTGAACGATCCGTTCAAAATGCAAATGACGGGGAGTCGCCCGGCTGCTCTTCTCATTCAGTGCGAGGCTGCGAGACGGAGCCTGCCAGGGCGGGGCCATGCTCTCCGTCTCCAGGCCAGGGCTCCCACAGCGCACAGTTGCAGAGGAGAAGTGGGTGGTGACTGGTCATACGATACGACCGAAAGACCGAAATGCATATTTCGTTCTTCGTTCAAAGTGGGTCGGATCGGTCATACTGGTACATTGACCGAAAGACCGAAATCATTCGTTCAAAGTGGGTCGGATCGGTCATACTGGTACAAAGGTACATTGACCGAGGTGACCGAAAGTTTCGTTCTTCGTTCAAAGTGCTTTAACAGTATAACCGACCGGGAGAAGGGGGTGGTGACTGAACGAAGTGCTGTAAACTAACTGTGAAGTGTGTACGAATGACTGACTTGGGTCTGACATTGTCTAGCATTGGAAACCCATACGTTTTTATTTATATAATATATATATATAATGACTGACTTGGGTCTGACATTGTCTAGCATTGGAAACCCAAGTCTGTGGACTTTTAATGCTTGCTTTATTGATTGTTTGTCACTCTTTGATGAATTGAACAAGGTGGTCCACCTGGTTATTAAAGTGACTGGTTATTAAATTTGCTCTCTTCTGTTTAAATGTACTATTATTATGGTGATATTATAATATTATGGTGAAATTATATCAATGGAAAATAAACAGGCTAATACATACCAATACATATATAGTATTTAATGCTATAAAAACATGAAAATAGATTAGGCTCCTTCTTTATACTAATAGCATTAATAGCATACAATTCATATTATTACCATAATTGGTTAGTATAGATTAAATATAGGAGGGGCGTAGAGGAATGGAGTTAATCAATGATAATATTTTATTTGTGGATATAAAATATAAATTATATATTTCCCCTCAAATATCTTAGTTTTACCAACATTGTTAATGTGAAATAGTTTCTATATGCTTATTTATTTAAATTGTGATACTTGCTATAGCTATTGGAGCTCTGGTGGTCCCAGACAGACAGGGGACGTAAAGAAGAAATTATGCCCGGGTATAAAGGCTTCATGACTGGGGGAGACTGGGAGGAGTGACTGGTGTTGACATCGCGGATCGTCTGACTCTGCCAAAACGGAACAGTTACCCTCCAAAAAAACACCTCCATTCAGTTTCATTGTAACTGATATTTTCGATCATAATTCATAATTTTTTAATACCGTATTTAGCTATAACGAGTGCAAATGTTCGATGCTAATTGACAGTGCTACTCTGCTACTACCATAGACCGCAGGGGAAAAAATGGCTACTCTCAGCCGCACAAGGAGATTAGACCCCATCCCTCCCAGAGAAAATCCCATAGCCTGGAAGGACGATCGGCCTGGCTCGGCCAATGATTGAAGTTGAACGACTCGTTCGAGTGACTGGTGGGTCCGTGCCATAGAGTATGGTCCGTGCGGGAGATCCTATAGGGACATGACCGAAATGACCGAAATGACCGAAATGAACGGATCATTTTAGTGAACGAACGAACGACCGATCCGTTCACTGAAAAGAACGAAAGTTCCCACCACTACTCCAAACATCTGATCCTTCTTCTTCTTTGGGAAAGCAGACCATCATAGGAGTTGGCAAAATACTTGAATTAACGCCACCTACTGGTGCATTGCTCGTGACATTCATTGACAAATAATAATGAAACAAACTAAGGAATATAAAATCTGACAGTAAACAAACAAACAAAAAGTAAACAAACAAACAAACAAAACATAAAAATTGTAATAATGCCTACAGTACCTATTTGCCAGATATTCAAAGGAGCTTGAAATGGGTCTAGTGTCTGTCGACTCGAGGCATGTACACATTGTACAGTATGTTCACAGTTCTGGTCACATGAAGTTACATTTGACACAGTCTGGTCTAAAATGACTCCAGTTTGACACCCCTGGCATAGCCTGACATCAAGTGGATTTGCAGGTTTACTGAGATGGTCTGGGTCTACTAGCCTACAGGTGATGCAATTAAGGTTAGGTCTACACTACAGCAATTATGGAAATGTCAAATGTCACATATTCATCCATTGAGATCTAGAATGGTGAGTCTTGGTGACACACACATTGGAGACATAACAGGGAAAATGCTAGTGTTGGCCTGTAATCACTAGTGTCATTGAAGATGGGAGTAATTAAGGCTGAGACCACGGGACCATAGTATACCCCTGATGAAGCGAACGCAGCTGAGACCCTGCAGATCATGTCTGTCTGTCTGTCTGTCTGTGTGTCTGTCCCGCTGTTACTGTATATGTGGACCTGGCCCCTTTTGTGCCTATATATGGAGCTGAGTGGACCTGGCCCCTTTTGTGCCCATATATGGAGCTGAGTGATTGCTGATGCAACACACTCCATATTTGGATAGCGGGACACACAGACAGACAGACAGACACACAGACAGACATGATCTGCTAGGTCTCATTGCGAACGCAGTGAGCACTTACTATGAGACCTAGCAGATCATGTCTGTGCGTGCGTCTGTCTGTCTGTCCGTGTGTCTGTTATGTCCCGCTATCCAAATATGGAGTGTGTTGCATCAGCAATCACTCAGCTCCATATATGGGCACAAAAGGGGCCAGGTCCACTCAGCTCCATATATGGGCACAAAAGGAGCCAGTGATTTGTTTGTTGTGGACCTGGCCCCTTTTGTGCCCATATATGGAGCTGAGTGACACTAATTCGTAATTTATTCTAATTGTTATTGCAATTTACGATCTGCGTTCGCTTCCCGCGTCTTACTCGTAGTAAGTGCTCACTGCGTTCGCAAAAACACATTTATTATGGGATGAGATCGTGAGAGTCTCTTTAGATTTATCTAGAGTTCAGGCCAAACACATTTGAAGCTTTACAATTTATCAATCTATCACCTGCCATACAAATGTATCATCAGGTGATATTTCCTATGCTATAAACTGGTTGTGTATCATCCACTGATAAAGGTTACTCTAGCCCTGCATTTGTCTCAACTCAACACACCATCATGTGTAGATTATGTAAACACATATTCATGTACAGTACAGACACAGGAGAAAGATTGGGTGAATAACCTTTAGTTGAATGGCTAGTGAAATTAGTCCCTATACAGGATTTATCAAATCAGCATTTTAATTACAATTGTATGGCATTAAAAACAAATCTTTACATATATATACACAGACCAAGATCAAAGTAGTCACATGTAAACAAATTCATGGCAATATGTATTAGCACTTCCAAAACAGAATAAAACAATTTGAGGGGCACTAGCCCCTCCTATATTCAGCTATTGGTGTAGATTTTCATCTTACACAAACATTAAATTCTGATTTGACAGTATGAGATGATGCATGATGATAAGAGCTGATAATTCAACTAAATATGAATTAACCATCAAACGCCATTCACATTGAAGGGAAAACATACGGCAAATCGGTTAACCAATCACATGTTGGTGGGAGCGCTTGGCCAATAAGGTACCACCTTATTTAGCAATGTCAAATGTCCGCTAACATAAATTGATGTACGATGACAAGAGCGCCCCTCATTTCACACAGGTGTGATTAGAAATCACATCCGTGTGTGAATAATAAAACACAGTATGACAGTATGCACAGTATATCCTCCCTGCTGGCATAGCTAATGATCTTTCGAAGACAAATCCACCAGAATGGAGGACAGACTGAAAGTAATCACTGTCATTGAAGATGGGGAGTAATTAAGGCACATTTCTAGACCCCAAAACTTAAAAAACTATACATATTACACAGTACAGACACAGAACGATTCAGTGAATAACAATAATTTAGTTGAAGGGCTAGTGAAATTAGTTCCAAACAGTGCAGGATTTATTACACCAGCATTTTAATTACAATTGTATGGCATTCAAAACAAATATTTACATATTTTAATTAAAAAAAGTAGTCACGTGTAAACAAATTCATGGCAATATTAGCACTTCCAAAACAGAATAAACAGATTTTTTGTTTAAATATCATACAAAAATAAAACATTTCCCTGCTGCAATTTTCAAACAAAAATATATTCTTTGGCTTACAGCCTGTTGATATTACGATTTCGGCATAGCCAAATATCAATATTACCTTAACACAAAACACACCAAAGGCTTTGAATAATAAGAAAATGTCATACAGTTCACCTCTAATCACCAGAGCCACCCATGATCATTTTAAGTGATTATAGGGAATATTGTATGAAATGGAGTTATCACAATAAATCACCTTTATCCAACAGCTCCCTCGGTTTGTAGTCATTGACTACAGTGGCATTCAGAATAGGAGTGTTGGTGAACTCCACCACACATGGTCCTGTAGTAGAAAGGACCCCTTCCAGCTCAAGGACCGTCACATTGTTGGGTGCAGCTGTGCTGAGGATGCTGGCAGGGACATAAAGGGTCACTTGAGGTCCTCTACTGGGCCAGTAACGTCCCAAGTTGAAGCCATTGATCCATACCTGTCCCTGGAAAAAGGAAAAGAAATTCGCTAAAGACAGATAAAGTACCTGGTATGGCCTTATGGCAGCCCTACATTATATCATGTGGACAACGTAATATCTACATTACGTTCCTGAACTGAACTAAAGACACACACTACACACAAATGTGAACATTAGCCTACCTGATGGCTAAACACAATTTACAAAAACCTCTGCCCTGCTGTAGCCTAGTGTGGTCATTTGTTTGCCTCAGTAAATGGCTAATGTACAGTGATATGGTATTATATTTCTCAAGTTGATGTATTAAAACATATTTTATAATGAGACACATGCCTTCCTCCAGGATGGGAACTTGATATAGGTGTCCTGGGGTAGGTCTGGAATGCCGTCGGGAATGATGAAGCTGCCCCCGTAGAAGGTTGGAAGAGACAGGTTGGAATGATGAAGTGCATCTCTTGTAGAGGGCTCAGTTTCCCCAAGAAGCCCCTGGCTGACTGCCTCATCAATACTGAGACTGTACATGGTCCAGCTAGTGAGCACATCAGGCCCCAGTGTCAGGTTGGACACTAAGCCCTGTGAAGCAAAGCACAATAGCGTCACAAGGACAAATATACCGTAGTAACTGTAACGTAATACATCGTTTAAAACCCATTTAAACCTTATTATGTTATAATTTAGCTATTGAAAAATAGCAGATCTACAAGCTCATAGCGCGCCACCGAGTGGCGCTACAAGCTTGTAGGTCTGCTATTTTTGAAAAATCGTTAAAAAAATTGTCATGATTTAGAAAACGTTTTATTTTATTTTTATGTCAGGCCTGAATGGGTTAAGACATAGTTTAAATAGGCCTCATACGGCCACTATATTTATTTGCATTATTTATATCTATATGTATAGTTACACACACACAAAGCTGAAATGACTTGCACCTCGAACCTAAATGGTTTTTACTTTACTACCCAACATTATTAAAACTGCTATGCTAGTGCCTCATACAGACAACTGTGGTTGTCTATTTGCACAGTACATTCTGTATGGTATAGTCTTGAAATATACCTTGAAGTCATTGATTTCCTTCCCGTAGTTGATTCCGCCCATATTCTCCACCAGTATGTCAACCTGACTTCCAGCTTTCCCGGTCACATTGACACTTAACACTTTGTTTCTTTCAAGTATCCCCATTGCCACCTTTAGAAGAAGAGTCATGAGTCTCACGATGGAACATTTGTGATTCATCCCTGAAATAATTTGACTGTTGCCAGCACCCAGCATACCCCTTAGAAAATATATTTTAACCATTAGGGAAGTATATTCATAACTGTGACTGAAGTAGTCCATAAAACGAGCAAACTAAATCTGCGCCTGTATATTCTAAAGTTTGGATAGCAGGAGACTCACCCCATCCACGGACACGTATCCCCTATCATGGACACCATTCAGTGCAGAAGACAGAGGAGTTGGTTCAGTGCACTTAACAGGTAGCTTGGTCCTGTAGAGCATAAACCCAAAGGCCTGCAGGTGAGAGGGAAAATATATCATTATATATTTTATTTTATTACATATTAAAATATAAACGTCCGTCCGTCATTCTGTCCGTCACACCACCATATATGGCCGTCAGTCCCTCACGCCTCTTAATACGTCACACCACCATATATGGTTGTCAGTCCATTACGCCTTGTGACATCAGCCCACCATATATGGCCATCTCAGTTTGTACATTTCAAAGATGCGAATATAATCCATTTCTAATGGATGCCTTGGCCTGGAAGAGAGGTCATCAGGTGGTCTCCAACCTTCTTAGAGTGTTTCAACCCTCAACCACTAAACTCTCCAGTTGGCGGGTCAGCAGTGATTGGCCAAGTCACTGCCCCTCTCCTCCAGGCTTCCAGCTATAGACAAGTCCACGGAGGGGCATCCCGCGCGCAGCCATCACCGAGGCGCAACCAGCACCGGGACAGAGAGCCACACCCGGCCAACAGAGAAGTGCGAAAAACCTGCCGGTCAGGTGCAGCAAACCAGTGCTGGCCACACCCCAGCGACCGCCGCGCCCAGGGCACTCCCCCGCAGACCCGCCCACTGTCCTTTCTCCCCTGTCAGAACGAACAGGAAGCTCTCTCTGCCTTGTGCGTTCTTGGGGGATATCAGGCACTGCGATGTCTCTAGGACTATGGTCATATATGAAGATCACGACACTGACCTCATCAAAGCCTGGCCTGGATAGCCATACATGGAGAAGACTGGATCATCACGTCTTAGATCTGCATATATGGAGTCGGCCAGCAACTCTACAGCTTACCTCAAATTAACCCTTAGATCTCCATATATGGACCTGACCTGTTCTGACATTCCATATCCTTCCCCACCCGTCCTTCCTCTTCGATGTCTCCTTTTTGACTGATACCTGTACATTAAAACTTTAGACAGGCCTACCCCAAATGTATTAGTGCAGCTGTGCCCGGCAGCCAGCGAAAACTAGAGTTCTCATTCTCAACATGCCCGAAAATTAAGGCTCGGCCCTACCTGGGCCCTCATCAAACCTTGTACACTTAAGACACTGCCCCCACTGCCACCCTTAGATCTCCATATATGGAGCTGACCTGTTTTGACATTCCTAATGTTGATCTGACCTCATCAAAACCTGTACTGTACACTCAAAGACGCTCTATATATGGCCAGTACATAATTAATTCCATACAGCATGTTGATCTAACTATGCCAAAGCGTCGCTTGCCCAGCAGTCTGCCGTCACCCAGGCAGATGCGTGCACACGACCTGGAACAACTTTTGGATGTTTTTCTGTAATGATTTGTTTTCTGCTTTGTACATTATTTGAACTGTTGGTCGACCAGATCTTTTAATTGTAGTGCTTTTAGTTTGATAAAAGGTGAGTTTGGTGGTTCTCTGTAAGCAGTTTTATTTACAATTCTTATAGCTTTTTTTTTTTACTATCACTTACACTACCAAATATGACAACAAATGCAGTATTTCTTAATCTCATACAAAAATCACAGCAGAGAGTTACCTGGTTCAATTCAGTGAAGGTCAGAGGGTACATGCTTTTAACAGGTCCGGAAAAGGACAGTATTTCTATGGCATCTATTAATGTCTGGAGCTGCAATGGCAAATGGTAAATTATAAATTTCATTATACTACTACTGTATGTCTTTATAATATAACATATCCTCCTCTTTCCAAGAAGTCAACTGCAATATAATATTTGAGTGAACCAAAGTTCAAAGTTTAATTTCTTAAAAGGATATTAGACAGGCATAACTTAAAATAAACACGAACCTTCTTCATTTTAACAACTCCGTATGCATACTTTGGAGTAGTAGGAGGCGGGGGTCCCTCTGGTATCTTCTTATACTGTTGAAGTAAGAAGATACAACAGTTCTTCCAGGTTATGTATACATATGTTTTCCAAAAAAGGGGTGTGCTATTGCAACATGTCTTTTCTCTACTGCAAACACTTGCATACCATTTTGATCACATCTTGAATGGCAAAGTACTTCTCTGTGAGATCTCCAGCTTCTGTAAGAGGGGCATCATAGTCATAGCTGGTAGGCTGAGGGGCAAATGGCGAATTGGCACCTGAGAGCAACAACAGACAATTAGACAGTGAAAATACTGCCTTGGTAATGATGATAGGTATAGACTGCCCTAGATGACAAACTCAAACAGAAACGAAATCTTCGGAAATCAAGTTGTGAAATGGTACTTACCGTTCCAGTAAGCAAAATTTGTTCCTCCGATGAACATGTACCTGAGGGTAGATAAATATATACATATTCATAGAGTGTAAATGTACATTACTTACAGAGTACAGAAGCAAGAGACATTTTGCATCAGGATCATTTGCTCCACCCTTACACACAGCTGCATGTATTTCGTTTCCCTTTCCATTAACAGTTAGTAGGGAAGCAGATGTTGTATAACGCATAATCTAAACATAATTTGTGCCCCTAAATATCTCACACTGTTTCTTTGGCATTTAAAAAACTTGAATGGTCAAGCCCAAAATTATCATTTATTCACAGGCCTTTGATGGTTGAAGTTTGTTCTGTACAGCACTTTGGTTCAACGGAATAGGTTTTTAAATGTGTAACTCTGAGAGACTCTCGAACCTAACCCTATGTGTCTTATTCTTGGACTGCCTGATAATGTTTACCCATCTAGACTATCAAGCACCAAACAATGTGTCCATATGTTGTACTTTTATTTTATGGCCTGATGTAGGTATGTGTATGTGTATAACTGTGTCACGTCATGTCTGACATGAGCTATCCGTCTTTGTTTTGTTTTGTTTTTGTCATAAAAATATTATTGAAAAAAAAAAGACTCTTTGCACTCACATGTTAACATTTGCACCTAGAGCCAGGATCTCATTGAGGGACTTTGCCACTATGGCGGAGGATACCACAGAATGGTGTTCGCCCCAGTGATCTAGCCAACCAGTGTAGAATTCAGAGTTGACCTGAGATACAGGACGCAACATTTTCAAGGATCTGAATGAAGATGTAATTGTGTCAACATAAGAGAAGACAATAATGTGTTGCTTACCAAAGGCCCATGAGGTTCAACATGTCTCTGTGGCTCAAATGCAGCGGTAACGTTTCCCCCTTGTATGCACAAATGACAGACTCAAAACTCAAACAAACAATGTACCGTAAATAGTTATGCACAATTCAGAGTAATGCAATTGTTTTAATGGGGAAATACCAAATACAATTCATGAATGTTTACACCTGAATTGTAATGTTACACAGTATGCTTGTAATCTGTTCTGTGTTGTTGAGGCTGGCATGTAAATTGCTGTCTTTCTTTTTTACATTATGATTATAAATGTACATTTCTTTTCTCCAATGATAAAAAGGCAGGCTTTTTTAATTTCACCTTTTTGTATCTGTGTTTCAGTTGTTCAGACTCAGAGCCTACAGTATATGTAATAGTGTTCAGGGTTAGGGTTAAAACCACGTAATATTTCTATTGATAAATACCCTGCAATAAAATGAGTTACATTCCAAACATGCAAGCTGCTTTATGCAAAATAATTAGGTTAGTAGCAGTCTACCCATGTAGGCCTACTTCAGACAATCTTCTCATATAATGTACAGAACTTTTTTTTCCTGCCTTAATTTGTAATAAACCAAACAAATGATTTTGATATCACTGGTCTTCATTATACTGAATGATGCCTTCAGATAGTAGGCAGCCTATGTATAGGGTGACTAGATCCAAAGTGTTGATTTGAGGGACATTAGTATCACTTGTGTGGGACAGGGGGATGGGACGGGGTTAGCGACTTATTACTTAAAACCTTTGATTCTAACATGTAAACCAAATTAAATAAGAAGGTTGCCTCTGGCTATATCCAATTTTCAGATTTTGATTCTGGCATATTTTCCTATGCCCCATTTAAATAATTAAAAAAACTAGGGTAAGTTTCATGGTGATAAGTATTTCTTAAAATGTGTCATCCTATTCACCTAGGTGGAAATAACAAAATGTGTGATAAATAAATATGAAAAAAGATACTCCTGTGGAAGGGTCATCATCATATACAGTACTTTACTTGAAACAGCTTAATATACTGTAGGTATGGCTATGCCTACTGTAATCATTGTGGCGAAAACGTCTGGGAACTCAGATTAGGGAAATTTGGAGCTCTGGCTCATGGACTTCGGTCTTATGTTGGTATTGCCATTGCCATTAATGTAAACCAACCAGAATCTCAACTTGAGATTCTGGTTGGCTTATTTACATTACTGGTCTGTGGTCAGGTCAGGAAACAGAACCTGTATTCTCAACTGAGAATACAGGTTCTGCTTCAAGCTCCGTCTATAAAGAGACACAATTTGGCCATGGATTTCAACCTGCACTGAGCCACTACAGAAAGTTCATAGACAGCATCTGGAGTTCAACCTGTCACCCAGCACTGAGCCACTACAGAAAGTTCACAGACAGCATCTACAGAACAACAACAGGTAATTTTGATCCACTTGATCTTGATCCAATTTGGTCCACAATTAACATTGATTTCACAATATAAAGTGGGGGTCCGTAGACTAATTACTAATGTCAAACTGGGGGTCCTTGAAATTAAATGGGTTGAGAATCACTGCTAGAGCCGTACAAATCTACTCTTATGGGGGTCCCTGGCATATCTCTTCAAATGGGGGTCCGCTGGCTAATTAGTGTCACTTTGGGGGTACTTGACATGAAAAAGTTTGGGAACCACTGGCCTAGGGGATATTTCTCATGTTATTTTAACAGACTTTACTTAAATGGTATTTAACATACTTAACTGAACAGTATTTAAATTATTGAATGCCAGAATAATTTCTCGCTGCGTTTAGCTTCTGCCACGGTCTTTTCAGATGGTACTAAGACCAAAAGCTCATGGGCTGTGAACCGTAAATAAATAAATGGCTTCCGGTTAATTTCCTGTTTATCGATCGCCTAACAACTGAGAGCTATTCATACGTTAGTGAAGAGTGCGATCTAACTTGATCAATAAAAACCGAAAAACTCGTCTAACTCGTCCTTGGCAGTCTGGGCCTTTGAGGAGAAAAGAAAACTCGTCTGATACTTGGTCTTTACTGTAATGGATTAAATAACCCCGGGCAATTAAAGGGGGTTACACACAGTCATTTGATTATATTACTTGTTTTGTTATTTTCAACAATGGTTACAGTCGCAAGAATGCTGCGTTATTAGAGAAAGTGAAAAATAAATAATTTGCTGCTTTCTTTTAGCTGTTTTTGACAGGGGGGCATTCGAGCATGGGGCTAAATGTGTATTTTTTTTACAAAATGTTATAGCGATTTTTTTGATTTTTTTTTAATTGAAAGTATTCTCATAGTATTGGGTCTCGGAGGCTAAATCTCATCAAATGGTGGCCCATGGTAGCCTGGCTCCAGCCCTGAATCACTAGCCACGCCCATTAAGAAAATAAATAATGGATCTTCATCTTGTAATGAAAAGGGTTGAAAGCCCCTGGACTACACTGTGTCACAAAAATAGCTGATCTATAAGCTCACAATGTGTCACATAATCATTTTTTAAATTCAATTTGATTATTGATTATATTGTATAATCGATTATATTGATTAGTTTGATTAACTGTTGCATCCTTATTCTAAATGTCAACTATTTGGTAGTATTGTACTTTCAATCCGATTTGTTCTGTCATATCTTAAAAATCACACATAGTTCTAATGTCATAATTTGTTTCTGTTATTAGATTCTCCTGAACTATTTTCTCAACAAAGATGGCTGACCAGCTACAGAGATTTGTTGCAGAGAGGAGGAGCATGATTGAGTCTGTGATGGATGTTTTTGAAAATGGATCTGAAGTAGCAGCAGATATTATTGGTGACCTCTTCCCTGTCTTTTCCGTTGCTGCACCAATTATGTCGTTGTTCATGGAGAATGTGGAGAGCAATGAGGCTGTGTACATGAAGGAGCAGTTTGAGAAAGTGCGTCATCGTCTGGATGTTGTTTCCGAGGAGATCCAGAAGGTAATTGATGAGATCAAGAATAGTGCTGTGGATGCCAGGTACTTCTCAGTGGAGGAGAATATCATTAATCAATTCCGGCATTACATGGACATTCTCAATGCCAAGCCCAAGTCTCGTGATGCCAAGAAAAATAAATTCCTGGAGCACTGGGCGGCGACTGGTGGTGACAGAAACCTTGATGTCCTCTACAATGCAGTGACAGGAGGAGATACGTTTTTAGGTGGATCTGTCCTGGATATCACGCTTAACTATGTGGAGAAAGATCGGCGAGTAGTGGAGGACTTCTGCTTCAGAATGATGAAGCTCTTCTGTATTGGTATCATTGCCCTGATGGGCCGCGCTGCGCTAAAGGGGTATGATGATGATGAGGTGAAAGGGCTCCTTAATACCTGGAGCGAGAAGATGACGGATGTGCAATCCAAGATGAGGACTGTCATTGAGGACTGCATTGTTAGTTTTCCCGAACAGGCCAAGCTGGATTCCCATCGTTTGGTTAGAGACCATTCTGACTTAACCAACCAACAGCTGGCTGATGCCATCATAGAGAAGCTGAAGAAGAAGTATGACTGGGTGTTTTGGTCTGTTCGCGTATACAGGTCACCTTCAGGTTTTTTTAACAAGGGGGAATTCCACTGTGTAAAAGGAAAAAGTTTTTTCCAGGTGTTCGATGAGAGCGATGCGAAATTAAATGTTATGGTATCCTACAGTGGCTCGCCAGAGCCTGTCGACAGGAACAACATCCAGCGTCTGATCCAGGGCCAGACTACTGGCCCTGGATCTACTCTGATCAGGGTAGCAGAGCTCCTGTCTGCAGAGCTGCCTGGTCCCTGTGTGGTACACACAGTCAAGACCAAGTGCAGAGACCTGGCCTGCAGATGTAGTGCAGATGAGATGCACTACTGGGAGGAATTTGCTGGGAAGATCTACATCTGTGCTCACTCTGTTTGAAGTGCTGAAGAGCTCGAAAAGGAGCAAGCTATACAACCAAACAGGCTTCCAGGGGACCTTTGTTTGCACTGACTTTGCTCTCATATAGCAAAAAAATGTACCTTTTGCTTCAATGTCTCACCGCATAACCTGAGGCAGATTCTACAAATGCCTTCTAAACCAGTAGTTGTTGAACCAAAGATAAGCAAAAGATAAGCATTTGGCCGTGAGCATCTGAAAATGTTTTGTGCCCACCCAGAAGAGATAAAAAAAAATGTTTATCTTTTAAGATTATTTGGATAGCCTACCCTACAGGATCTGGGGACAATGTAAAATTGGCTATTTTGTACAATTATAAAATTGTAGCAGTATACATGATGTGGACATGCACGGTACATCATTATCAGACTTAATTTTATCCTTCAATATCTTGTTTATGCCCCAAAATGAATGGATATACAGGTTTTGTAGCAATTGTAGAAATATTGAATCTTAATTGTCAAATGTTTACGCATGTTCTAATCATGTATACTTTACCTTGCTTAAAATGTTTTCCAAATATTATTTTGTTTGTATTTTTTGTTAGGCTGTAATACTTGACTCACTGTTGTCTTTTAGCATCAGTGCAATTTGTAATGTTATTTTGAAATGCAATGTACTATTTTGTAATGTAATATAATGTATTCTGTAATGTTTTAATTTATTTCTGGACTCTTGGAAGATTAGCCGAAAGGCTAAAAGAGATCCAAATAAAAATAAAATCAAAATCTGCCTTAATTTTCTTTCATTTGTTTCATTTCACTTCTCTAAAGCGAGCACTTGCTCTCCACCTACTCCAAGGACATGTCGAGGCTTAATGAGGGTATTGCAGGAATGTCTGTTTACTTACTGTAGTAATGTCCAGAACAGGTGTCACATCTTTACCTGTAACTTTGTACCATAGATTGTGGAATTTAAGTATTTTTATGAATATCCGAGATCACAGTTATGCCTCAATAAAAGATTATAGCAGTTCAATGGCACACGTATCCTATTCTTTCCGTCTTTAATTGTAGATATTTACGATCTTGTTTATTAGGGTAGGTAGTGGTACCCTCACAAAAAAGAATCCTCCCCCTGGTCAGCCAGGATGCCTGATGGAGGGGAAAGGAACTGGTTGGAATAATGTGTTCCTTCCACGTGCTACGTTCAACCTGGGAAACTTCCCCATGTCAGGTGAAAAGAAGCAGCTTAGACCCCTGATTCATAAAAGGAAGCATGATGTCAGTCCGTTTCTTTCCCCAGGTTGGCAGAGAGGGTCTAGCGCCCAGGATTACATTAAATAATTGACACTGGGTGAAAAAATGTGTTGCAAAATCGTGGGATAAAAAATTTAAGAAAAAATAAAAACTTGTTGATTGAGATTTATTGTATCCTAAGATTTTTGATCTATGATCTTTTGATCTTTAAAGTGCATTTGTACTACCATGCTATAAGGAGGTGCACAGTAATGGATACAAAAACATTGGATAATCCAATTATCTAATGTTGAACATTTGTTGGACATTTGATTTGAAGGTCCTGCCCTATTGAGTATTAGGAACAATCTAATGACACTTTATAGAATGCTTACCAGTAGTTACTTTTGATATAATGGGAACTATTTTAAGATATATATTACATTACCCATTACAGATAATACATCAGAATGTATCTGCCGTTGCCTGTTATGCCTTGTATAGGTACAAGTGAATACCAATGAATGTCCCAGTCTTCTTCACAAATAAATATTTTATATTATTACAATTTCATTGTTTGGGGTGTTTTTTTGACCAGTTCACCTTTTGAGAAAGTTTGAGCTGAAATGGTGTGATATTGTTCTAAATACATTATCCATTTTAGGAGTGTACGTAATTAACAACAGAGACATAGTAATAAAGTCAAACCCTGTACACTCAAGACACCCTTAGATCTCCATATATTACCCAAGTACTGTGCTTGAGTACAATTTCAAGGTAATTTGACCCTACCGGAGTATTGACATTTCTTGATACTTTATACTTCTACTCCACCATTCATCTCAAGGCAAATGTACTTTTTTCTGTATATTGAAATAGCCGATCTATACAAGCTATAATAGATCGGCTATTTTAGAAGTGGTTAATGATCTATAATAAAGCCAATTTAAAATTATATACAGTACATGCTTCTGTAATGGGCATTCAGTATAATGAGTATATTTTGTTGCAATTACTTTTGTACTTTGTAATTTACTTGATGGCATGAATCTAATGCAATGCAAAATGCAAATGTGTTAGTAGCGTACAGTAAGTACCAAACTACCAATAATAAAAATAGTAGGAAAGATCTGTGTATAGTACAGTGAGTAGTTAATTTGTTCAGCGGAGGAAGAGATGCAGACCCTCGCAGTTGAAACGCAGCACCACCATGATCACTAGTTAGTTGTAGTGTTCAGACAGTGGTATGGTTACTACTACTAACCCTAGGCAGATATATACATTCGACAAGCCCCAGACACCTGCTCCCACAATAATATGTTTTATAGCTATTAAAGAGTAAAGACACAAATACATGTCGTTATTGTCTCCACCAGGCCGAAGGCATGGGGTATGAGAGAATGTTTTGCCGTCCGTCCGTCAGTCCGTCCATGTGTGTGTCCGTCCGTGTGTACAGCTAATCTCCGGCACCGTTAAGCCATGAAACGGCGTGTCGACAGCTTGTACATGTCTGTTATTTTGGGGGGTTTCCGGACCGACGCACGTTACGCATTGGAAAAAGCCATGGGTTTGTTAGGCTGTAAACTTACAGTATTAGAAATGTAATGACGATATAGCTGTGGCTCTGTTTTGGAACATTGCACGAATAAGATGAATGGTTAACTTTTCGAGATACTACTTGGACATAACTCCATTGGTGTTACTTCAATGAAAACTAAATGGAGATATACTTAATCAGACTCCTGTCCTGGAAATATAATGGAACCATGAGAAGGTTGGAACATGAGTAGTAGCCTACACTGTGCCTTTCCTCCTCAAACTGGCTGTGCATGGTGACTGTGAACAGCGGGGAATGTCGATGCAGTGCGCAATTGTCTTTGATTTGATTGATATTAAGATAAACGCAAAGAGCGGCGGAGCCTAAATCAATTCATTGTATGTAGCTAATATATAAATTCATTTTAGGGGGCACCAACGGGAATTCCCGGGAAAAGGTTGTCAAATTCCCGGGATTAAAAATGAGCCAAATCCGGGAACATTTTAACCCTAGTGGGCATTATATTCATTGTCAAAGGTTGCCATACATTGTCAAACATAGCAAAGAAAAAGCAGATATAATACAAAGCAAGCTCACACTGCGTTGGACATAACCACAAATGTTCTACTATACAAAACAGTTTAAGTGCAAAACAATTTTTGTGTAAAAAAGATCTTTACTACATATTATAATGAATTAAGGAGTGAGAGGGGGGGGGGTTATAAGGCTATAATGATACAAAACACAGTCAAATACCTGAAATTAGCAACTTAGACTTACCTGGCCCAAAATCAACGGTAGCATAGAGACCTTGAATGGCACCACATTTGAGGTAGCTCAGACCAGCCCCATCTGTAGTGAATAGCACCACCTCCTTCCCCAGGTGAGAGCGGAACAGGCTGGCCAGGTGACGCATGTAATTGTAATCACAAGCAAAGTAGCTGCCATATTCATTCTCCACCTAAAGTATCAGAGGCAGAATCATGGTGAGAGAGGGGTTGTTTTAGATGATGTATTAAGCCTGATACTTTGTTGCTCGGCAGTGTATAAATAAATAATTGAAGCCCCACCCATGTAATTCGTCCTCACTAATGCACATTATAAGATGGTACCGTTTCTCTATATTCGGTCTGTGTCTCAGGGCTGGCGACAGTTCAGAATGTTTTTATTAATGCAAAAACAATGACTTCTATTTCAGCATCCAGTAAGAGAAAGTGTTTAGCATGGAACCCCCATTGATGATGTAATTCGTATAGACAGGTTTTGGAACTGTTCATAGCTCACCAAAGAGACAGAGAGAGTAGATGGAAACTGTGCCTTCTTATGAGCATTAGTGAGGAGGACCAATTATATGAAAAAGTTATGGTTGAAAATGGGTGATGTGCTCTTTTAAGGTACCACAATGACACAGTTAGTTAGTGATGAGAAGAAAATGGCACAGCAATGATACTTGACCTGTACTGTGATGATAGGTCCACCATTCTGATAGAGAAAAGGCTTCATCATGGGCAGTATCTTCCCCATCCACTTATCAACTGCAGCAATGTAATCTGTACAGCAAGACATTTTGTAAAAACATGACAGCACACAGTACACACAAAGCCACATTTTGCAGGGGGTTACCTTGCTGTTTAAGATTTCACACTCATCATTACACACCTGGGTCTGATGACCGCAGCACAATGTCTTTCTTGTTAAGTAGCCAGGCAGGTAGACCACCCTAAAAGACGACAATATCCAAATTGGGAAAGAAACAGATGGTGATGCATCCATCACCATCTGTTTTTTTTTCTTCATTTCTTCATAGATGGATGGATTTTATTTTGTCATTGGACACAAGTGTACAACGAAATTAATCTGATGTTTGCAGTTGAGGCATATCCTCAACACTCTCTTACCATGTCCCACTCTCCACATATGTAGGGGCCAGGTCTAAGTATGACCAGTAAACCAATGTCTTGAGCCAGTTGAAGGAAGTACTCCACATCCCTGTCCCCACTGAAATGATACTGGCCTGCAGAAGGTTCGTGGTAGTTCCAGGGAATGTACCTTCATGGAAAACAATAAGTGAATGTGGATGAAGAAACTTCACTTGTTTAGTTGAATCGCTGTTTAAAAGGGACATTTCACCGCTGGAAGAAACTGCAGTCACTCAATGTTAATAGTATTTGTAGTAGTTACCGGTAACAGGAGCACAATTTCTAATTTTCACCCTCTGTCCAGAAAGATTACGTCTGTCTATGTGTTTGACTAGCGTTTGACTGGATTGCTGAATTCCTCTAACCATAATGCTTAGTTGGTGCACTACTCTTCCTTGTGGAGAGGGAGAGGCTGCGTGGAAGTGAGATTTGTAGTCCAGGAAGGAATTGAGACCACAGTTTCATGACACATTTTGGTCATGAACATGGCGCCATGACTAAATTATCTAAACATATTACACACATAAAATCCCCAGGAAAGTGTTTCTTGTGTACTAGACATCATTAAAATAAGATATGATCGCAAAAGGGGTGAAGTTGCCCTTTAAGAAATGCTATTATATTCTTAACATTTTTGGCAACTTTGATATAAAATAAGATTATGCTCTAAAATGACTCAGCCAAAAACATCCAGTAGTGGACTCTTTGGTGGAAAGAAAAGTCACTCAGAGACAGAGCAGTACTTTTTTCTCCACGGATTAGTCCTCCATTGGAAGTGTCAAGTGTGGAATAATTGTTTTATTCACTGTTAGGTAAGCCATCTTTCCAATCACGTGTACTTAACTAGACTGCCTCACTTGCATGTGACTTGAGGGTGTCATCCAACCTTTGTCTTATGATGTGATTGTGTTCTGATAATCTGAAATGTGTAGACTCAAGATGGCCCTTGTTGTCCAGCTGACACCTGACAATTATTGTTATGATGAGTACAGCTTGTGACTACGACGTAATGTTCCTCCCTCTCAATTATGGTCTAGTCTCTTACTTGGACAGAATATTATAACTTAGATATACTCAAGTGAAGTGTCTGTCTCAACACTGACTGAGTCTGAACTGAATGCATCGTCAGAAGCTTTTACAAGTAGCACTCCTCTGTTGTCTTTGTTTGTTGTAACGTGAAGGCATACCTGTATATGCATTGTTCTAAATGAACAACAATGTTAACATAAGTCTTTAATACTTGTATACTATAGCATGAAAGTGACTGTGACAACATGGTAAAAATACCATAGGTCCCTTGCTTCATTGAGAAAAGTACTGAGACAAGTTTGCACATATGACATCAATGTCAATTTAGAGCCAATATGAGGTAAACTTACACTTGAATGGCATCTAGTCCAGCCATATACATCTTGAGCAGGCGATCTTTCCAATAGGCTCTAAGGATCCTGTTGTAATGGACACTCCCAGATATGTAGCGAAACTCTTCTCCATCTTTTCGAAAGCAGTCTTTATCATAGTCCACACTAAATGAACGCTTTGCTAAGACCTGATAGCCAACAGAGAAGTTAAAGAACAATGTCACAGTGTTTAGAGAGCCTTGTATATAATTTGGTCTATATTTGGTCAATCTTGGTCTGTTTAGCCTAAGAGCACATGATCAGAACAGCATAAGACACACAATATGGATGGTTACTTAAAGGTTGACAAAAGCACCATCTAAATCATTAAGTGATGCTTTTGTCATAAAAGGTGGATGGCCCGCCCCTAATGCATTAAAGGACCACTTCACCACTTTTAAACCTATCTTCATATACTAGTCCTCACTAATAATCATGATACAATGGCTAACATTTTTTTCTACTCAGTCTGTGTCTCATAGGAGGACTGTGGGCAGTTCAGAAACCCGTCCACCAGTGACATCATCGATGGGGAATCCAAGCTATTAGAAACGGCAGGCTTTCTAGTCCTGAAAAGTTGCAATGCGAAAATGGAAGCCATCGTTCTCACAATAATAAAAATCTAAACAATATTGTTTAAAAAAAATCTGCCTAACGATGATGTCACTGGTGGACGGGTTTCTGAATTGCCCACAGACCTCCTATGAGAAGCAGACTGAGTAGAAAAAAATGGTGCCATTGTATCATTATTATTACTGAGGACCAATTTTTATGAAGATGGGTTGAGGTGAAGTGGTCCTTTAACGGAGGGTTTTTGTTTTGCCCTCGGATCCTGTCCTGCCTGCCAACCTTTAGCTGATCATGGAAGTCTAACAAACGTTAAGATAAATTGCCAGCATGAATTCAAAACCCAGTTAAGTTATAACACTGTTAAAACCCAGTTATTATAGGTGTTAACACTATTAAATGCTAGTCCACAGATGATGATTGTAGTTGGGATCATGGGATGAGTATGAAAAAGTATTTTAAAAGCATTACTTACTGAGTTTCCAAGGAACAGTAGCGCTGTCCCAGCGAGTAATAAATACATTTGCTTTGTCATCCTGAGCATCGCGTACTGTCTGTCACGTAACGTTTCTATTGCAGTTTATTTCATGTCTGTCACTGTGTACAGCCATACAGTCACTGTTTGCTCTGCTCTCTCACGGGTGCGTCAGTCAGGTATCTTCAAGGATGTTTGAAAATATAAAAATCATGTGTTGCGGAAGTACGGTTCGGTAATCATGTGACAAAACCATAGGACAAAGTGACCAAAGGGTGGCAGTGTCGTACACACTTACACATCCGCAAAAAAGGAAGGAGGAAGAAGAATAACGTCCAACTCTTGTGTTGTTGTGGTTCAAAACTGGGTGAGAGAGAAAAAATATCACATTATTAAGTATTAGATTTCGTGTGCAACTTACTTAGCCCGAAAAGACAATCCGGCGTGATACTAGCATGTGCATGTTCTAATCTGTATAGGTAAAAGTACAAATTAGCTAGCTAGCTGTATTTAAACCCATGGGTTGATTTCGCATACAGGGCTTCTCTTTGACGAAATGGAGCCTCGCCATGGTGGGATCATGAAAGCTTTCCCAAAGGTTAAGAGAGCCATGCCGCTAGAGAGGAAGGACGCACCCCCAGCGAAGAGGAAATCTGATGAAACATTAAGTCATGTCGCAGGTTGAACTCACTCACGTCTCACTCAATGCACGAGCGTGTGTGTGTGTGTGTGTGTGTGTGGGGCGCGTACGCGTGTGTGTGTGTGTGTGTGTGGGGCGTACGCGTGTGTGTCGAGATCGAGGGTGGTGCAGAGTAGAACTATATGCCTAAATTCTAATGGCTGTGATTATATTATTACATTGATTTTTTCATTTATTACATACGTATACCAACTTAAGTGTGTGTGTGTGTGTGTGTGTGTGTGTGTGTGTGTGTGTGTGTGTGTGTGTCGCGCAATGGTAAAAATAATAATGTTAATAGCCTACCTAGATGTTGATGCTGACAACTAATAACAGAACTTAATAGCACATCACACAAACACAGCATTTATTTTCCCTGGGTGATGATCCTGCTGTGTGCTGATTGTTCAGCTCCAGCAGTCCCCTAGTGTCACTGTTGAACTGTCACTGTGTGTGAGACCTTGCTGCTTTAGGGAATAGGGGCTCATCATTTTAAACATAGTCGGTCATATTCACAGCTGAAGAGACACTGGAGTTCTGGGTGTGATGGGAAAAAGGGTAACTTTCAACAGTGCATGGAATGTTGAATGTCCATGTTTTCATCCAGATTCTGTTCTGTTGTTAGGCCCAAACTAGTCTCAATTTGATTTTAATAATGGGAGCACATTGATCAAATTGATTCTAAATCGAATTTCCGATCTGCTTGTACCAGTAAAACACCTGAGGGAAAGGTCGTCGCCCCAAAGGGCGAGGTCGCATGCACGCATCCGCCTGGGTGACAGCAGACTGCTGGGCGAGCGCTGGCACTTTGGCATGGGGGTGCCAGATCAACATATGGAATGAATTCTGTACTGGCCATATATGGAGCGTGTCTTGAGTGTACAGAGTTTGATGAGGTCAGATATGGTCAACATATGGAATGTCAGAACAACATATATGGAGAACTAAGGGTGGCAGTGTGGGCAGTGTCTTGAGTGTACAGGGTTTGATGAGGGCCTTAATTTTCGGGCCTGTTGAGAACTCTAGTTTTCCCAGGCTGCCGGGCGTGGCTGCAGATTTCTGAAAAAAGTGCTGAATCTCACAAACGTGGAAAAAACAAGGCTATGGTTATGTCATAAACAAATCTCCTGGCATTCATTGTTGCCTCAGTATCCATTCCAACCTATCAGCTCAAGCCAAAGGTGAGGCCTGAGGAAGCCTGACGATGAATGTTAAGGTGCAACGTTGAATGCCTTGGTTTATATAAGTGCACTTTCCTGCCCCTTAACAACCCTTTCCTCTCTTTCATCACAGGGGATGTTTTCAGTGGTGTGTCAGTGTATATCCTCCCTGCTGGCATAGGTAATGCCAGATGCCAAATCTTCCAAAGACAAATCCACCAGAATGGAGGACAGGCTGAAAGTTTGCTCTCTTCTAGTGTTACTCATGTAATTGTAGATGACAGTATGGACTGTGACAGGGCTCTCCGCCTTCTGAAGTGGGATAAGATGCCACCTGCTGTTCATCTGGTAAAGTGCACCTGGCTGAGTTCATGCATCACAGAGAAACAACTGCTTGATGTAGCTGACTACAGTCTAATCTCTCTAGATCGGTCAGTGTGCCAAGACTGCTGCTATAACATGCTAATGCTACTAGTGGTGTTTAACTTTTTATTATCATTGTTTCCATCCCTTTAGACATAGAATGGGGTAGCACTATGCTATAAAACAAGTAATTCAACATTTTAACCACTTGAACCCTATGAAAGGAATAGAATACACCTGCACACTGTGTATTTGCTCGGTACATGAGTACCGAGCAAAGTCCGGAGGGACTGTTTCGGTCCCTCCGGACCTTCTTCAGGCATTGCGTTGCATTATTAAAAAGAAAATACTCATGTACCGAGCAAATACACAGTGTGCGGGTGTATTCTATTCCTTTCATTGATGTCCACTGGCCTACGCACCTGTGCATACGCCTGATTTCTAGGTGTGCGAACGTTTTTTCCTACAACCACTTGAACCATAATATCCCTATTCTGGGCTGAACATTGCAAAAACAAGCTCACAGCACAATGTGTTGTGAGCTTGTAGACGGCTATTTACAGCAAAGATATTTGGCGTAGAGGGGGAACAATTGTGAGATTGGAAAGGAGTTAAATATATATAATTAATGAATAATTCATTAATAATTAAGCAAGATGTGAACTGGCACATAACAATTACTGAGCAAAATGACTGATTGTTATTGAGGAAAACCGAGATTGGATTGGGATGATTATGATACTATGCTGTAATTTCAGTGTGTAAAATCTCATACCTGATCTATTAGGGATTACTGTGAAACTGAAACACACCAAGAAGATTTAAAAGAAGACTTGTCCAGCGTCTTTCCTGCTACACAGGACACCGTAGTAGAGCCACTGTTGGATCAAGAAAAACAAGAGGAAAGCACAAAAATGGTATTTTCATGTTATATGAAAGGAGATTTAGGAATGGAGATTTTATGGTATTATGGTATGTGAATATAGTTATCGTACAGGCTAGCACCACAACTTTAATTATTTTCCTATCACAGCTTATTCGTTAATCTTCATCTCTATCTGAATGCTAAGTTTGATGCTGTGTATTTGTATTACTTGGGAACGAGTTCTGCAATGACTGTTGCTCTTGTTGAACCTGTTGTCAGAGACAGTATCGAGTGCGGAACGTATCACACACATACTTACACAGACAGAGATTCTGTGAATTTATAGATAGATTAAGCACTCACTGTGAATGTAATTCGCTCTACTGCTCCTCATTTGTGAATTAGGTCTCAGACAACAAAGAGGAGTTGAGAGAAAAAGACGGGGTCTCACAGGGTGATTTGATTGCACTGATGACTGGCGAGCACCCCAAAGAGGAGACCTCTGGATCCAGTCACGAGCCCAGTCCAAGCACTGGACAACAGACCCTTGTGTCGAGCAAGTGGGTCTGTTCCCAGTCCTCTGAGTCTAAAAACAATAACTACAACAAGAACATCACAGATAAATTAGAAGTACTGGCCAAAGCTTACACACACCAAGGGGACAAGTGGAGGGCGCTGAGCTACTCCAAAGCTGTCAGTGCACTCAAGAGTTACCACAAGCCTATCACTTCATATCAGGTAACCTCATTAACTGAAGTTATCTCATGATTTATTGTTGATGTCTATTTGTTACGTAGTCGCATTGTAGCACTTTAAACCCCATCAAGTCACTTACTAGGTTTATAAACTAGAGGGTCAAATGTTTTAATAGGGAAGCCAAACTACTCAAGCAAATACCAGTAATTCAATGTTTTCTTTGGTAATTTAACCTACATGTCAAATGTTAGATGTCTCCCTCAAAATGAGAAAGTAAATACTCTTGATCTGTGACGTCATCAAGTGTACAGCTTGGAAATATTTGATACACATTTAATAAGTTCATGACTTTATGGACTGGATTCTCATATCTGAATATACAAGGTCATAATACGGGTGGGCAATATGGACAAAATAAAATATCAATTTACTCTATATTGATATTGTGATATATCAAATTTATTTTTTAATTTTTCAAAAAAGAAAAGCTATTTTTGACAACAAAGAGTAAGTATAAAATAAGAGAACACTTGGCATATATACCAGTCTCATAGCATGCCTAACCCTAAGCAAACAATATCTCTTACAGTAGTGACCTTTTGCTTTCGCTGGCCATGGGAGATTGAATGAGCAAAACTGAGATTTCTTAAATGGTGCATTTATATAGTGCCTTTATTCAAGGCGCTTTACAGAGATTACATTCACACACCGATGCCGGAGGAAACCATGCAATGCACCAACCTGCACATTGGGAGCAATTAGGGGTTCAGAGTCTTGCTCAAGGACACTTCGACACTAACTTTGGGGGAGCCCGGTTCGAACTGGGAACTGCAAACTGGGAACCTTGCCGTTCCCATCCGGTCACTCTACCCCTCAACCACTCTTAGAGCTACAGTAGGATAAGGCTATGATGTTATATCGTTTCTACAATCATACGATATATCATATGATTGTTGAAACGCCATGCAATCCTTTAACGGCTACCTATTCCTTTTGTTGCAGGAGGCTTGTCAAATCCCAGGGATTGGGAAAAAAATGGCTGACAAAATTGACGAGATCATGGAGAGCGGTCATCTCCGTAAAATAGATCACATTGGGGAAGCTGTGCCCATTCTAGAACTTTTCACAAATATCTGGGGTGCAGGAGCTAAGACTGCAGAGTTATGGTATCGACAGGTAAGCCATCCATGCAAACACAGATTATTTGTACATTTGCGTAGTTCACCATGGGCACTGTTGGAGGTGTGACAAGCCTGCCGCCTAATGCTGCATTCACATGGGATCAGGCAAAAGTCAGACAAAAGTGTGTAACACAAACATTGAAGACAAGAGTGAGGACGCAATTTGTAATTGGCAGGCATGATTGGGTGGGGGATGTGCCACTGCCATTGGTTGAGAATGAGATGATGACTTATGATGTGTGAGTGCCCCTCACTTCACACGGGTGTGATTTTTAATAACACCGTGAATAAGTAATTATGCATTTCCTATTCCTACTCTGAGTGCAGTTAGACTGTTTTTCTTTACAAAAAGAAAAAAGGTTATGGTGTGAATATTTTGTATACATTTTGCTCATCAGAACCTTCAACATTGCAGTGATTTTAAAAATGGCCATATTGGGGTGCCTTTGGAGTTGTTCTTGTTCACTAATGTATTGGCTAGTTAGAATTGTATTAAAACCTGCAATGACTAGGCAAGCATAATACACCGTTGGTTATTATTTTCCAAAGGAATCAACAGGAATGGTTGAATGGAAGGAATCAATTGGAATACTTTATTATATTCTTCCTTGAGTGTTTAATTAAAACACCTTGCTGCTGCCAATAACATTTTCATCCAATATTGTTTTTGTAATTTTTAAAGATGCATATAGATTATTACATGATTATGACACACCTGAAGTATAAAATAAAATTGCATTTGATTTTGTTAGGGATTTCGGACATTAGAAGATATCCACACAAAAGCTAACCTGACCAGTACTCAGAAGATTGGACTCAAGCATTATGATGATCTTCTACATCGGATGCCCAGGGAAGAAGCAGCCTCCATTGAGAAAGTGGTAATGTATCTCTGTTTTCTTAAGACCAATAGGGGCTATATGTTTTACACACCGTAAGAGAAGCTAGACTGCCTTCAAGTCAATTGTGAAAGAAAGGAGGTCATATTTATTACCTTATTGTTGTTGTATGCTCTTCATTTGGATCTGCAGGTAAGGGATGCTGCCCTGGCCATAGACCCAGGGCTGTTGGCCATGGCATGTGGTTCGTACCGCCGGGTGAAGGCAACATGTGGAGATGTCGATGTCCTCATCACTCATCCTGATGGCAAAACCCACAAGGGGATCTTCAGTAAAGTGCTACATACTCTGCATCATAGTGGTACGCTATATTTTATTATCCAAAAACCAGAAATGTTATGCAAGTAAGTACATTTTATTTATAGAACACATTTCACAGACATAAGAGTCACACAGTGCTTCACAACAATAAAAGCAAAACATGTCAACAATAAAGCAAGGAGACAGAAAACAGAACAATCGGCACTGGTGAAAATCGAGAAATCAATACAGGACTATGTTACAAAGGCCTGTCTGAAAAGGTGGAGTATGGTGGGCTCAGAAATCCAAATGTGTGTTCACTTTTGTAGTGAACACAAAGTTGCAACAAAATAAATCAATTCAATGCAACATTGTTCCAAACTTCCACCCTCAGCAAGCTATTTTTGCGACAACGAAAACTGTCAGTGAGCAATCTGAGAACCCATCATCAAAAAATAAAAGGATAATTATCTACTCTTATTTACAGTATATAACATTGTAATTCAATGATTTAATGGTGTAGGCGTCGCGTGTCATCGTACCAAAACCTAACTTCAATCAATCAACTCACGGAAGACAGTTGACTGGCCCTTGAGTAGGCAGGCTACTCGCTGCTATGTTATTATTATAATATCGTAACATAATGATATATCATTGACGTAAATGCCGTTATATCAACAAGGATAGTATGATTAAGAAAAGGTTAAGCTTATGTCTTTTGCAATGCAACACATTGTGAACTTGTAAGTCTGCTATTTTCAAAAGATTTTCATACATTTGAAAAGTACTTTTAAGTACATTTTTATGTCAATACTTTTGTACTTTTATTGAGTATTTCTATATTGCAGTATTGATACTTTTGAGAACATTTGAGTAATTTTTCCACCGCTGGAGTTTCTAAAGCTAAAACAGAAACACACTTTCATTGATTTTACACAGGATTTCTGACAGATGACCTGGTGGGTTATGAAGAGAATGGAGAACAGAAGAAGTACATGGGTGTGTGCCGTCTGCCAGGACCTGACCGCCGCCATCGCAGGATTGACATTATCGTGGTGCCCTACAACGAGTTTGCCTGTTCGCTCATGTATTTTACCGGTTCGGCACACTTCAATCGCTCTATGAGGGCCCTGGCGAAGACGAAATCTATGAGCCTCTCAGAGCACTCGCTGAACAAGGATGTGGTGCGTCAAGGTAGTTTAAAGACGTATAATGGCACTCCACTTCCTACACTAACAGAGAAGGATGTTTTTAGCCTTTTGGGCGTACCATTCCGGGAACCTCATGAAAGGGACTGGTGATTTCACACTTGTAGTGTGTAGTTATGGAAATGATATGTCTATTTTATAGAAAATTTGTGATTGCGCCAAAATGGCGGTTTTCAAAGTTTGAGGTGTGACTCTGTTTAATTGATTTGTATACTTTATTAACAGTTGGCAGATTGTACATAGGTACGGTTTACAAAGATTTTTAAAAGGATAACACAAAAGGCCCTGGGGGCCCGTTTCCATTGTGGTCCTTTCACGTTAATGTGAAAGGGAAAGCAGGATAAACAAGAAGTCATATTACTGCTGATTTGCACAACAATGATTTATCTAAACGTTAGGCTAAATCCATCTTTGCTTACTTCTCTCTTAATTGTGTGTGTGTGTGTGTGTGTGTGTGTGTGTGTGTGTGTGTGTGTGGTCTTTTGATGATTTTGAAACCTGTGTAAGAACATCCATGTGTGCTTACTACTCATAATACATGATTTTAGACTTTTACTTGAACAATAATATTGGTTGATTTTTTTTAAACGGGCATCATGATAATAAACAAACACTATGCGTGTGACCGCCAATCTCTTCATTTCATCAATCCTATACTGTTCTGGATTACTTTTTTTTTCAATAATATTTTATGACAAAGACAAAACAGAAAAGACAGTTCTGGATTAGATTACTTGATTGCGTCCTGTCAGGTCAGAATGATGCTGACAATAGTTAGACAAACGTTTTCATTTATGTATTGTATATGGTACTTACAACTTTGAGTAGTAACTTTAAGTAAGGTGTTCTGGTGCTTATAGTGGGTAAAGAGTCAAAACATTAGGTATTACATTCAGAATCAGATATAAAACATTCCTTTTTTCAAATATTTGTTCTCTACACGTTTGTCACGGATCTGTTGTTGTCTTCATGAAAGGCGCATCAATCTGTGATTGGTCCCGTCTTTCCAGTCTGAACGAAGAGCCCAATCGCAGGTCAGTCCCAACTTCCCAAGTAGGGGCAGCCCTGCACTGCAGGCCCCTTCCTGCAGGCTGCAACCGTTACCTTCTCGGTCAGTCCGCAACTCCGCAAAACGAGTGGTGATCAACGCAACGGTGCACCCATCACGTTGCGCACATGGAACAAGTTGAGGTGACCACGCCAGTGACGCCACACCCAGCAGAGGCAGAGTCCTCTGTGTGGAACAGCTTGTGTAACAGCTGGATCAACCAGTGGCACCCGAGAGCAACCAGTTGCACCAATGTTGTGCTTCCTTCAAATGTCCAATTACGCGCAGAGGAGGCGGTGCGAGAAGTGGCCTCTCAGTGGCGGCCCGGGCCGTAAAGTAGTTTAAAGAAGGTGTTTTTGAATAACAATATGTTTTGGATGCGTATGTTTTCCCCGTCTATCTAGTTGTTGGAGGAATGAGAGGTGTATGTTCGGCTCTCGAGATGGGATTGTTTTTGCACGTCGTCGGCTCTGTCACCCCGACGGAGCCCGCAGCTGACGGGGTAAGACTGAAGACTTCCAAAACAAGGCTGTGTTGCTAATGTTGGCTAGCTTCTTTGCTAAGTTAGCAAACTGGCTATCGTGGGTTAGCTCATCAGCTAGTGCAGTAAAGTACCTGTGCCTCTAACGCGCCTGGTGTGTGTGTGTGTGTGTGTGTGTGTGTGACTGTGTGCCAAGTTTGTTCAACTAGTGTGGGCGAAATGTATGTGTGCAACGGCAAAGACGACGATTGCTTAGCTTAAAGCTAAGCTACTATAATAGCAAAATGTTGGAAGTCAGGGCAGATGTAGGCTACTTTATTAGGGCCTGTTGTGTTGTCCTCTGTATCCTGATAGACAGGAGGACGGTAGGTTCTTTGAAAAGAACCTGGCTGTAGTTGGTTGACACATCAGTCAGACGGCTATAACTTATTTCAATTACACCGTGTTTTTTCTATGATCATCTATTCCTAATAAGCCGAAACGCCACTGCAAACAAACTATATTGAGGATATCCAGAGTTTCTAATGGGAAACTTCTAAATCTCATGTTCTGCGACAGATCTGTCTGATTATTATTATGTCTGACATTATGCTAAATACACAAATGACACCTTGAACATGTCCTGGTTTTTATTCAGTTTTGTCAAAGTTGCCAATGAGACCTGAGACTAAATGCTACCTGCAGGACGACTTCCTGGAGATTGGGTTACATTTTCTGTTTTTACAGTTGTATGTATGATACACAACGTACTCAAAGGGAAACATCCATTTACAATTGGTGGGGTGCTTTGAATTTGTACAGTAGTATGACAAAAGCTGTGTATGTACGGTTATAAAATGATAGCTTTAAAGATTTCTCCAAAAATATTGCTTTTATTGTGTCATTTTAGTTTTGGTGCATTTGAGTTGAAAATGTAATGACAAACAGTAAAGTGGATAGTGACTTTCCAAGGTGTAAATGTTGTCAATTTTGCTAATTGATTGTTTGATATGAAAGTGGACAATCTCTGAACAATTGAGCAACCACCCTCAGGTGACACACATGAGAACTACTGACTCAAAAAGCATCTTGCTGTTACAGGTAGATTCAGTGATTGTGGGAATTGCTTGCATTGATTGTGGCATGCAATCATATTTTTAACAATATTTCCTCTATTGGAGAGCTGTAATGTAATTTTAATGTGTAAAAATGAGCTATTTTGAGCAGTTTCTTACCTTAAAAATAAATAAAATTGGCATAATTTCCCAATTTATGTGCATTGTATCTGTCAGACTCCAATGCCTATATTGGTGCATCAACACAACTGATTCCTTTTTCACAGCAAGGACATATGAAGTGAAAGTGAAAGGGGAATAACTTTTACTATCTACAGGAGGATGATGTTAATCACATTTATTTAGTGCAACTGCAAAGTGTTGACCTTTAGTTGCAGTTTGTGTAGATCGGTTTGCATTTTGTTATCACTAGATAGCATAATGTGCTTGTTAAAATATCTCAGCAAAACCATCATAGACCTGCTGACAAAGTCTAAAGTTCTTCAAATTATATATTTTTTGTTCTATGTTTCTGGATTTCGATAGCTCAACATATTGTTTGTCGTCTAGCGGGGCCTATTACTGTTGACTACTAGCAGAGTATTAATGTGTCTTATTGGGCTAAACCACAGGCTCATTTAACAACCTCGTTTTGAAAGACTACTAAGTACTATCATTTGATCAGCAGCACCATAGACATGTATTACTCACTGGCTTATCCAATATAAGGATCAATTTTTTTTTGGAGAATTCATAGAGAAGGCATGGCAGTTACGTTGGAGAACGATGTATCCATGAGTAACTGTCTATTTGTGTATATGTATCATTATTTTTGTGAGTGTCTTGTAAGCCTGTGCGGGCTGGGAATCTTATGATATAGGACACTTTAATAAAAACTCTTATCTATTTATCTCCAGGCCAAAGTGGGGATATTTTTCAACTTAGGTGTGACTTTACACTGTGATGCTATATTACAATGTCATCATCAGCTGTGTGGCTTTCCTACAGCTTCAATGATGGAAGAGCAATCTACTGTTTGTGGGAACCCTTTAATATGTTTACCGAATCTAACAAAAGGCAGTATACCTAAAAAACAATTTCTAGTGGATTACCACTAGACAGGACGTGTAAGGACTTTAATTTGTAATTTGTATATACTTAAATCAGCAATCTTTCTCTAAATCTCTAACTATGATGAATTATTAGGTGTTTTCAGGGGCTGGCTTACCACTGTGTTTACTTTACTGTTTTGTGTTTCTCAGTCTGCACAATAAACCACAACACAGAAATAATTGAGAAAACAACAGCTTGATATGTCTTTTCATGTAAACAGTGAAATTACTTGGAATAGGAAAGCGGAGGTTGTAAGTCTGTGACGACGTCTAGATTATCATCTTTTCTCCTGTCGGGACTCACAATGGGTGTCAAGGTATAACATCTTAAATTGAGCAATGGTGGTGGACTAAGGTGCTAACTGCTAAGCTTTTCCATGTACTTCTGTTTGTTCAAAAATATACAGCCAATGACCTTTGTCACAGCATTCGCCCTGTACTCTATCTGAAGAGAGAAGTGATACAATTATATCTGCTATAAATGTATATGGCGTTTTTGGAACAGATTATAGATGTCAGTATTACATTGGATAGGACGGCAGACGGAAAACTGCTGGGCGAGCGCTGGCGCTTTGGCATGGGGGGTCAGATCAACATATGGAATGAATTCTGTACTGGCCATATATGGAGTGTGTCTTGAGTGTACAAGGTTTGATGAGGTCAGATCAACATATGGAATGTCAAAACAGGGTGGGGAAGAATCAACATATGGAATGCAGGTCAGCTCCATATATGGAGATCTAATATAAGTTTTCATAGTAAATGCAACCTAAGGTCGCAAATATAGCAGCTGGCCGTACAATAGTTGTTTGATGTGAGTGTATGTGTTGATGATGCTCTTGCAATGGGTCTAGTCTACAAGACCACACACAACACTAGAGGTAGTTCAACAAACCAAACCACGTGCAACCCAGATTCGGCTGAAACAAGGGATTAAATTAATTTCACTCCTATGACACTAAAATGTGGAACGCTACCCTACCAACAGCCATTAAGACATGTGAATCCCTTGACTCCTTCAAAACCGCTCTCAAAGAGCACCGCAATTCGAAACTGGCCCCTGTAAAGTCTGAGCTTCCCCCCCACCCATTTCTCACCATTAGTTATTCCCTTTTTTACTCTCTTTATATGATGATTTTCTGTTTTTTATAGAAGTGTATATTTGTACGTCTCTAAATGTTCTGATGAATTGAAAATGGTCGACCCTGTGTGTAAACAAGTGTAATGCTTAACGTTTTTGTATTGACTTGTGCTTATCTATCTGAAATGTTCCCATTCTGCATACTGATAAATAATAGTTCAATCAATCAATGCTTATTGCTTACGGTATACCTGTACCTTATTCTGATGATCTGTAACTCAAGTACAAAACTATACTCTATATTGAATCAACCCTCAGTCACCATGTGATTTGAAGTTGAACCTGGTCCAACCTTATATGACTGTATTAACTCTGCCTGGCCTGTATTCCCAGTGTTACCCACTGATAGTGCAAACAGTCTTACAGTATTTCAAGGCTACACTGTAATTGACAAGGTTTAAGTCTGTTATCTAGACTATGAAATTCAGCTGTAAATGAAGTCATAAATTAGGATAAATCCAATCAACCTCTCATGCAACAAGTCTATTTGTCATATTGATTAGTGCAGTTATTGGAAATTGGAAACATGGGGTGAATGTTTATTATTATATATCAATAACATTTGCCCCTGGCTGAATAAATAAAAATGTGCTTTGTGTCTATGTCCTCTTGCCTTAATTTTTCTGAATGATTTTAGATCCAGCATAAGCACTGACACTGCCACTCATCAGTAATCTCTGAGAACCCCCCCATCAGTAACCTCTGATGGGGTCACTGGGATTATTTTTTGCATCCTATCTGCCAAGTAAAACAGGCCATCCTTAATAGGTAGGATATTGAGTTTACAGTCAGGAATGAACTAAGCATTGTGGGTCTTGAGGAACAATGTTTGATAGTCTTTTTTTAAACCTTTCTCCATGTCTGAACATTTCAACACCTTCTCATTATTAGGCATGCTTGTTTGCTATTATGTCACCAAAGTTGTGGCGCAGCAGACATATCTTCCCTTAATATGGTACTGTGTATAGCACAAGAACCTTAATATGGTACTGTGTATAGCACAAGAAAGGTTAATATGGTACTGTGTATAGCACAAGAAAGGTTAATATGGTACTGTGTATAGCACAAGAAAGGTTAATATGGTACTGTGTATAGCACAAGAAAGGTTAATATGGTACTGTGTATAGCACAAGAAAGGTTAATATGGTACTGTGTATAGCACAAGAAAGGTTAATATGGTACTGTGTATAGCACAAGAAAGGTTAATATGGTACTGTGTATAGCACAAGAAAGGTAATAATATGGTACTGTGTATAGCACATATATATATATATATATATACTGTATATATATTAATATGGTACTGTGTATAGCACAAGAAAGGTGGATGGTGTTATTGTTGCCTGTTTGGATCGGAGACGGGGGAATCTAGTCTGTTCACATTCTTTTGTCTATCGCTGTCTGTGTGCTAAAAAGCAATTAACTATAGCTGGTCTCAGTTTACGTATTATGGCCAAGTGTTTGATAGTAGCATGTCATAACAGTGACCGCTTTGTTTTGCAATATATATCTCTAGTCTAGCCGCTCTAGCATATTACATACTGTTGAGCCTAGAAGGGAATGCTCATTCTTGACCCATGGATATGGGCCTATTTTACCAATATTTACCAACTCCTCCTGACCATAAAGGACTCTGTTATCTTTGTAGCACAGGGTGTATACTAAGTGAAGACCCAAACAAACTAGATGGCTATCAGTATCCAATTGCAAGAAAGGGCAAAGCCTACAGAGTGGAGAGGGCATGGTGGTGATTCTGGGAAGTAGCTGTCGGGTAAATGAAAACAAAAGTTTAAGATAAATACAAAGTTTAAGATAAATACAATGTGGAAATTACAGGACATCTTTTTTACTTAAACCTTTTTGATTCTGTAAAAAAAAAAAAATAAGTGGGGATGACTGATTAACTTGAGGAGTTTGTGCCTTGAGGTATTTGATCCCTGTGTTATGGGTTTGTGGTAACTTCTAATAACCGTTACTCTCTTCATCTCCTTTCCAATCATACACAGAGCCAACCGTTTCGTGCATGTTATTATCATGCATGCACTGCTTCAGCTAACATGCTCTACTGCTGCTTGGAAATTTCCGTAGAGCAATCCTGGGGGGGAGGGGGGGTGGGGGGAGAGGAGAGGAGAGAGAGAGAGAGACTGTTAAACCTTTTACTGTGGAATAATGACCACGGTGGTCAAGACTCAATAGCTTGTATGGGACTTTTGCACTCTGGATCGCCATGTCTCTCAATCTGGGACCTACTATGGTAATTTATGGAAACCTATACCTGCAGAACGCTGGGTGGCTAATCATTAATTTAATATTGAATAGAGCATGCAGCCTACGGGCTCTACCTGTATGCATTTGCTATGAGAGGATTGTGATTGCATAGCTCCACTTGTGTACTATCCTGCTCATCATCGGTGGTTGATATCATTATGGACGGAATACATTTTGAAGGTTGTATTGGATGTTAGGCGTGTTAGCAACACGGGTATGTTAATAATGACCTACTACAAACCAGGCGAAATAAATCTTTGACCATTTAAACTTTAAAGTAAGATATGGTCGATGATCAACTGATCCATCTTAGAGCAGTTCAAAATAGGCCATTTTGAGTTGAGTCTAACCTGTGCTGTAACTTCTGTGGGTTTATTTTGTTACTGTAACAACGCTAGCTGTCTTCTGACTCCCAGATGAATTGTATTAGCGTGTGACTGATGTTGCTTTAGACCTGTCCTTTGAGCTTTATTTGCTAACTCTTTATTGACAAATATGTTTGTGTGGTATTTTCTTGGAAAGAGTGATTCCATATTTAATCGTTTGTCAGCTCAGAGCCATTGCTCATACCAGTTGAAAGTAAGTTAAAGATGGGGGGTAATTTTCTTTGCTTAAATAAGTGTTAAAAAGCTCTATATTGTGATAGTACTCATTGCTTTGAAATGTTTGTTCAGTAACAGGAGTCTCCATGTCTCCAGCTTTTTATAAAATAGAAAATGCATTTTTAGGTCGGGATACAAATTTGATCCAATCAGGATACTAAGTGGAATTAGAACACTATAAAAAATTATGATAAATGGCTACTCTCTTCTGATTGGCTGAAATTTTGTCACCTACCTGAAAATGTATTTTCTGTTTATTAAGAGCTGGAGAGGCAGGGAGACACCTGTGACTGAACAAACACAATATAGTGATTTAACCTTTAAACAAAAAACTTTTGTTTTAACCAAAATAAATCACTTGCCCTACCTTTTTTAAATTAATTTAATTCCCGTGTGAAGTGAGGGGGGCTCTTATCATCGTAAATCATCATACATCATCTCATTTCAGAATTTGCGTCCTCACCTTCTTTAATGTTCGTGTAACGCAATGTTTGTTTACACAAACACTCAAAATTCTCCATTCATTGTCAATGGCATTTAATGTTTGTGTTAGGACAAAGTTTGTGTTTACACAAACACACTAAAAGCTGTACTCAAAAATAATAGAGAGGGCACTGGAAATCCCCATATACCGGGTTGGAAAAGTGTGGTGGGGTCTATTTGGGGCCTATACGACACTTTTGCATCGTCTCGCATTTGCAGTAGTGTCACCTCCGTGAACCCAGTGTGCAAACTCGTGGGTCGAGCCCATACAGACATACTACTGTATTGTGTTAAGTCTCCAGACCTCTTTTGAAAATGTTGACTTGGACTAATGTAGAATGTAGATACATTCATCTTGCATTCTTTTGTCAGGTGAAACCTGACTAATGAAAGCTCATGAAATGTAGACGACTTAGTCATCATAGTAGCGACCTCCTCGTGATTGGTTGCCCATCATAGTAGCGACGTCTTTATTGGTTGCCTCTGGCCAATGAAACGGCAAATATCCCTGCCAGCCACGCAGGCTGCAGACAGTGCAAAGCAGCAGAGCAGATTACACTCAAAGGGAAGAGCTCACCCCGAGTCCCCGACACGGCACATACTACAGTTATTTGACACGTTTGCAATGTTCAAACGTCACACGATATAACTTCAAACTAAACGCGGGTGAAACAGCGCATCGAAGCCAAGGTGGGGGGTGCATGGCACGGTGGCAGACAGACAACTAATGTTATGAGCTAACTGCAGCAGCATCAAAGCCACAACAAAACACAATGGCTGGGTTTCTCAACGAGATTTGTAGCTTGAACAGGAGTGCAGCGCATGGGCACATGCCCACATACACAACCTAGACTAGAGCACAGCCATACATGTCCTCATTGCACACGTAAGGCCTCCTGCATGAATAAATGTATAGAAGCAAAGCCGTTTCCCTAAAGCCTTTATAGCCTGCCCTACACACCTGTCGATCTGTGGCAGTAGTAAAACCATTCGCAGAGATATGTGAGCGGTGACTTTCTTCATCTCATTTAAATATAAAAATGTCGTAATTAAATTAATATTTTTATCTCGGCATCATCTAGATAATTTCAGCCATCTTGCCATATTTCTTTTAACATTTTTTAAGATTCTTTGATCATCCGTGACAGCCAATTTAGGAAAATTCGTCTAACAGTAACTCCTTGGCGACAGCCATGGCGCAGTGTATATTAATGGCGTAGTCAATTTATTTTTTAAAGGCGCGCCACATTGCGCAAACATGAACCACCCAAATATTTGTTTAATTTAATTTAATTTAATTTAATTTAATATAATAATATAATATATATTTAAACGATAGACTCACCACTGGCAAACCCGCTCTCTCTCCGCACCGCACGCACTGTTCTTTTGGGCATGACAGCGCTGAGCGCAGACAGACAACAGTGCATAATATAAATCCGAACTCCAACGTTTACAAGTTTATCGAGATGAAGAAAGTCCCTAGTACTCCCCACACAGTGACAGTACTCCATGTTTACGCACAGAAGAAAAAAACGAACGGAGACAAGAACACAACGGAGAGAGCGCTTCTTTCACCTGACAAATATTACTATGTAATCATATAATTTCTTGTTTTTAATATATTCTCCAGTAGAGCCTACTTGCTCCATTGCATGGTCTTGATGAGTAACCAACCTACTGGCGATTATGGGTTGATACTAGCATTCAAAGTGTGTCCAGAGTCTACTGTACTGTGAAGTGACATTGTTTCTTCTTCCTCTTGTCCTCCAGAGCCTACTGTACTGTGAAGGGGTGAACAACCAGAGTTACAGCTGTGAGTCAGGGCACTGCTGTGGCGAGTCTCAGTGCTGCAGCTACTACTATGAGCACTGGTGTAAGGACCTTTTAATTATGCCTCTCTCAAATTGTGTTATTTCCCTTCACTTCTTCACGAGCAACTGTTCTCCTCGCCTGACGTTGTCGAAGAAGTTGCATTTTCTGGATTTTCATAGTATCCTGCAAGTAATTCGCTGATAGTCAAAGCAGCTGAGAATTCAGCAACATGCTGTCGGAATGCTAAGACTGTTTTGATATTTCATAAGTGATACACAGTAGAACAAAAGAGAATAAAACAATGTAACACACATGGATGCAGACCTTTTACTACTTGCATTCCCACGTCATACACAAATTCTGGGGAACAGATATGCAAGTCAGATTTAACCGAAAGTGCTGTGATGTTTTGATTTATTTTTCAGTCTACTCTTCTTAACTCTGAAACCTTCACCGTGGCAGGGTTTCATGTTCTCCATTTGTCTGTGATGACAGCCATACTGCTGCTCTATGCACTACTCCTGCATGCATAGTATTTCAGTGTCCTCTCTTACCCCAGGGTTCTGGTTGGTTTGGGCCATCATCTTCATCTTGAGTTGTTGCTGCGTGTGCCACCATCGTCGCACCAAGCACCGCCTGCAGCAACAGCAACGACAGCATGAGATCAACCTCATCGCTTACCGTGAGGCACACAACTACACCACTGTGCCTTTCTACTTCAGTAAGTCTAGTGCATTCATAATGTCATCTCAGTTTGAGAATCGTCAGGATATGTTGTAAAAACTACATTTATTATATTTAGCAATTTTCTGCTGTGCTTTGTAAACAAAACAAAAAATTAACATGATGTCTCTATTCCTGAAATGTGTCTGATTATGTAATTTTTTAACTTTTCAAGTTTCATGGACATGAAACTTATTTCATGAAAATATACCCATCATCTGTTCTCATTTTTGACCATGACCGTGGGTGTAATATTGACCTTTGACCCTTTTGCTCAAAAACGTAAACATCAGAACCTACCACACATTTCAGGAGCCGGTTGGTGCCTTCCTTGCATTACAACACAACCTCTCTGTGTTGCCCAGTCTCTTGGAAATTACCTAAAATTAAAGAAAATAAATTTCAGTCCCGTCATTATAAATTATTATAAATCTATTATTTTGTGTCTGAAACTTTATTTTTCTCTTCTCATCTTCAGGATTTCTCCCAAACTACCTCCTGCCTGACTATGAAGAGGTGGTCAACAGACCTCCTACTCCGCCCCCACCTTACAGTGCCTTACACACAGGACCATCCTTAGTGGCTACTAGCCAACTGACCACTGAGCAGCAAGATAGCCACTGTCCAGCCATCCAGCCCACTCCAGTGACCCCAGTGTCTGACACCCTATGCTCCAGGTCTAGCCTGGAGTCACCGCACACCCCCACCATAGGCTTCAGACACAAACCTGACAACAAATCTCCACAGACGGCCCAGGAAGTGGGCACAATACTACTGTCAGCTGGGCTTCAGGAGGGGCTCACTATGGAGGGGTCCACCAGCCAGGAGAAAAGGAGCGGAGGTGGGGATGACCACTGCAAAGACGCCTTGCTGAAGGACCAGGGGGTGCCTGAGGGTTGCGCTGAGGACAAGGAGCGTCTCTCCAGCGGGAGGAGAAGACGATTCACAGGGGATTCGGGGATAGAGGTGTGTGCGTGTGGCATGCGAGGGGACCGTGGTTGTAGTGGAGCGGGGGGGACTGACCAGGACAACAAGGAGCTGAGGGAGCTGGAGCGCCTGCTGGGACGTGAGGAGGGCGAGGAAGAAGAGGAGGAGGAGGATGATGATGAAGAGGAGGCTGGAGACTTCTGTGAAAGTTGTGGTCACCGCACTCCCATTGGCGTGGATGAGGAGCAGGTGCTGGGCGCTCCAGAGAGGCGAGTCGCACATGGGCCCGTCGGACCTGCGGCACCGCTGCAGCCAGCTAACCAAACCTCTAGTGCCTCCCTCCACACTCCGGTGTGCCTGCTCCTCCACACCATCAACGAGCAGGAGGGGCCGCACCACAGCTGCAACACTGAGCCCCAAGGTTGATGCACAGTTACACTAAACACCCCTTCACTACAGTCAACAGAACTCTGGGGAGGGAGTCGAGCAAGTGGACATTCGTCTTTGTGAATGTGAGAGGAGTAAGTGCTTTCTACAACAGATGTGTATTTTATGAATGTGTTGTCTCAGATTGTACAGGTGTGGGTGAGTTAGGAAGTGGGGTTGTTTAGAACCCCCAACCCCTCAGCCGGAATAGTGGCCTTAAACTGTGTATTGTGAGTTATGAGCCATCTGCAGCCTGCATCAATTGATGAGCGCATGCTCCTCACCTCCTTCTGTTGGTTCTACTCGCCAAGAGGAATGCAACGACACAATATTAGGAACTTCTGCAGGTGGGAACTGTGATGTCACAAACAAACAATCACGGACAAGCATGCGAAAGCACACTGCTCATTGAGCGTGGATAACCAATCATAAACATTTCTTGCACTGTTCTCTCTGGCCAGGCAGGAAATGACTCTCGAGTCTGCAAAGAGTCACTCGGAGCAAGAACATTGTGGACGATCGCAATGTGTTGAATCACCACAAAGTGTGTTTATGCAATTTGATACTGTAGTGTACAGGGACATTGATCAAGACTGTGTGGAATGTCCAATGAGACTTGTGCTTCTTTCTAAAGTGCTTTTTCAGATTGAAAGGTTCTGTTGTTGTAACTCTACACTGTTTTGACAGATATAAGTGCATTAACAGATGTTCATGAGGTGTATTACATTTTGCACATATGGTATTTATCATTGAGAGAATGTTAGCTTCAAGTAATGAATACAAAAATCATATCTAAAAACATCCAGTCTTAATTTAGAATATGCCATTTATTTTTAATGAATGCCTTTTTCATAATCTGTCGATGTGCAGTAAATGACGTCAAGAAATCTGCAATGCTATATAGACCTGTGATAAATAGAAAAGGCGGCGGGTGATTTGTCCAAATATTTGTTAGCTTTTCATCAAGTTGGCTAAATTATTGCACTGTGCTTCTTGTTGTGAACGTTCATCAGGTTTTAGTAAAGTTGTCAGTACTTTAAAATATACAGGTAACATTGACCAAAAGGTAACCACTTAACTCTGGTGGCATGTCATTCTAGGTAATATTAATATTATTATTACTATTAGAAAAATATATAGAGAATTCCTTTGTGATTCAACTGCAATGCGGAATATAAAGATTCTGGCTAACTGGCAATTTGTGTCAGGAACTTCACCATCACCACCTTCCTTCACCAGCTATATAAAAAACAAGCCAAAGTAGCGATATGGCAAGTTTCAAGTCATTCTTTAAGGAACAATAAACATTTATAATAGCTTATTACTGATGTCTCATCCACACATATTTCACAATAGCCTGCTGACAGGCAATGCAGTCTTTTTGTTTTGTTTCTGTAATGTGCCCATACATTGCGTTGCTGTCGTAGAAACCGTCTAGCCAACAGCAATTGATAGTCTCTTAACGACTTGTGTTTATACCATTAGATCAGGGGTTCCCAAACTGTGGTGCACGAACGCCCTCTATGGGTGCGTGACAGGAAAAAAGGTAATGGCGGTTAAATGGTGTTATTTAACAAAGGGCAAAATCTGGTAAACACTGTAAGATGTATTGAGCAACTGTGGGAGTATACAACAGCTGCGTGTCTCTCAGTGCAGTGACATTCCGTCATTATTGGCCATAACCATATTATCAAATGTATCATTTTTGGCCAAATACAACGAGTGTTGGGGGGTGTGTCAGCTAGGTCAGGAGGTAACAGAGGACACACACACACACACAAATAGTCAATCTTTGTGTGATATCTACACTAAACATCTTGCTTTTCCATTGAATCTTCAAGGTGTTTAATTACGTAATAATTATATTAAGTAAATAGAAGATGACTGAATTTATGTAGATTTCACTATTTACATTGACAAATTTATATTTATAATTTCAACCTAGATTTAGAAAGGTAAAACGGACAAACAAAAAAGCAAGGGTTGGCACATTGAAGCAGATTAGATAATATATTGGGAAAATGGCAGCTAATATCAAACAAGATAACAAGCAGTGGTGTAGTAGAAGCTTAGAAAACATTAATATTTCAAGCATTAAAATACTTTCTATTGTCAAAAGAAAAATCACCTGTATGCTTTCCGAATCTGGCCTGCACACCTAAAATGCCGTTGTTAAAAAGCTGTTAGCAGTGGATTGATGTATGCCATAAATATGCCATTAGACTATGAATGTACTATGTGAAACCCTGACATGTATTGTTAGCATAAACTTTGTGATAAAATATTGGTTTTATGTGTGGGAATTGTTTGGCCAGCCCAGAATTCGAATGATCAGATTAAAGGGTTTGTGTCATGTCGATGACATGTCTCTATGGACCTCCTTAAAACACTGTAATGCCTAAAAGCACAACATTTTCTTCAGCTAACCTCACAGGCATATACTGTATACTTTACCTTTAGACAGTAAGAAAAACTGTTTAATGCCCAGCATATAGCTGTTGATCACAACTAGATGCTCTGATTCATTATTCTTTCAAGAGTTAAATGAATATTGTACCGAAGCAGACACTTTTCTGAAGTGCTTTAAATATACATAACATGTATATTACATGTGCTTGCTCTTTGTAAGATAAAAAAAAGTAATATTCTTATATTGTGGTCCTTACATATAGTATGAAGATGACCTATTGTTCATAATAGCTGAATCCTTTGTGTACTCTGTATTGTAAAATCTGTTAAAACCACTATTGGCACGTATACAATGTTCTGAGATTTTGATCCAAATACGTAGTTTCTTTAAAAATGTTAACACGTAATCATTAGCTTTGATGTCATGTAAAGACCAGGTCATTTTCTGCATAGCTGAGAAAATAATTGCCTTTCTTGAGACTTGAGTCCCAACATTAAATGTGTGAAGGGTACAAAATGGTGCATTTGACAAATGTTTAGACATCTTTAGAAACATCAGGGGCATCTTGCCAAAGACATTTGTGTTGCTGTGCACATATCCTTTGGATGTTCTGTTCATAAGCCATTTATTACAACAGCCAATATGGATGTTCAATAAACATATCCTTCAAAGCCATGCCAACTGTAATTGTGTTTATTATGACTTTGTGTGAGTGTGAGTGGTTGTTTGAGTGAATATTTCTTCTATAAATGTATTTGTCTATTATCTGGGGGGTTAATTGAGTACTGTAAAGTAGGCTGAAATAAAAAATAATTAAAGAATATAACATGTATATAACATGAATATAACATGTTAGAAATGAACGTTTCCTTTTGCCACCTGAAATCAAATCTTCACAACTTACTGCAGAGGGTGCTATTGAGGCGGAAGTAAACGCAATGTATCAGAGTCAAACGGCTCCCATAGAGTTGACCCGAACTTTAGCCTCGGTTATCGGTACCTTAGACTAGAGTATATAGGTCGGTACCCACTACCCAGGAGGCAGGCTTTTATTTTCGTTCGCATTCGGCACTAGAACATAAGCGAACTAGCTCCCTACACAGTACACACACCACACGGGAAGCAATGGCTGATAAGAGGTAAGGAGCAGTAATAACAGTAGCCCTGGTCCAGAAACTTAATTATTGTAGTAGAAAAATTGACATGAACTTTCTATTTGCTGTATAGTGCATGCTGCGAAAAACGCTTTTCAGACACCACCCTTCATGCTGATGTTAAGGTAACTTTGTTTCATTGATAATTCATTCCCCAAACATTAAATTTGCTTTAAATAGTCTTTCACAGTAGAAGAACAATATCATCATTAGCCCCATATGTGCCCTCTCCCTACGCTCGGAGCTACAGAATGAGCGTAGGGAGAGGGCACATATGGGGCTATATCATCATGAGCCGGTCTACTCTAAACTGCAACCTAGCTCGGACAAATCTCCATGTAATTCGATTTGAAGATATCTAGCCTGTCCTAAACATGTTATAAACACTGAACTTGTTATAGGCTATACATTATCCACGTGACATTTTCCATGTCAGAAATGAATCGATAAAATACATAATATGAGAGAGCACTCAGAGCCTGCTAGCTCTGGTTCATATAATATATTGCATCGGACGGACCCCGACCAGAGCTAAGAGCCTGCCCAAGCCTGTCCTATCCCCGTTTGAACCAACTTAAGCAGAGACTGAGGTTCCAAAGGGGGCTACCCAACAAGGCTCCAGACTTCCCAAAACAAACTGGTCAGGCTTCTACTGGGCTTTTTAAAAACAAATAGCAGCAGCAGTCTTTTGCAGTCATTTTGGGACAGTCTTTTCTCAAGACTACCGGGTATTTAAAAAGCCTCAGATTTAAGATGTGTTTAAGAAGGGTAATGCTCTGTGCCTACAAGTTCAAGTTAGTCATGTTGCAAACACTGAATTATAAAGTTTAGTCTACCTATTATTATGTAAAAATGTAAATACTGTAAAACTGTAACTTTGTGAAATATGTTATTCACATGTTTGTCCACAGGATTACTACGGCAAAGTTCTAAAGAAAAGTTCTGACTTGAAGACCAACGCCTGTGTGACCCCAGCCAAGCCTGTCCCTGCCTTCATAAGACAGGCTTTGAAGAGTGTGCATCCTGAAGTCTCAGATAAGTTAGTGGATTGTTGTATGATTTACTGTTACATTGATTGTGTTCAATTTAGGTAAAAAAAAGATGGTAAAAAGAAAGAAAAAATGTATTGCACACACGTGCACGTTAATGCACGCAAATCCCCCTCCCCCATGGGGGAGGGGGATTTGCGTGGCATCTGAAGGTCCCCCCACCTTCAGAATTCAGATACCCTATGACACCCCTGCACGCACACACGTGCGCGCACACAGGCACACACACACACACACACACACACACACACACACACACACAGGGTAGACCCTGACTGCTTTCTGAGTTAACCACTTGAACCCTGGCGCAGATCTACAGTATCACAATCCATCGCACCTGTGAGCTTGTAGATCGGCTATTTCCAGCAAAGATATTTAGTGTCGAGTTGAAACAGGAGGGGGCCTAGTATAGAGCCCTGGGGGACTGTCTCTGGTCTGGTAAGTATAGGTTTTAAGTGGTTCATCCCGTCTTAAATTGGCAATTTATTTCAGATACTATGGGTGTGGCCTGGTGGTGCCAGAGTGCTTGGAGGGGTGCAAGGTGCTGGACATAGGCGGCGGGTGCATAAGGCTAGGGAAGGCTTAGCCTTCCCAAAAATTATGCTGGGTATTTTTTTAAATATATATAATATATGTGCGCAGCATTATAGAAGGCTATTGTGTTTGTGTGTGTGTGTTGTCGCTGCCCCCTGGTGATCGCTGATCGGATATAGGCTATACACTATACAGCAACTGGCCTAATCAGCATATGATTGACTAGCCTACTATTGGTATGTCTGTAAACCTCGTCCTTCCAGTCGCTTTGTAGGCAGCAAAGAGTAGCGCGCGCTGGTTTGTTTTGGGAAACAGCAAAACGCAAAATGTCTTTTTCAAGGCAAAGATAAAGTAGCCTAATTCAGAAGAAGAAGCTGTGAGTCGGCTGTCAGAACTCAGTGCCCGCACGGTTCACAGTTCACACCACTGCAGCAACACTGACACGTTCAGCGGAGTGACTGCTGTCTCTGTGCCGTCTAAGAGCCATGAGCCGCGACTCCCGGAGGGGCAGCAACACCGCCGGGTAATCTACACTGACTGACTCGAGACTTGAGAAAAAGACGTCCAAAAGTCGTTGTCTGTGTATAGGCTAATTCATTGGTAAAAGTATGCTAAATAACTCATTTTTAGACCATCTGGGAAATAAATAAATAAATAAATCCGCGGCGGCGGCCTCGCTCCGCTCGGCCGCGAGAGTCCCCCCCCAACGCAATTCCATAGCCTACCCAAAGGTAAAACGCACCCGCCGCCTATGGTGCTGGACCTTGGTAGTGGAAGTGGCAGGGACTGCTATATGCTGAGCAAGCTGGTGGGGGAGAGGGGCCATGTCACTGGCATTGACATGACTGATGACCAGGTACATTGGTTTGACTATAGGATGAAGGTCTGGGCGATATGGGGGAAAAAATCCAGTATTACCAAACACCTCTATCAGCATTGTGACGATAATATAATATTTTATTTTGAATTCATGTAAAAAAGTGGAAAAAACGAAATGATCACGAGTCACAACGTGCTACATCTTTGAAAATAAGATAAATTGTTACAAAAACTCATATTGTGATATTGCGCAGCTTTATGATGACAGACTGAGTGGCCTCAGTTAACCCCTGCAGACCTTGAGGGCATCTGCTAATGTAACACAGCCTGCCTTTAGAGATGTTGTAAATATTGTTAAAGTTTAATCTCTTATATTATTAACCTTGAAGTATAGATTATTAAATTGAATACTTTATTATTTTATTACCTAGCTAAATTATGTTCAGTTCTCCAATTCGTGGTGGTGCTGTTAATACTAATCATACCATATTGTTTCATGCTCTATGTATGAATGTTTCAAAACAAGAAATCAGAATTGAGAAATCTGATTGTAATCAGGAGTTATACTTTGCCCTGGCTTGATTAGATAAACACTTTCCAAACCACTTAAACATGTCTGTTGTCTTCTAGCTTGAAGTTGCCAGGAAGTATGTGGACTACCACATGCAAGAGTTTGGCTACAAGAAGGCAAACATCAACTTCGTCCAGGGTTACATTGAAGCTCTGTCAGAGGCTGGGCTTGAAAAGAACGCCTTTGATATTATCATGTAAGATCACCAATATACCGTAAAGCCTAATTTATGTTTAAGTGGCAATGGTGTCACTCAAATGTTTATATATAATAACAATTGTTTCAACACAGACTTTGTCGCCAAATCCGGCTTTACGACCTTCAGTACCATGCAGTAAAATAATGGACATAACTTTGTTGGTTATTTTGTCCTTTAGTTCCAATTGTGTCGTGAATCTCTCTCCTGACAAAAAGAGGGTACTGACAGAAGCTTACCATGTTCTCAAGGTATGGTCACTATTTTGTAAACTCTCTAATCGTGTCACCAAATATGAGAAAGATGGACTGTCGTTTCTTTAGGAATCAACCCCATTTCCTAACTATGTTTTACCCTGAGTTTAAATAATCACTGTTGAGATTAAAGGATTTATTTTAATGTAATTTAATTAGGAAATGTTCCGAGTCATGTGGCATCAGTTCACAAATATGCACAGTACATATGATCACACAAGTGATGATGAAGTTCCTGTAGTTATCATGCACAGCAGATGCAAAACAAACAATACACTAACAACTAGGGATGTCCCAATCACGTAGTTTTGCTCCTGATCCGATTCCGATCATTTGATTTATTTGTATCTGCCGATACCGATCTTTCCGATATTCTTTATAGAACACTTATCCCATATCACAATTATGCAATATCCAAAATCACAAACAATATCCAGTCTAATATCATCATATGGATATAATATTGATACTAGGGATGTCCCGGTCATTTGAAAATGATGTGATCCGATCGGGACAACACTACTAACAACTTATTTACATATTACTGTCTATGTTGTTGTTTAGGATGGTGGTGAGCTGTACTTCAGTGATGTCTACAGCAGTAGCAGACTAACAGATGAAATAAAAAATCACAAAGTCTTGTGGGGTATGTTGCTTGCTACCTACAGTTCAACCTTTCATACTTTATATGGTTTGGCGATGAATGGATCTAATTTGAGGTATTCTCAGGGCGTATGCTACATCTCCCCTACCAAATATGGGCATTCCGAAACACCCCATAGTACAAAAAGGCTGATCTGGTGGCGGATGAGCAGCAATGTAAGAAACGGCAGCAGTTTCCTGACTGAACTGCATGCATCATGCACAAACAAACGCCTGTCATGAGAAAGTTGAGAAACACAAGATAGTGTCACACTAACAGAATTTATGGCATTTATCTTAACAGGCGAGTGTATAGGCGGAGCGCTCTGGTGGGAGGATCTCCTCCAACTGGCTGAGGAGGTGGGCTTCAGTCATCCACGGCTGGTCACAGCCAGTGAGATCACAGTGGACAACAAGGACCTGCAGGACATCCTTGGTTGGACTTTTGTATATATATATAACTTTATAATATAATATATAAACTTTATATAATTTTTTGACAGTATACAATAAAACCTTTCTAAATCCAAAACGTCTGGCGAGAATAGATGAATGTCAATCAATATAAAACAGACACGGAAGTAATAATTAATTAATATTCATTAATATATTATTACTTAATTAATATTGGATTTTTAAGTTTTTTTTTGTTACTTACTACTATTTTGTTACTGTTGCTGCTAAAATATTAACGAACCTAAAGCTGTCTACTTGTACAGGTATTAATTTTAACAAGTATTTAACAAATACAAATCTTTCATCTTTTGGTTTATGCAATTCATATCACACTGTCTGAAGTGAATGCTTCTTTCAGAGACTCAGTACCAGGCAACATTAATTATTTTTCACCTGTGGGTGCAGGGGACTTCAAATTTGTCTCGGCCACATACCGACTGTTCAAGGTCTCAAAAAATGGTGCCAAGGCATGTCAAGTTGTATACAATGGGAACATCACAGGGGAAGAGAACGTCCTTGAGTTTGACTGCCAGTATACGTTTAAGGTCAGTACTATTTACTGCAACTGAAGAAGGACTTCACAAGCTGCTAAATGTCTTTAGACACTTATGCCCCATTAAACTGCATAATGCTGCATGTGCCTGCCTGTTTATAATACACAGGTGAATGAGATCGTGGAAGTGGATGAAGCAATGGCCAGCATTCTGACCCATAGTAGATTTGCGGAAGAGTTCACTTTCCAACCACCAGGAGCGCCCTCTGAATCCTGCACAGTCAAGCCTAAGGTTAGAATCATAATAAGCACCCTGAGTTTTGACTATCTTGCCATCACTAGTCTCGCGTATCCATACAATCAGAGATCTCCACCTACTGATGCGGGGAAAACCATTGATAACAAACCTATACCAACTGCTTTGAAAACCAATCTTTATACACTCCCAAATTATATGAAGGACCGTCCTAAAATCTTGGCATTTGTGGACCACGTCATCATGCTCATTGCTCAAGTCATCACTATGACTCAGCCATAACCATATAAGGAGTTCCCAATGCCATGCATCAAGAAACACCGTCTCCTCCGGGTTTTTAAACACCTGTTGGATAGAAATGACGCTAGTGCGTGGCTTCAACTTGTAGCGTCGGCAAAAAAACGGAAACGCAACAAGTTGAAGCCACACACTAGCGTCATTTCCATCCACCAGCTGCCTAAAAACCATGAAGAGACGCCTGCTCTAGGCATTCTCTTGCAGCCTCTTGACGCTTAAGTGTGCCTGCACCCATTGCGTTTTTATACATTTCTGAATGGTTTCCACCCAGTTTTAGCCCCTTCTTGAATTCATATGTCACCAGATGTATCAGTAGGCGAAGATCTTTGTTCATCATGCTATGCGAGATTATCTCACCACGTGATCTTTGGGCACTAGAGGTCAGTATTTTGGTGTCCGTTTCAAGTATGACACACCTAGAGAGCCCCACTATCTAGCTAGGCATTTAGCCTTGCATAGTGTCCACACACACACACACACACACACACACACACACACACACACACACACACATACATTATTCACAGGCTCAAGGTCAGGCAGCTGTCTTGGATTCATAACCAGACTGTGGACTCATGCTGGTGAACCTTGAACAGGAAGGAATGTTCTTCCTTCAGCCAATCAGTTCTTGTGACCACTCATTCATACACAAGCATCCATAAGCACACCTCTATTTAGATATTTTTAAGACAGAATACAACGACAAAACTTAAATTATTGGTCACACTATGACACCTTTTTCTCTTTTGATTTCAAAAGATCCGAAAGATATGTGCTGTCCATTCAAATCAATTGCTGCTTGACCTTTGGACTTCAGTCTTTAGATCTCTTTCTCCAATCAATGGAATGCAACGTGAGGATAGTAATAAATAGCCTTTGGTCTTGTTCATACACTGCGTACAAGCACAGCTACTGTGGCATGCTGATAGGATGAACCACCAATGTCCGATAAAAGAGCTGCTGACTCATAGTAAAGCCAAAGGAGCCATAAATTCAAAGACTTAAAGTGCAAACACAAATTGTCCTGCAACATGCACAACATTGAACAAGCTCATGGGTGGTCAACTATTAAACAGTCAAGGAGAAAAGGAGCACACCTGAAATATTTAGTAGAGTAGAGTATTTCTTTCATCTCACCAATTTCACCTTTCTGTTTCAAATTCTATTTTGTAGAATAGTTGAGAAATGTACATTGATTTCTTGTGTGTATCTGCATGTGGGGCTTTCAATAATGTATGTGTATTACTGTCCATTTAGGTAACAATAATAATGTGTATAATGTATGTACGTGTATTACTGTCCATTTAGGCAACTGTAAATCCTTTTGAGCTGATGATCCAGAAACTGGGAACTGGAAGTCCAGCTTCAACCACAGGAGGGTGCGGCGGCCCACGTTCGTCTGCCTGCTGTAAATGAAAGAATCCAAAGAGAAATGGTGGCTTCTGCTTCACATTACATTATCCTGTGTCTTAGTTCTGATGCCTTTAAAATGTATTGAGAATAGGAATGCCAAGATTGATGTGTGGATGTACAATGTCATGTGATTACTTTAAGTCTATAGATTCCATTCCTCATGGAAATACAAATTGTGCATTTCAGTGGTAGCAAGTAACTACCAGTAAGTACCTTTTACTCAAGTACTGTCTAATTGAGTACAGGTTTGAGGTACTGTTAATTTAGTTGAGTGTGCCCATTTGTCAATATGTTATAGGCTACTAAAATATATCTATAAATATTGTACCGTTTTATATTTCGGCTATTCAAAAATAACTATTGTACACAATGCATTGCGAGCTTGTAGATCAGCAATTTTCTGAAAAGTTTGACACACACACACATATATATATATATATATATATATATATATATATATATATATATATACATACATACACATATTCTGTTGCATAATACTAATATCCACTGCATAACCCAGTAAAAGCAAATGTATCATCATGAGGTTCATACAGTCATAGTAGGGAATCTGTTTAAAATATGAACCTATTTTCTCCTTTGTTTTGTGTTGGGAAATTCTAAACTACATTGGGTGATCAATGTGATATCCATACCATGGCTACTGAACAGATGGCAATATAGTTACATTTATTATATAAGTAATAAATCAACCCTGCCAAATGTATCTTTGAGTCTTGTGCATGTAATATGAATACTGCGATTGATATTGTTCTGTTTATAATGATTAATTATACATTTATAATGAGCCTATAGTACCTTTGATGCAGGACTGTTAGTGATGGAATGGAAAGTAACTTAAGTAGCAACAATTACTCAAGTAGCCTACTCTACTTAAGAAAAATGTACCTCAAAATTAGCTTGAGTATTTCTATTTATTTTTGTATACTTTAAACTAAGGCTATAGCCTATACGTTTATACAGAATATTCTGATAATTTCAAGAACTACCCGGGCAGTATCATTTGCAGACAAATATTGCACTTTTTAGCCATTTCACTTATTTGCCAGCTTTAGTTAGGCTACTTTGCAGACTTAGATTATTGATACAAAATGTATATTAACTGATAAATTATGATTATTATTATTATTATAGGTTTAAACTACCCAGCAGCACAAAGCCTAAAGTAGGATAACAGCCCCTCCTTTACCACCTGCTATACAATAAAGTGAATCCGATTTGTCTGCATAATTAGGACCTTCACGTTATAATATGTGAAAGTCCTACATGCAGATCAATCGGATATATAACGGTTATATAATTATAATGCAGGGTACTATACTGTATTATCTGTATACATATTTTTGGATGCAGGACTTTCTTCATTGTGCATGGTATTTCAACTTGTACTTCTGCACCACTTGACTGTTAAAAACCAACTCCATCAAGTGAAATTTTGCTTTAAAGTTTGATTGTAGACCTATTCTTCCTTGGCAAAAACTGCATAGACCTAGTCATGCGCACCACGACTTTTGAGCACAGAGCCCTCACTCATGGAACAAACGAAACTAATGAGTGGAGGGCGCTACTAATTACTAGTAATTAGTCTATTACAATAGTGAACCACAGTGGCAATTTCAGTCACTCAGTCAGATCTGCCTGCAGCAGTTTGATGTCAGCCTGGTTATTTGGTATCGCAATTATGATTGAATACTAATTCCAATATTGGATGTCTTGTGTCGCATGGTGGTAAAATCTACACCCGTAGCAATGTGACGCATTGTGAGCTTTGTATACATAACATTTTTGAAACATCTCTCCTACTGTCCTACAATGACATGCGGAAAGTAAAGTAAGGACCCCGGCCCGGGTTGAAAGAGGAGAGTCCTGTTTATAGCGTTTTCTTACTGTGGAATTTGATTTGTTGAAGAGACTGTGAACTCCCCGCCCCTGATCAGCTGCTGCATTGATTGGACGGTGCCGTCGCCTGTCTCAGGGACATCAGGGGGGCACACAGCCCTCCGCTCATCAAGGATCAGTTCAGTATCGGACGAGGAGTGGAAGCAAGCAGGTCCCCGATGCACGACACACGGCCACCCTCGGCGGAGATGACGGCGGACTCCGATTGGCTCTGATTTTTAAAAACCCCTTTCATTCAGGAGGTTGGGTTGCCCATGATCAATATGGCAGAACCGTCAGCCCCAGTACCGGCCGCTGCAAAAATGGCGTCACTTAGCCGGGTTCGAGCTCTGACTGTGATTTTCTTAACTGTCAGCGGCTGTTTGGTCACCCCGACAAGTGGCAAAGAAGGGTCAGAGCCGGAGACTGTCATCATCGGCCTCCGACTGGAGGATACGGACGACATTTCCTTCATGGATAGGGGCTACCTGCGGGTGAGTGAACGGTCCCGGGTGAAATTAAGGATCTACGGGCAAAACATAAACAACGAGACCTGGTCCAAAATTGCATTTACGGAACACGAGCGGAGCCGATCTATAGGGAACGTTGACAGCTCGTCAGGGGACAACCAGAGCCAAGAGGATACATCTGGCTTGCATCCCTGCGGCATCAGGACTTCGGATATAATCATATTGCCGAGCATCATCCTGAGTCGCAAGACGTCAGGGATAGTTGAAATTGAGGTCAAGCCACTTCGAAAGACGGAAAAGAGTAAAGCGTATTACCTGTGTATCGCCACCTCGACGCCAGCCGTGGCTGGAATGCATGATCCGTGGACGGAAAACACATGGATCTATCACGATGGAGATGACACAAAAGTCATAGTGGTGGAAGAGAAGAAGTTTCTCCTGCCCTTTTGGCTCCAGGTTATCTTCATTTCCATGCTACTCTGCCTCTCAGGCATGTTCAGTGGGCTGAACTTGGGGCTGATGGCTCTGGACCCCATGGAGCTCCAAATAGTCCAGAATTGTGGCACAGAAAAGGAGAAGAATTACGCCAAAAAGATAGAGCCTGTCAGGAGCCAAGGGAATTATTTACTTTGTTCACTTCTCCTCGGAAACGTGTTAGTGAATACAACACTGACCATATTGTTGGATGATATTGCTGGTTCTGGGTTGATTGCAGTGGTGATGTCTACCATTGGAATAGTCATCTTTGGCGAAATTGTGCCCCAAGCTATCTGTTCCAGGCACGGCCTTGCTGTAGGCGCAAACACAATATTCCTTACTAAATTCTTCATGCTTCTCACCTTCCCCGCTTCTTACCCAGTCAGCAAACTGTTAGATTATCTGCTGGGTCAGGAGATAGGGACCGTGTACAACCGGGAGAAACTTCTGGAGATGCTGCGAGTGACAGATCCCTATAACGATCTTGTCAAAGAGGAGCTGAACATCATTCAGGGTGCCCTGGAACTTAGGACTAAGACGGTGGAGGATGTGATGACACCGCTGAGGGATTGTTTCATGATTCCAGCTGATGGCAATCTTGATTTTAGTACCATGTCTGAAATCATGGAGAGCGGTTACACTCGCATCCCAGTGTTCGAGGGTGAAAGGTCTAACATAGTGGATCTACTGTTCGTAAAGGACCTAGCATTCGTTGACCCAGATGATTGTACCCAACTTAAAACGATTACAAAGTTTTACAGTCACCAGTTGCACTTTGTATTCAATGACACCAAGCTAGATGCGATGCTGGAGGAGTTCAAAAAAGGTGAGTTGGGTTTCTGAAATTATATTCATAGTCATACATTTATTTTTTCAGAGAGCACATTGTCATTTTTACCCTGCTGGGTTCTTCAGATTGAACATTGGGTTGAGTGCTAATTAATGACAATTAATCAAGTGTATTACACTTACATAATAAGTCACATATCGTTTTACATCAATGTAGAGTTTTGATTTTAAAGTGACAAAAGTGATTGCATGAAAACATTTAATCTTTTTGTAGAATGATGGAGGATGATGAGGTTATATGTAATACTAGAATAACATTTAAAAGACAGCCTGTCCTAAGAAGGCTCTAAACACATTGTAAACCATTGTGCTACTGTGTACTCAAGGTCAAGGTGTGAGTGTAATGGCAACATTTCCAGTTAGAACCTTATTTTCTGGAATTAAAAGAGGGGGAGAATTCCCGATCTCACACGATTTCACAAGACATTCCGGGTACTCAAAGGAAAAGTGGCAGAGGGGGTGAGAGGGGGTGTTGAGCACATGGGCAGTCTTATCGGAACTGCCTGATTATATTAGTCACCACACGACTCCGGTAGGGGCGAGAAGCACTTGTTGTGGCCCCTCTGATCGCTTCTCGTAAAGGGGAGGGTAAGGGGGTGTTATCTTTAGACACATCACTTCCATTCTGTGTTCACGTTCACACTGTTCTCACTCTCTCTCCTCCTCTCTGTGTTCTCTGTCTGACTTGGGTTTCCCTTCTCCTCACTCTCTTCATTCATTCAACTTTTTAGCCCCCCACCCACCCCCACCATGATCACCACAACTTTGGATTTGTGAATGCATTTAGGACATGTGGGAATGGTGCAACAGCAGTGCTAAGGTTATCAGGTGGGGGCATCTTGTTTGAGAACCTGCTTAAATCCCTCTCTCCCTCTCTTGTGCTTGCCTCTGAGTGATGGTGGCGATAACTCCTTTTGTCCAGCCCCTGGAATGCAGTTGTGTGGATAATGAATAACAGCCCCTAAAGCCCCTGTGTGCTGTGTGTATGTGCATGGCACTCAAGAAAGATGTTTACCTCACCACAGTTTACCTGATGGTTTGCATATTTACTCCCTCTTTGTGGCCTCTGACTAACTTATTACCGGCTCATTGTTCGTACATTTGTGCAAGTTTCTTGTTTCCCTGTAATGACGAATGTCCAAACATGTAATTACAGTAGGAGTAGGCAATGATGCACTGAGCCAAGGTGCCTGAAACTGGTGGCCAGAAAATAAAATAGACTAATAGCTTCTAATAGCAAATTATACATTTAACAAAATAAAAAAAATCACACTTGTGTGAAGTGAGGGGCGTCTTTTTTTGTCCATAGACAAGATTATGGACTTTGTAGCCTGGGCACCATTTCATTTCGGTATGAGCCGGATGATATGCTACGTCACGTTGTATGCAGCTTCCCAAACAGGATGTACCCAAAATAATCCCCCCTCCCCCGCGATCAAAATGTTAGTTCCCCCCATAGAGTATTGGTCCCCCCCCGACTTTACTCGCCAGTTGCCATTGTGCCGCACTCTCGCTACGCTATGTATTTTAAAATTCAACGAAACTAAAGTACGCCGCATCAGAAGCATATTAATTGGTAGGAACTAACATTTTGATCGCGGGGGAGGGGGGATTATTTTGGGTACATCCTGTTTGGGAAGCTACCTACAACGTGACGTAGGCATATCATCCGGTCCCGGACTTTTGGAACAGAGACCAGGCTTTCCTCCGAGGCGGTGGAAAGCCTGGTGATGCGAGGTTATGGACTTTGTAATGTTTGTTTTAAGTATTCCCACCCGAGGAATCATGCGTGGGGCGGCATGCCCCTCACCCCACCATTATTGGTGTGTTTGGGGTGCATGCTGATTTTTGGGGGTTCATGCAAGAAACACATGACAATCTTCAAAAGTCATGTATTGGAAGGGCTAGCCTAGCACCAGTATTGGAAATTAGGTCTTGCTTTACACACCAAATTATAATGAGCATTACATAATATACAGTGTTTTGTTTCCTTTCTTCACATTTGTTCATAAGTTAGCAGTGTGCATATTTGTCTTTCGTTGCTTTGTTGTATGTATGTATGTATGTATGTATGTATGTCATTCCATCACTCAGTCTGTCCAACACTTTGGTCACAGGCGAGATAACTCGAAAACCACTGCCTGCATGAGCTGAGCACATTAATGGTTCCTGAAGGATAAGGCTTACTAATATGGTGACCTCATGGCCTTTCCTCTAGCATCACCCTCAGGCCAAAGGTTTGCAGGGACATCATGGTGGAACTCTTGGATTGTCATAGAATGTGCAGAGCACTTTCGTGGTCCCCGGAGGATGAGTCCTACTGATTTTGGTGACCACAACATGGCCTCTCCTCTATTGCCACCCTCAGACCAAACTGTAGTGGGGACTCGGGTGTAACCTAAGGATGCACTTCTTTGGGCTGACTGGGTATAAGGAGTTGGAGTAGCATGGCGTCTATGGGCATTTTCTGCTGGTTATTAATTTATACTGAGTGAAAGTAGAGCAATACTTACAGAGCAATCGTATTATGTATAACAAACACAACAATGTTTGCCTTAGATTCTAAGGCAAACATTGTTGTGTAGGATGTCATTTTATCACATCTGCCGATATAAGGCTTAGAACGGCAGATGTGATAAAATGACATCCTACGTCCAGGCAGCTACATAACATGATGAAATATGAATATCTTCCACTACATTTACAGCAAGCGGTCTAGTTATATTTGGCCATGCTTTAACCACTCATGGCTGTAGTGATGCTCATTTGTGTCAGTATGTGTACCGGTATGTGTGTCCACTTGTCTTAATCTGTTTGAATATACTGAGCAATAATACACTAAAGCAATTAAAGGCCAGTTGGTAGTATGAAGCACTGTGTGGATGGAGTGTCAGTAAGGTCCCTGGGTTCCTTTTCCTGGCATCGGTCCAGGGGGAATTCGCCTTTAGCTTCTCTTGGAAGGCAAAAGCAACCGTTTTAAAAAGAGTTGCTGAGGCAAAGTTTCATGTCAATCTGGCTCTGTTCACAGCACACACGTAGTCGAAAGTGCTTTGTATTATAAGTCATTGTTAATTAATTTGACGGTGCTTGTGGAGCTGCATGGTCGTTGAAAAAAGAAAAGAAAAAAGGATGGCCATGTGTGCTGGAGCACCTGGGGAAGCCTACAACATTGTTTCACCTTTGACTTGAATTTTTGAGTACCTTTCCTATTGGCAAAGATATTTTCTTGATATTTATAGACTAGATGATCTATATCATTAGAATTTCATATTGTCAACTTACAGTACCATTGTATTATTGTACAGGATTTCATGGCAGGCTACTCAGTAACAACAACACTAAACCAGCATCAACATAAATGAAGTAAAAGAATGAATAGCGTAGTAATACAAGCAATACACTCAAACCTTCAGACCGGTGAATCTGGACTGGAGTATTGAATTTGATAAAAAATGTATGAAAGGGACAATACTGTATACAGTGCAATTGTCTCATTGCAAGGACTCTGCTTTGGTCAACATTTACGTTAACTATCCCCATTCCAGTATCTGTAAGGTATGACAGTTGTTCAGTAATAGATATAAATCCACAAAGAAAAAAATGAGAGGCTTAATTTAGACATTGTAGTCATTTTCAATCTGCAACCTTTTAATTTGACATAGACTCCTCTGTGGAAACTTCTGACCCCGTTGTTAATTGCTTTCTGTGATTGCAACAATTAGTGTCTATCAACCCGGGGGCACTTGACAAGCTGCAGGGTTAACGCTTATTAATGAGTGGTTCAGCTTGTGTTGCTTGCAACCAACTCAGGAAAATCAGCTGCTTTTCAAAGTTCAAGTGATGCCCTGTATTTATATAATGAAAATGAAAGTTGGTCTCCCACTACCATGTATTATAGAAGGCTCTGTCTTTTTGTGCAATAAGGTTTAATTGGATAAGTATTCCTACTCTAAAACTTTTTTGAAGGTATTCACAGTATTTTACACATTGTTTGAAATGTCCTTGACTCCTTGTCCTTGTAACAGTTTGCTCCAACTAAACATGGTTCTTATAATTGTATGTATAATCCATTATTTCAACAGTTGCACCCCTACTGAAAATATTTTTTTAATCAGGCTAGTATAGCCCTATTTTATAACAATGCATAAATCCACTGTTGAGTAGTATTGGCTCTAACCTAACCAGGGTACATCTTTAGACTGTATTCCCTGATGTAGAAGGGCCTACGTGATGCTTGACACATCTTGATTTAGTTCCTTGCTTTCTGCAATATAGGCCAATCTCTGCTTGACAACATATTCAACTGCTTTTGCAGATTCCTTGCACTGTACTTTGTCTTAAAGGTTTTGTCTTAAGCCATCTGTGTGAGAAGTAATTTGCTTATAATGTTTTGGCCTACCTGGCTCATTTGCTGATGATTTATCATAGTACATGTGCAGAAAGCATGTTTGGTTGGTTACCCTTGGTGCTAACACTGAACTAAGAGGTGGGATTAAATGGCGTCATGTTGGCAAGAACAGTCATGATTCCTGGTGAGGGATACCCCTTTGAACACAGCATGGCTTCTCCCTGCGGGCCTCTCTCTTTATCAGGACAGGACTGATCAAGTTTTCTTCTTAGTTTTGTACACAATCTTGCAGAAGAGAGCAGTGGCAATACATTGTCTCAAACAGGGAGTTTCATCCCCCCCCCCCCCCCCCCCGTTGATAAATATTCTTAAATACATTTAAAGAATGCCGTTTTATGTTACTGTAAATTCTGACAATTGAAAATAATTGAAATTAATTTAAAAAAATCATCTTTTAATATCGGTTATCGGCCTATTTGGTCACTACTAGATTGTAGAATTTTAGCTGTTTTTGTACATTTTTAATAGGGCTTAAGTGGTTAAGTTACAAAGGTTTGTTAAAATATGCCCAGATGTGTGCGATTGACATGTTGTCTGGTTAAAACTGTGGGTCTTCCTTGTGCTTGTGTTTTAGTTTGATATGTAAAAACGCTGGCCTTTCAATTGGCCTACATTCCTCAAATTCTGGTTCAACATGGAGTAGGACTTTAAGACCTGATTAGTACAACAGCAAAGTGTGAATCTAGCCCCAATGCATTCACTAAGCTTGTCTGATCGGGCATTATGACTTTTCAGGTTTCACACGTTCAGGTACCTCACACCACTCATCCAATCGAAAGAAACAAACATGTCTTAAGTTGGGACTGGTACTGTAGCTACTGAGATGCCTGCTCGTTGCTAGTGTCCTACAACTCCTGTTATTGTGGGCCACCTTGCAAACAGTTCTGTCACTGTCAGCTTGGTGCATTTAGCAATAGATGGGGAAAAAGCTTTATCCTCCAAATTTGCCTCAGTTGTCAGACCGGTCTTTTGCCTGCAAAAGCAGCATTTAAGATAAATTGTGCCATTGGCTATTCATTAAAATGAATCACAATGAGGGTACTATTCCCCCACAGGGATTTTTTTTAAAGCCTAGAATGAAAGAAAATTTGACAGAAATGTTCCCTTATGAATAGCTTTTGATCTAAACCTCTATGACCTGTCCTCCTCTGCACTCTTCTGGTGAAAAGTCCTTTATCTCGTGTGTACAGATGCATCAATAGTGTGCTTATCACAGTGACAAGAGACTTTCACTTTAGTTTGTGTTTGCCAATTTTCACTTCCAAAGTGAGTCAAGAATAAGGGCTGATTCATACTCCTATTTTAGAGCCGAATAAAAGTCGGTTCGGCTCTGTAGAGCCTACAATGTGACGTCATTTGAGGTTCGGGGGGGGGGCGGGTACCTTTCCTAAAGTCGTCTCTTCGGTGCTACTGAACATTTCTGACGAGCCGAAATCATTTCGGCACTACAGCGCCGAAACAGCGGTAAAATAGGAGTATGAATCGGCCCTAAGCCGAACACCAAACTGGAATTTGGTGGAAGTGGAAGCATGCTAACTTCCAGGGGAAGTTCAAACGCTGGAAACTTTCTGCCTTAGGTCATGAGTGGACCAGGCTTTTCTCTTCGCAGATGAGTAAGGCTGGGACCAAGGCTATCTTGAAGTCAAATCTGCATTATTTCAGTGCACTGTTTATGGTTGTGAACTTCCGCGTGCATCACAGAGCGGATGTTCGGGAAAGTCCCGGAAAAGATGCGCTGTGATTGGCCAGTAGTCACTTGAGTGGCAGCATGGCGTAGCGTGCCTTCCACACTTCCGGCGCACTTCCGCCCCAGCTTGCCCAGAGTGTAAATCTTTCTGCCCTCCTGTCAACACACATGGCTCCAACGAACTGCAGCGGCCAATGAAGCATCTATTTTGTTTTATATTTATGGTTTGAAGGACCCGGAAAAACCCAACAGTTGGTGTCCAACATGCTGAAGTGCTAACGAGCGCTCAATGTTAAACCCCAGCTGCGCAGAGTTTACTGATGCTAAATTCACGGGCCGCCTGCAGTTCCAGCTTTGACCACTACGTCTCGGTGGCTTCAACGTTGGCCAGCCGCTCCGGGGGCTTGGATTGCACCAATGACTGTCTTAAACCACTTAAACCCTTTATTATAGTTAGTAAATAAATAAGTTGACAGAGTTGGGCTCTTAACATGGTCCACTTTTCTCTCTGCACAAAATCCATTTGGTCCATTTTTCTCTCTGCACCAAATCTCTCAGCTGAAAATAGTCGATCTAGATCGTCGAAGCTCACAATTGCATTGCGAGTCAGTGATGTATTGTGAGCATGTAGATTGGCTATTAGCAGCAACTTGTACAAACTACAAAATGTATGCTTGTAAGTCTGTTTTGCATTTAAAGTGATTAAATCTGTCAGCGGGGTTTATAAATATTGAACCCATGAAAAGTACTAACAAGAGCTTGTGACAAAATAACTATTTAACTACATTGGATCCACTGTCCCCCCCGTTTCCTGAAAAGTAACAGTTCTGAACATACGTTTCCACCCGACAGCGACATTGCAACATAGGGAATGCCTGCTGTGCTTGTTTCACACCCACCACAGCATATGTATGTACCCCTCAACTGACCACTGCAGTCATTTGGCAGATTCTCATTTCTGAAGCCCTGAAGCAGGGCTTTGGCAGCGTTGTGTTGGGAATCTAAGCAAGCAGCAGCAGAGGCTGCTACCAACACGGGTTGCTTAGGATCTGTAGCTATGCACTATTGAGGAGAAAAGAAGTGTTATTATGCAATCCAGTTACCAGCCACCCCCACTCTCCTTTTTAAGAAGCTGTTTCCCAAACAGAGATCGTATGAGACAAATGTGTTTTTAACCTTGTGGGGTAAAAACAGTAACAGGTTGCATAGACCTGTTATAGACCTTATTGTTGATGTTGACATTAAGGAAGTGCAATAAAATGAGAGCTCAATACAAATAAGACAGACATGAACTACTTTGAACACAGAGCTACATAAATCTCTACAGAGCAAGCCCCGACCACATACCCACGCAGAGCAAATATAACAATAACAATAATAATAATTATAATAATAACGATCTGTATGTCAAATAAAGTAATGTTATGTTTTTAACATAAAATAGGCTACAATGTATTTGTATAATAGCCTTTTTGGCCATTTTGGCATTCATGCTTTGTCTGGCCCTGCCTTTGTTTTGTTTTGTTCTATGTGTGCAACACTGTCTGTGTTTGGTCTGGTCTTGGTTTGGGAACTTTGTTTCTGCGGGAACTTTGTTTTCAATTGTAAACCAATTAAACCAATGAATTAGTTACAGACCTCCCCAAACTGTCTTCCACCTAGTCCAGCATTTGTGTGGAGAGTCAATACAGTGGGGAGTAATGCTGTAAGGTTTTCACATAATAAATAAATAAATAAATAAATACAATGAGAGAGAGAGAGAGAGAGAGAGAGAGAGAGACAGAGACAGAGAGAGAGAGAGAGAGAGAGAGAGAGATTATCAGGCATGCTGCCAGCCTGATGCTGCATGCCCAAAGTTTGACAGAAAAAGGGCAATGACAAATGGGTAGGTGATAATTTGTTGATCATATCCATTAGCTTATCTATTCACAGAGACAACTACCGATAGACAAAATAATTTGATTAAGTTAATAAACATTACTGTCGACAGCGAGTTTGCACAGAACCGGAATAGGTGCCATTCTGTGAACCGCTGAAGTTAACACCTTGAGGGTCCGGGCCTATTTAATCCATTAATAAAATGTGCCCATCTTCAGCAAGCGCCTCTAGGCTGTAGAGCGATGTGATCAGTTTTCATAGCACTCGGGCACATGACCGTGCACTTGAACTTGACGGTGATTTACGCCATGGGCCCGATGGTGTTAATAGTTTTCCGCTTGATGTTTTGGTTTCCTTGCGCCCGGATAAACTGCAACCTTGAATTCTACCAAACCATCCACAGAAACCTTTTGGGTATAACCCCTAGGAAAGATAAGACCGCTGACCAATCAGTGCACGTTATTCACCCTCACAATTCTTTCATCCCTCCCCTCACCCAGGGTAAAGAGAGGCTGGGTAGGTAATCTGATTTAGCACATTAATGCATGCAGTGAATTTTAAATGTTTAATGCTTTAATTAAAAAATTGTATGACTAGAAGAAACTAGCCACACATTCTGATATGACTCTTTTCGTAGACAATAAGTCACTTAAACTCACATGCATGTACGTGCGTCCACATACACACACACACACACACACACACACACAGAGCACTCCTCACTCAACTTGTGAGACACGTGTGCTGAGCCTATGAGCAGCTCTGTATTGAGAATTATGATATTATATGTTCCGGACAAAAGTCAATTAATATTTCTCTCTTTCAATCTTTCCCTAGCATGATATTGTCTTTTGTTAAGAATAGACAGAAAATAGCCCAAGTGCTTACAAGGAAAGACGGCAAGATTCCCAACAATCCCATATACAAGCAATAAAGAGCATTGCCAGCCAAGGCTGCTAACATTTGCTGCACTGCTTTGCAATACTAGGAGTATGATAATGAATTATTAAATGATATTAATGATGATGATCATGTTCCATTTAAAACAGCCAGTAAGTAATAATAATCATATGAACATGCATTCTCTATTTCGCTTGATGGGTCATTCAAGACGAGAAAAAAAAAGATCCCACTGTTCCTTCAGTGTGGGACCATTATGAAGCAAACATTAGCTGCAGCAAGGAGGCAAATCCTTTTGCCAAAATTAGGCATGATGTTCACATCATGTCACATTGTGACACACTGATCATGTAGATGTGCTATTTTTCACCTTTTTTTTGACATTCCCAGAACAGGGGTGCTGGGTTCATGTGATCCATGGTGTGATCCATGGAGACAATGTGGGATAATATCATTTTTAGCAGCATTCAAAGTTCATCCACTGTTTATGAGATTTCTTTTACCATTTCTTTGCCACGCTAGGTGGCAGCAGAGTGTAGTTATGCATTGCCAGGGGGATTCTTCTATTTTTGCTCATGTGCATTTCCAGTTTCCCGGCCTGGAGACCACCATTGTAACAATCGGCTATTATTAGCATTAGCTCACACTGTTTATCTTTCGGAGGCGTTGCCTAGCAATTGGACCCATGTTTAAAGCTGATTTTCTCAACCACTTCATATATGGTGTACGGGAGGGGGGGGGGGGGGGGGTTGGTGAGTACGGATATATACAGAGTTGGCATATAACGTCCCATAGGCGGGGGGTATGGATATATACAGACTTGGCAAAAAAAGAGTTAAGGTAGGTCACCCAGTGGTAGGCCTATTGCAGCTGTTCGTATCCGAAACAGATACATAGACATAAAATAAGTGTAAAAAGGTATACTATTACTGATGGTGCTTCTAGGATCAACACGAATGCAGGCTTAAAATAAGAGAAGATCAGAGCATTAACAAATGTGGAGGAAATGCCTAACATTTGACCAGTTATGGTCTTCATCAGTGAGAGAACTCATGAAGACCGTAACTGGTCAAAGCATGTTGCAAAATGTTTGAGTGCTCAGATCCCCTCTTCTTTTTTTTATATAATTCAAAAATGTATGCCAAAAAAAATTAATGGTGGCAATCTTCATTGCAATACGGATACATAGGAACTTGAAGTCTACTAGATTATTGCCATTGGTCCAAACCAGAAGAACACAATTAATTGATCATAACATTCTTTGAAAATGCATGTGACCGATGATCCCTGATCCAGAAAAGGTTGAGAACCACCGATATAGAATGTTTTGGAATAGACAAAAACAATCTTCCTGGGTGCTCTCCTAATCCCCAGTTTTCCCTCAATAGCACCAATAGCACTCAATAGTTTTTCAATAGCACCATAGTTTGGCATACGGTTTGTAAAGAAAAACTCTCCACTCTCACTTTCTAGCTCTAGGGAATTGCAAGTTCAGTGATAAACTGAGCTATCCTAGTGGAAAACATGCAGGAGATATTCCCCTTTAAGGCTGATGGATGGATTTGTATTCACTCTTCCTCCTAATTTTTTTTACGTTTTTTATTTAATTATTTCTAGTAAGTCATGTGCATAGATATGTTTGTTTTGAATGTCCTTAAGATGTTATCTTTGCAATTTGGGTGTTGTGCATTACGTCATACTTCTGAAATGAAAGGAAATAGCTGCCATTAGTGTAGCTGGATGTGGTTATCGTTATTTTTATGTCCCATAAGCCATTACCCTAAACATATTTGTGTGATTTTGAGAAATTCTGCCTTTAGTCCAGGATTGAAATAAACGTGGTCTTCCTTTCCCACACTATAGCAAAGTTATTGGCGACCTCGGTTGTCAGATAGTGGGTTGAGGAGGGGTGAATTTGTTTCCTCATTGACAATCATTGGCCTTGATTTGCCTGGCGTCTCGTTTGATTGATTGATTCATTGAGTGGATCTGAGAATGACAGTCGTGTCTAGTGACAAGAATCTTTTGCAGCACACTCACAGAAGCAGAGCCACTTGCTTGAGGACTGTGTACCGTGCAGCGAGCCCCATCCCCCTCCTTTCACTTTCTCTCTCTCTCTCTCTCTCTCTCTGCCTCTCCTCTCCATATTGTCCTCTTGCCCGTTTCCCTCAGTGTTGTAAATTACAAGCGACAGAAACCTCCAGGCCTAATGCCCTGCCGTGGACGCCTTCCAAGCTGCACTTTTTGGAGAGCCAAGGGGCTGGCTTCATTGATAACACCAGGCACACTGTCTGTCCCTCCAGTTACTGACAGGATGAAAAGCCCAGGCCTGGCCCTTCACAGGCCCGAAAGACACCAGCGCTTTTTTAACAATCAGCTGATGGAACTTATTTCCAGAGACTTAGCAATCTTATTGTTTCATTTTAGTTGGCTGGTGTGAAACACACCGACACTGAGTGGTGAAGTTTAAATACATTCTTGCGTTGTCCAGTGTCCTGACACATCTGAAATTCTGAATCAGTAGTTACTTCTGTACCTTCGACAGGCAGCCTCTGTAGACATTATTAAAGCACAGCTCTACACTCTTGCTTTTAATTGATCTTTTCAATTCCTTGTTATTCATGTCCTCACTGTATTGCATTACTGCTATTATTTTAAAGTTTTATGCCTTGCTTTAGTTTTCTTTTTTTTCTCCATTGCTCTGTAAAGCACTTTGAGCTGTATTTCATGTCATGAAAGGTGCTATACAAATAAAGTTTTATTATTATTATTATTAGTAGTAGTAGTAGTAGTAGTAGTAGTAGCTTCTGCAGTTTCCATACAAGAATTCTTAGTTTTTTTTTAATATTGGCATATTAAAGCTATACTTGTTAAAGGGATATTTCACTTTCAAACATTTCAGTATTTAGATATGTGATATTCTTACAGTGATGTAAATAGGTTTTCAATATAATGGGTCCCGGGACCTAGGGGTGCTCTTTTAGTTGGGTCCTCCTGGGACCCAGGGGTGCTCTTTTAGATGGGTCCTCCTGGGACCCAGGGGTGCTCTTTTAGATGGGTCCTCCTGGGACCCAGGGGTGCTCTTTTAGATGGGTCCTCCTGGGACCCAGGGGTGCTCTTTTAGATGGGTCCCGGGACCCAGGGGTGCTCTTTTAGATGGGTCCTCCTGGGACCCAGGGGTGCTCTTTTAGATGGGTCCTCCTGGGACCCAGGGGTGCTCTTTTAGATGGGTCCTCCTGGGACCCAGGGGTGCTCTTTTAGATGGGTCCTCCTGGGACCCAGGGGTGCTCTTTTAGATGGGTCCTCCTGGGACCCAGGGGTGCTCTTTTAGATGGGTCCTCCTGGGACCCAGGGGTGCTCTTTTAGATGGGTCCTCCTGGGACCCAGGGGTGCTCTTTTAGATGGGTCCTCCTGGGACCCAGGGGTGCTCTTTTAGATGGGTCCTCCTGGGACCCAGGGGTGCTCTTTTAGATGGGTCCTCCTGGGACCCAGGGGTGCTCTTTTAGATGGGTCCCAGCCAGGGACATTTTATGAGTCTTACTTCAACGACGTCAGAGTACAGTACTGAGTACAGTATTGCATCCCAGGACCCCCGGAGGGTGACATGATTGCGTCCTTTCTCAATTTAGTGAGTCTAAGCATGCAGGATGCAGGCTATTTTCATCACTGTTCTGATCAGACACGCCCGCTTCCTATGTAATGATAGATCATCATCAAAAACACTTGTCCTTGAGTCTGGTGAATGATATTGTGCTAATATTTGACAAGGCCGTGTTTCTTTTCAATTACTTTATTCATTTTCTTTTTTCGCCCCCAAAATAAATGAAAAAAGCACGCCCCCTCACGCATTAGAAGGCCAATATCAGTCGCCATAGGACGGGTGTTTTCAATGAATCTAACATGGATATAATGAGTTTGATTTTTATTAGTTGTCACGCTGTGAGCTTGTAGATCGGCAAATTTCACGGCTCATTTTCATCGTCCTGCGAAGTACAGTATATAGGGCTTAAATGTGTTTCGGCATGGTGGTTAGTTGTCAGTATCAGTTTTATATGTGGGATGATTTCCGATGTTTAATTTTCTCTGAACAGGCCACATTCTCACAGCTTAGTGTACGAGGCATAGGAGATTGCTTTTGATTGGTACTTAGCTCATTCTAGCTTTAAGGATTTCTGTCCGGACTAATTGTTTTTATTGAAGTGTTAAATAAGTTATAAAGTTCTAAGTACTCTGGGCCAAGAAAGGCTGTGTTTCCAGATGTTAGATTTTGTGACTGTGTCACATCTGAGGTGTGAACAACAATAGCGAACTGTAGAATGTACTTGGTTATTGTTCACATGTGAGGCGCTTTCAGTTTGCTGATTATTTATCTTCACCATTACTATCCATCCATCCTTCCATCCATTCATCTATTCTTCAAGCAGCTATACCAACCATCTACTTTTTATGGGGAAAACCAAATAATAATAATAACAACTGATGCCTGACGGCTGGAGCTAGTATTTGGGATAGTAATTATCAGCCTCTGATCATTTATGAATGTATCACATCCTGTTAATCCTGTATTATAATCAAATCAACATAATAATAAAAGAGTATAGAGCACCAAAGTCTGACGTCAATATAATCGGTAGAGGGCGCAAATCCACAGGTTCGTGTAGTTTTTATTTGCATTATAATCCCCATAGGGGGATTTTAGATCGCCTCATATAAGAACTGTTTTTGAAAAATACCCTGGCCGCTTCACTCATATGGATATTAAGAATCAACTGACTGAGATAAAACGCTAATGTTACTGCTACTGAATTAGTTACATTTTCGCTAGAAATATATGAGTGACTGATTGTTGCAAACGATACAGAGACACCTCCCTGACAATAACGCCGAGACAGCTTGTTTATTGTTGGACCACAACGCTTATATGAAACGATTTTAAGATGAGCCCATGTTATTCTCCATAGAGAAATTACTTCCGCAAACCAGGGGAATCGAAGGGATGAGCGAGTTACGTCAGGACTTCGGTGCTCTATAGGGCTCCATCTTGCGCCACCCCTTATCCCTTATCCCTAAACTTATTTGCCATTTTTTACTATTTTGAAAATCATTTTAAAATAGTTCAACTAGCCGATCTACATTTACATGTTGTGAGCTTGTAGATCAGCTATTTGAACTATTTTAAAAGGTTTTAAACTAAGTTTAGGGATAAGGGTTAAGGGGTGGCACAAGATATAGCCCTATATCCGCACACTCGTAGCTTCCGATGCAAATGTTATTGTGGGAACAGAGACAAAAAGACAAACGTTTCGGACAGACGAGATTAAGCTGCCTTGTTTAGGGTAAACGAAGAATGGTATGTGTGACTTTAAATACTTTGTGACTTTGTGTGACTTTAAATAGGTAAAAAGGGAAAAACAACATACAGCGAGGGGAAAAAGGGGTGGGTGGGGGATTCTGATTTTACGGGGGGGCAGTTTCAAATTGCAGCCGTCTGTAGGTGCCCTTTGAGATCGGTTTTGAAGAAGTCAAGGGATTTGTGATCTTAATGACTGTTGATAGGGCGTTCCACATTTTGGTGGCATAGGAGCTAAATTAATTTAGTCCCTTGTTTGTGCCGAATCTGAGTTGCACATGGTTTGTTGAACTCCCTCTGGTGTTGTGGGTGTGGACTTCGTTGATATTAAGGAAGTATTTAGACAGGTACATGGGTATCTTGGTGGTGTTTCGAATCTTGTGGACCAGACCCATTGCAAGATGCTGGACTCTGTCGTCAACCCTAAGCCATTCCAGCCTGTCAAAGTGGGCAGGGGTGAGGTGGATTCGGGGAGTGAGGCCAAGTAGTAACCTGACCAGTTTAATTTGGGAAGTCTGGAGCCTTGTTTTAAGGGCCTTAGAGGTGCTGTGGTACCAGGAGGTGCATGCATAGTCGAAGAAACCTTGTACGAGGGCTCCTGTTAGGGTCTTCAAGGTGTTTGTTTTGACCAATGAGGAGATCCTGTATAGGAATCTTGTTCTTTGGGCTCAATAACCATTTCGATGCCGGTATAACGCAACAAGGACACAGGATGATGCAAAATGCGCAGCATTTGGATATGTAACCACATTTTTACACCTGATGGTGCTGCAGTGCTCAGAAATACTGACTTAGAGTTCACCTTTAGTCATCATGTCTACATAAGCCTTGGCCACACGGGCAGGTCAACGGATAAATGACACCACTGGTAGTACATGTAATTACACCTATAAACAGGATCTATTAGCCGGAATGCGGGTGTTTGAAAGACTGACATTTGTGAGTGAAGTTGCAGTGGACACACAAGCCACAGCTATAATTGCCATTGGGGATGGGTGTCAATTTGCGTTGAGGGCATAGCAGGAGGAGGGGGTAAATCAGACTTATCCAGGTGGTGTCTGAGGTTCTGACTGCGTAAGAATAGTAGAATACACAAGGGGGGTTCCGAGAAGGCTTCATGGATGGGGTGACTGATCAGACCTGAGAATATGCCAATGTTTGTTAAATTGTTCGGTAACACGGGAATAACAGCGGGTGGAAAAGATAGACAAGAGACCAGACCCAGACAAACATAAATCCTGTAAACTAGTATTAACTGTAGTCTTGAATTGACAACTTAGTTTCGAGGTGAGTTTGGTATAGAATTTGTCGTCCAATAACTATCTGTAGCACTCATTTACTATGACCACGCCCCCTTTGTCAGCCTCCCTTATAACCAGTAAGACGCGCAAACGCGGGAAGCGAACGCAGCTCGTACATATTTGGGTTTTGGACGTATAGCTGCTTTGGGGACTCCTTATATGGTTATGGCTGAGTCATGGTGACACAAATCACTCAGCTCCATATATGGGCACAAAATGCAGCCAAATCACTCAGCTCCATATATGGGCACAAAAGCAGGACACACACACACACACACACACACACACACACACACACACACACACACACACACACACACAGACAGACATGATCTGCTAGGTCTCATAGTAAGTGCTCACTGCGTTCGCAATAATAGAATTGTCACTCAGACTTCAACTCAAGCAACGCTTGATCAAGGTTGCCATGAGATCTATGCTTATCTTTCTCTTGTAGCAGTGACATATCATCCTCTACTATTCTGCAATACGTTTCAATCGAATTCAAAGGGTTGCGGTTGGTGGGGGGAATAAACATACTCTTACGTCTAAAGGGTGTAAGCTCATTAACTCTATTAAGAACAGTGTGAGTAAATGTTATTTTATCCAGTTGTAACTCGGCGTGCACACATGTTTTTGTGGACTCTCTGAGTTAAGCCATTCTGGGCCGGAACCCCTTTTGGTGTTTTAAGCATTATGTTATACTTTAGCTATTGGAAAATAGCAGATCTACAAGCTCATAGCGCGGCACTCTGTGCCGCGCTATGAGCTTGTAATGTGGAGCAAATCTTTGAATATATATTCTTTCAGAGCGACCATTTTTAACTCAAATCTTTGCTTCTGGGGGGTGCCTGGAACAACATATTTTCAGATGGGGGTCCGCGGCCAAATACAGACAATTCTGGGGGTCCTTGACGTGAAAAAGGTTGAGCACCACTGACATGTAGAAACATGGGGTTTTTCAGAAAACCGTCAGGATTTAGAAGACATTCGTAGAATCGTCCTCAGGACTCTCTGAGTTAAATTAACTCGGAGGATTCTCGCTGTGCGGGCAGTCACATAACCAGAGCAGCACCTGACCACAGGCCATTCACTTATCCCCCACCACTTTCTCATTGACGCTTCTCCTTATGACTGAGGCCCATTGGAATCTCCACACAGGGGACCTTTTAACAACAAACGCAGGCCAGCTACGACAGCAATGCTGCTTCTCTGAATGAACAACAATGCCATTCCAGCACTGTGCGTGTGTGTGTGTGTGTGTGTGTGCGTGTGTGCGTGTGAGCTGTCTGTGTTTTTGCTTGTGTGTGCCGGTGCATATACAGTGTGTGTGTGTGTGTGTGTGTGTGTGTGTGTGCGCGTGCATGCTGTCTGTGTTTTTGCTTGTGTATGTGGGTGCATATACTGTGTGTGCGTGCGTGTACGCACACGCACACACACACACACACACACACACACACACACACACACACACACGCGCAGGCTGTCTGTCTGTCTGTCTGTCTGTGGGGGCGTAGTGTAACACCAGTGCCTTGTAGTAGCAGTTCTGATCTTGTGACCAAGGCCCCTTAATGATGGTTAGGAGCCGTGAGCAGACTTTAACCTCATTGCCCTGATTAATCCATTATCATGCACAGTGTTTTTAACAGCACACTCAGGATAGTGTAAATTACTTCATCATTTTATTTGATACATTTAGCTGATGGTATGTCTTTTATCCAGAGTAACTTGCGACGAGTTATTAGGTTAATGTCAAGGAACTGTATCAGTCGATGTGCATATTAGCTGCTGTGTATTGTGCACGGATATCTGACTTAGGTCCAACTGCAATGAGTTCACCCATTTACAGAGTAGAATGAGCTGTTCGGGCAAAGGGTCTTCCATTAAGTGACATGAGTGTTATCAGAGGTATTGCACAAAGGCTACTTTGTGCAACTGGCAGCAACAGTATGGCTGTGTCGTTCGTCAGTCCGTCAAACATCAATGCATTAAGCCAAAGATTCCACTTGCACACATTTCTCCCAAATAATATCTTGAAATTGAAAACGTATAGACTACTGTCTGGATTGCCATGGAATTGACGGTGCACCTTCATGCTCCCGAGACGATCCCCCCTAGCCGAAGGGGTTAACGTGGTTTCAGCATGAGACGATCCCCCATAGCTGAAGGGGTTAACGTGGTTTCTGGACCACTGAGCCATGGCCCAGGCCGTCATAAAATATATCTTTTGAGGTCAAATGTATCAAATCTGACACAATCTTGCAAGATTTTGAAAAGACCTGGTCACAGGTATTTTACAAAACCATCCCATCCAAAGGGAATATGGTGGCAACAACAGCCAAATCCATTCAAATGATACACTCCAAAGTGTATGACCTAAATTATATCTATTCAAGGGTCATCATACTCCTGTCTAGTGACTGTGATGTTCATGTAGAGGATGCCCTCGCCTATGAGCTGGCACCAGTCTTAACTGCCATGTTCACAGAGGATGGAATGCAAATTCAGAAAGCCACATTGAAGACGTCACTCCAGGTCGGGAGGAATTCTGCTGATGCAGATGTCACTGTCATTGATGGATCAGACCTTTGGACCATCCAGGTGATGGCAAACCTGTCAGACAGTGATGTCTAGCTAATCTTCGAGGTACTGTGATTGATTACAATATCAGGTCAGTCAGCAGAGATAAATGGCAAATAAATGGTAAATGGTGCATTTATATAGCGCCTTTATCCAAGGCGCTTTACATAGATTGTGCATCAATTCACCCATTCACACAGCACACATTCATACACTGGCGGCCGCGGAAACCATGCAAGGCACCAACCAGCACATCAGGAGGAGCAATTTGGGGTTCAGTGTCTTGCTCAAGGACACTTCTAAACTAACTCTGGGGGAGCCCAGGTTCGAACAGGCAACCGGGGTCAGCAAGAAATATGTCCCATCATGAAATATCTCCTCCTATCAACAATGTTTCTAGCCCAGAAGGTTGTGTTCTCTTTTTTGTTAACAGACTCCATCCAGGTCTCTTTCCTGCTGTACTGTGAGAGTCAATGTATTGTCCCCATATGGCAGCACTGACTCCACTGTAGCTACGGACAGCCGCCTCTTGAGGTCTGATTTCCACACTCCTCATCTTGTGCTAGGCATTCCAGGCAAGTGCCATCTGGACCTTCAGGTCCTGTTCCGTTAATGAAACTATGGAGGAAACTAGACTACTAGTCTGGGAGAAAAGATTGGGAAAGGTCATGCATCTACTTCAAATCTAGTGTAAAGGACATGCATCTACTTCAAACCTAGTGTAAAGGTCATGCATCTACTTAAAACCTAGTTAAAGGACATGCATCTATTTCAAACCTAGTTAAAGGACATGCATCTATTTCAAACCTAGTTAAAGGACATGCATCTACTTCAAACCTAGTTAAAGGACATGCATCTATTTCAAACCTAGTTAAAGGACATGCATCTACTTCAAACCTATAGTTAACCCTTAGACTACCGTTGACGGTATTGATTGATGTAGTGAATTAATTAATCCAATTAAGCTACCGTTGGCGGTATTGACGTAATTGTTTTATTCCCTATAATCGGGGGCTTAATGTAGCATAATGTAGCAACTTTGAGAATGTTTGGCTAACGGCCGATGTCCTCTACCTAAAACCGGACGAAATCCTTGCGTACACGGTAGCTCACGCACGAGCGCGGTCTTTATGTGCATAGCTGCGTAAAATGCGATATTCTGGGCTTGATTAGAGCTTAATTTGACTTAGATATTAAGCAGCTTTGTGGCAAAATGTTGATGGGAATCTTCCACCAGGGACCCAGGGTAGTTTGGATGGAAAGAGACAGATCTATTAGGCAACGGAGCCCTACCAATCTATCTCAATATTACAAACCTGCCCCAGATGACATTTGTGCAATTATAAAGTGTACTGTAAGTGTAAAGTAAGAGTGAAAATGATTTGCAATGAACATAATGTCCTGTTGATGATTTGGTGTAGAATTCTCACAATAGGCCTGAAAGAGTTAATTCATAAGAAAGGAGATGTGGTGGACATGACCACTTCAAATAAGCATTTATTTTGGAATGCAAATGATTTGCATTGATTATTGTATGGTCTTTTGCTGTGTTAAGCAGGAAGTGGTTAATATCTAAAAATGCCCTATTCTGAGATCAAATATATTGTACACATATTCATGAATAAACACTGGAAAGCAAATTTCATGCATTTAGATCTCAAAGGATATCTTTTATGGGATTTGGGGGGTTTTGGGCATGAAGAGGTTAATGTGCATTAATTAATAATGCATTAATCATGAATCAAATAAATTGTGCATATCCACAATCAACATTCATAAACACAAACAGCTAATTGTATGCATTTAGACGAAGTATTTTGCATTAAGTATACCATAAAGCTTTATTTTAGTGGTTAATAACAAAAAATGCCCAAGGGATATCACTGGGCACCCTCTTGAATTATTAAGTGGTGACCCCAAGCTTCAAGAATCAGTTGAGGAAAAAACTTTATCTGACGAAACCACGTTCACCCCCACGGCTCCGGGACTACCCCTGCTGATTGTGATGACAACATTGGCAAGTAGCCACCTGACCTTTAGGCCACGATTTCCACTTAAACACAAGATGTCTCAAATGTTACTGGGCAGATTGCCTTGTAATCGTGCTCCTCAGAGGAGGAACCCTACTGTTTTGGTCACCTCATGGCCTTTCCCCTAGCACCACCCTTAATCCAAAATGTACTCTTGCGCACAGGCTATCTGAAAATGAAAAGGACGGTTTGCCATGAAACTTGCATAGCACATTCATGCTCCCTGGAGAATGAACCTCACTGACTTGCCTTTACTTTTGTGCCACTTTTAGGCTAAAATTTAAAAATAATCTCTTCTTTTTAAGCTACATAAAACCAGTAAGCCGCCTTAATATAGGCGAGAGCGACCACAGGGCTGAGCCACTCTCCCGGAATAATGTCACTTATATGTCAGCACTGTCATAGAAGTTTCATTTAAAATTAGATTATCCATATAGTGTCCATGGCTCCAGTGGATTTGCCATGCTGGGACTCAGGCACCTAACCACGTTTTAAATAACTTAATCGTTATTCATCATTATTTGTATTAATAAGATAAGAAATAAGGAAACGGTTGAAAAGTATCCGTTTCCTGCTGTGCAATCTTCAGCGAGGAAAGGAGGAGAGTGGGGGAGGAGACTGCATTTATTGCTGATAGAGAAGACAGACAGCACGTGGCCTTCCAAAAAACAAAGAGAGGAGTAGTAGCAGCTAGAAGCAGTTCACACACAATGGTGTGCTCCATTCCATTCACCTTCACTGTTGTTTACCCCCCAGTTAGGTACATGCATTAATGATTAGGCCATGGACCCCCATAACTCAGAGACTGGATACATTGAACCAAATGTACCCGTAAGAGTCCATTTGTAAACTCTCAGAGTTACAGAACTTTAAGGGTCCATTTGGTTCCCAACTTTCAGTCATAACTGGGGAGGCCCCCTGTGGAACCCCCCCCCCTGGGCCTGGGGGTCCCTGTAAACTACTTTGAGAACCACTGGTTCTATGAGAAAGATACAATATGCAGATATAATCAATGTAGCCTGTGATTCATATTCTCAAAGAAGCTCTGTAGCAGCATTGAGGACAAATAAAGGCTAATATGACGTCCTGCACAAATTATTGAGTCATTTTAAAATTGCATTTGAAAATGTTTATAATTGAATCGTTGTTCAAACCTTCAGTTAAATGTGAAGGTGTGAATAATTCTACTGAGGTTAGGGTTCGAAACAAGGTTTGCTAAATCTGCTTAATCTCAGTCAAATTATGCCTAAAACTAACCTATTCCTAAAGAAAAATAGCTCAGAGCTCTATTGCTGGTTACTCAGGTTAGAACCCGCCGCAGTGGTGTTGAACTTAAACCAGGATGCTTCGACTTCTCACTAAAGCAAACCCAAGTTATATATCCTTCCACTAGTCTTGGCATGATGACTAAGCCAGTCAGATCTATCCATGTACATGTACTGTATGGGTTCTACCATATCTATCTGATATCAGCACTAGGTCGGCTCGGGCTCAAATATAGGGATTGTGATACTAGACATATCATATGTCGTATAGCCCAGCGTCCTAGTCGGATATCCCCATATATGGGGACTGAATATCCAACGAACACTCTCCCAGATCCGCTAATATGAATGGAAGTGAGAGTCTTCGTTACACCTAACCTCAGTAAAATTGAACCTAAACGTAACCTTATTCCTAACCTTAACCTCAGTAAGATTATGCCTAAACCGGAGAAAGAAAATGTTCTCAATTGTCCGCAAAAAGATAGTGGAAAATCAACCGTCAGCGGGGGGATTCACACTGGAGGATGGATTTTTAGGAGCATAATGAGTACGCTATTGCGGCAGATGATAGTTTATGGTCATGGGAGTTATTTTAATGTGATGCTGCTCTGTGTATCTTTCTTAGATGTGACGCAAGTTATTAGGGGAGTGGCTAACTAGTGGTGCTAACATCACTCGAATCAGGAGGTGATTTGTGTCCATCTATCCGAGGGGCCAAGCTTTTTTTTCTTTCTTTCAGGGCAAGCAAGAGATCACTTGTGTGGCTACGCTTCTAGTTGCTCAGCAAGAGGCTAGCTGTCTAGTGTCCGAGTGTGTGTCTGGGTGTGCAGAGCTAATCCTGCAAACCGCTGGATGCAAACTTTGTATGCATTAGTATTTGGAATATTTAACTTTAATTTTATGAAACCTTGCCCAAATTTGGAGTCATATGTCATAGACAACTGATAGACACAGATGAGTGACGACACAGGCTGGTGGACATGAAGTCCCATTATACAGTATTCAGGTGAAAAGTGTTACCTTTCTCGTTACACACTATGTACACCAGCAGTAAATAAAGAATGTGTGGTGATGAACTCAACCCTGTAGTATGCATCAGATACTGTAACCGCGGTAATGCGTTTATTGCCACCGCAGGTCGCCGTTTACTACGAAATCAGTCAGTCTGTCGTCCGTCACACCTCGTGACACGCTCCATATATGGCCAATACAGAAAATCATTTCATATGTTGATCTGACCTCATCAGACCCTGTGTACACTCAAGACACTACCCCCGCTGCCACCCTTAGATCTCCATATATGGCCAATACAGAAAATCATTCCATATGTTGATCTGACCTCATCAAACACTGTACAATCAAGACACGCTCCATATATGGCCAGAATTAATTGCTTAATATGTTGATCTGACCCCCATAGCAAAGTGCCAGCGCCATCGCCCAGCAGTCTGCCGTCACCCAAGCAGATGCGTGCATGCTTCTCGCCCTCAGGGCGTTTTACTGGTAATATTGTTCCAACAATACTGTCATCTTCTCGCAGGTCTTGTTTTTGGTTAGTGTTTGCTACAGTAACTGTGTCGCTACTGGCCAGCAGTCACTGGTAAGCTTACCAGTGAAACATTATTTTTGTACTGCTCCTCCATTCTCTTGTTGTCTCCACCAGGCCGAAGGAATGGAGAGAGAGTATGTTTTGCACTCTGTCCGTGTGCGTCTGTCCGCTGTAATACACACAGCATGCTATTAAATAGCAAATAATGCCTTACATTTACATTGAAAAAAGGGATTTTTGTATTTAACCTGTAAACCGTAAGGAAATTGTAACCTGTTAATAATAATAAATAAGTCCTCAAAATCCCAGGCTGTGCGTGCCTGTATGATGACAGCATGCAGCATGTTTGGAGCCCGTTTGCGTTTGGAGCTGCTGTTCTGTGTTGCTCCATGGAGGGCAAATAAATAAAAGTGTAACTCCAGCGTGCGTTTCTCCATGGGACTGATCGAGTGTTTACAGACGGTATGTCATGCCATTCAGACGATGGGTTTAATGGGTAAGTCTCGTCCTATTGGCTTGGAGCTGGAGGTAGCCTAGAGACGAGGCAGCCAATCATGATAAAGTGTCTACTAGGTCCTTCCATACAAGTGCTTGCGATGATAGAACCAGCTTCAGGTAGCTGGTTAAAAAAAGGCACACATTGAGTGGCATGTAAACAACACAGAGCCAAAAGTGATTTCACTTACACCAATAGTGGATGCTGCAAATGCTACAAATGTCACTGTTGGTTGCAGAAACACAAACACCCATATGCCTTCCATAGAACCTTCTGTTGTCTCACCAGACAGTGAGTGCCCAGATAGGCCTGATGCTCAGTTTGCTCACTGCCTCCGGCCCCGGTGCTAGGTCAGTGAGGACCCCGTTTTATGATACAGGATCATAGAGTTATAAATAATAGAGACGGCACCAGATGATTTCTCCTCCCATCCACATGCATTGAGTTGCTCACCCAGCGCATGAGGCGTTTTCACCCCTTCTTCCGCGTTGGAACAGAGTGCACTCTGGGTGGGAAAAGTGGTGTGCTCCGCCCATTTTGGGATATGGCCCAGTGCCGCGAGAGCTGCAGTACCTACTTTCGGCCACCATGTCCATTCCGCTTCAGTGTTTCCCCTCGGTGGCCGGGGCTTGCATAGCGGCTCCACCTCACCTTAGCCCTGTCCCAGGCCCTCTTCAGCCTACAGTGTGAGGCTTCAGTGCAAGCATTTGCCTTTATGACTCAGGAGCTTGGCAGGCCAATGTCAACTCTGGCTCTGGCTCGCCGCCAAGTATGGCTCTCCAAGTGTCCCATGGACCCATGCCATGCCTTCGGCAGGGATCTTTTGCACTCTCCAGGTCAAGCCTTTTGTCCTGCTGGTGAGCACGTCGTTTTTGGTGAGATTAAAACTAATTTATTTTCGGGAGCATACTGTAACAGCATGTGTACTGCTGCATGTTTTTATCTCCTGCTGCCCAGCAAGCCTTGCAATGAAGTGTTCTGGTAAATCAAGCCAGGCAGCAGTTTGCTGACATAAGAGCCCCAGCTAGGCACAGGCTTTTTGCTACCCGTTCTCACTCACTAGCTCACTGTTTACATTTCTGTTTCGAACAAGCTACATACTGTAGAAGTATGTTTTTGAGAGTCTTAGGAAGGAATACAATATGTATATAAAGTGTATATACCGGTAAGTATATTTCTGCTTCAAAATGTTCATTTTTCAGGAAATATATATTTAAAACAAAGCACTGCTGTCTCATCAAAGTAGGTATTGTGACTTTACACTTTATATATTGTCACTCATATTGATAGTTTCATGAGAGTGGGTGGAGTTAGCAGATTTAGCAGACAGTTGGAATTGGAATTAGATGGTTTTGTCAGAATACCTGCATGTGTGTATGGACGCTGTTAACCCTTTGCTGGTTAACAGGGAAAACAGACTCTGCCATTGTTTGGCAGCACAGATGGTCGCATTATGCATCTCATTGTGCAAATATTAGACACATCTGTGTGTGGGGATTGTCAAAATTAAGTAACAGAGAGGAGCTTGTTTGTTTGTTTGTTTGATTGATTGATTGAATAATTCATTAGACAGCAATGTAAATAGCACAAAGTGCAGTCAGACATTTGGGCTAAAAGGATAACACAAAAAGTCCTGGGGACCTGTGTGGTCAACTTGATCATCAAACAGGCTTTTTGTGTTTGAAATATCCGATGCTAATTACAAACATCATCAAGTTGGTTTGTAGTGTACTAGTGTGCAGATGCAGAAGCCATGGGTACGTACATACATATAAATAAAAATGCACTATGAGTGGTCTGAATAGCATGCTAAATACAGTTGCGATAGGATAGGCTTCCTCTGGATGTGTGGAGGAGAACATGCTCTGTGAACCCTTAAGCGTTGCTATATTCTGTTGCATGATAGTTCTTGTAGTATTGATATTGGAGTAGGAATAAGGATCATGCATGCTCACATATACTATTACACACACACAGATGGATATACAGTCCCCCAATGAGTTAACGCCAATGAGTTAATTGCAACAGAACATGATAGTTCTATTCGTATATATATATTTTTTGATAATATGGGTGAACGTCTCCAGCAACAAAATCATATTTTCGTAGGAGATATACATGTACTGTACTAGTCTGACTATACGATGTGCTAGTAAGGACAGTCCTTACTTTAATAAATGGTCAACATGTCATGTACTGTAACAACAGGGCAACATGACAGTACATGTCAATGGAAAAACGGGTCAAATGGCTTGACTGGACCGGAAACTCCATTCTTTTTTTTCACTGGAGGTGGCTTTGGAAAGAAGACGTTATCCAATGCGTTCCCATTGCCCCGAGCGTACGCTATATTTGTCCAAACTCAAATATTTGGAAAAATAGGGGGAGAGCAGGATGGTGGGAGTGGGGTGGGGGTGCAATGAGTGTCTACAACAGATATTGACTCCTCCACCCTGTCCACAACCTCAACCCTCCAACCCTTATGTGCCTATTTATAGGTGGAAATTGCGCTATGGAAAAATATGACAAAGCTGCATTCCATAAATAAGCTGGGAATGGTGGAAAAGAGCACTGGCTTTAGTCTCTGAAGGCCTGAGTGGATATTCTCAGCCTCAGGCCTGGCCTGGGGGTATGGATGGATGGAGGAATTGGTTGATGAATGGTCAAAATACATATTGTAATGAGCTATCAGTAAATAGACTAATCTATGGCTTTGGTTTTAATCACAGTCAAACTCCAGTGAAAAGCATATCCAATTTCAGTGCTTTGTACAGTAAAACAATGACTCTGGTCACAGTACTTTGTGTTATGGTGATGATACACGATGCATGCTAATGATGCTTTTATTCACAAAGATCATGATCCTTAAGTGACATATTATGTAATTTGCAATGCAATGTCATTACAAACTGAGATGGATATTAAATTGTTTACAGAGCAAACCATTTGTGGAGTTTTGCGCACACGCACGCACGTGTGTGTGTGTGTGTAAGTTTTGTGTTATGTTTGTGGGAAGTGGTTGTGGGGAGCAGTGAGTATGTGTGTTGAATGGATATGTACTTCTCAGACTGTGTGTAAGGGAATGATTTGTGTGAGCATTCAACAAGTGTGTGTGTGTGTGTGTGTGTGTGTGTGTGTGTGTGTGTGTGTGTGTGTGTGTGTGTGTGTGTGTGTGTGTGTGTGTGTGCGTGCGTGCGTGTGTGTTGCGTGCATACGTGCGTGCATGTCTGTGTGCCTGTCACCTCCACCCAACCAAAACAATGTAGCGATTTTTCTTCTTTTTTACACATTCACACACTTTACAGATATGCCCTGTTCTGATGCTATCCTACTTAACTGAAAGAAAAAAAGCCGATCTCCTATATTTGTGTTCAAGTTCAAAATTGTATTTGTCACATACACAGTTGTATACAGTATACTTGTATAACATGGGGTGAAACGCTTGGTGGAAATGATCATTTCCTGACTGGGAACTGGGAAGCGTGCTCTGGCCACTGCAGTGAACTGAATCCTAACGGCCTAGACCACTAGGGAGCGGTGTCTGTATTTCTATGTGTTCTGGTGTGTACGGAAGCTTGCAAGCCTTGGGGTTGGTTGTGGTCAATTCACATTCAGTTTAAAATCTAAATTGAAACTGCAATGCAGTTTCTCAGTGTGCTTGCTGCTTTGACGTGTGTGTGTGTGTGTGTGTGTGTGTGTGTGTGTGTGTGTGTGTGTGTGTGTGTGTGTGTGTGTCCAAATAGCCTGCACTCAACAGCATCAATCAGGTTGCACAGCAGCAGTGATGTCTTGCAGTGATGGAAAAAGTACTCAAATGTTTTACTTAAGTAAAAGTATCAATACTGCAATGTAGATGTACTATGTTACAAGTAGAAGTCCCGTATTCAAAATGTACAAAAAGTACTCATATAGAGGGTATGCGCATGCATAAAGTGAATGGGAAATCGAGTGGCAAATCGAGTGGCAATGTGACTTGGCAAAGTGAGTTTAATGTCGTTAAACGTCATTTAATGCAATTAGATAGGACTTTTCTGGATGTATGGGCTATCGAGGCCAGAAAAGTAGGTTTTTGCCACAAAGTATAGGCATTCCTGCATAACTTCCGGGCATGATGATGATGTCACGTCACGTGCATACCTTCTATTGCAGACTGTCCCATTTCACAAGTTCAAAATGTTTAAAAACCTTTTGAAAATAGCTGATCTACAAGCTGACAATGCGTCGCATCGCGACACATTGTGAGCTTGTAGATCTGCTATTTGGGCTGACATGGTTAATGTATGTTTTCTAATCTAAATCTACAAACTAGTAAGTAGTAGAGTAAAAGTACAATATTTGCCTCTGAAATGTAGTGGAGTAGAAGTAAAAGTACTGGCAATTGGAAATACTCACATACCAAAAATAATTCCTCAAAAGGAAAATAATAAATAAAACAAGAGCATCACATACAGTAGATCAACAATAAATCGACAACACAATGCAATACAGTAGACTGGGTAGAGTAGTAATAAAAAATAAAAACGTGCAATACAGTACATACCCGTAGATATAGACAGTATTACAAACTAAAGTGCTTACAAAACAAATGGGTTTTTAGCAGCTTTTTGAAGGTATCAAAAGATTCTGCCCTCCTTAGGGAAAGGGGTAGTTCATTCCATAAGGTAGGGGCTACGAACGCAAAAGCTCTATCGTCTTTACTTCTTAAATTCGTTTTAGGAACTTTAAGAAGACCTAAGGTGTTCTCACATTTGCTTTGGGGGATAATAATTCAGTTACCGGTATGTACATAGGAGACAGCCCATGGAGAGCTTCAAAAGTGATTAACAAAATTGGAATCAATTGGAAGCCAATGTAAAGCAGCAAGCACAGGGGTGATATGAGACCTTCTAAAAGTGTTCGTTAAAAGTCTGGCAGCTGCATTCTGCACCAACTGGAGGCGGTGTATTGAGGAGCGACTAAGGGTAGTGAATAATGAGTTACAATAGTCCAGCCGGGAAGAAATAAAAGCATGAATGAGTTGTTCCAGATCTCGAGGGGTTAAAAGCGACTTAATTTTGGCAATGTTTCTTAGAAAGAAACAGGTTTGAACCACTTTTTTAATATGTGTCTCGAAATTAATTTGCTGGTCGAATAACTGCTTTATGTCATTACATATAATATCAGGGCCTATAATGAGGACCGTTTTGTCCGGGTTTAATTGGAGAACATTTTGTCGGACTCCACGTATATGTTAAAACCTCAAAGGAATTGAAGGTACCAGAACGGCAACTGAACTGCTGGTTGCAAACAGCAGCTAAACCACCACCTCTACCAGAGGGTCTGGGGTCACTAATATATTTGCAGTACGTAAGTAAATGTAATTAGTTACTTTAGACAACTGGTGTCTTGCAGGACTCCCCCTGGCCTCCATATTAAGGACACGCTGTCTTGTCTCCCAGAGTGGAGGCCCACTGCCAAGCGCCAGACTCCAGGGGTTCATGAGTGTCAGTCTCCCCACTCTACCTCTGATCCCCCTGAGAGACAGCCTGCTGTAATTATGGCAGCTTTAGGAGCTATGAATAAACAGACTATTTTTTTTTCTTCTAGTATATTTGTGGAAGACAGTAGGTGCATTTTTCTCTGCCATGTAGGCTTTTTTTGTGGGAAAGTGGAAAAGTATGCGGTCATCTTGTGGGACCGTGAAACTAAATGATTTGGAGCTACTGTGTGAAAGACTATGGGGCCTGTGTGTGTGTGTGTGTGTGTGTGTGTGTGTGTGTCTGTGTAATTGGGCCATTTATATACTGCTTTACAATGTGCATTACATTCACAGTCACACACACATTCATACGCAGATGGCAGAGGAAACCATGCAAGGCACCAACCTGCTCATCAGGAGCAATTAGCGTTCAGTGTCTTGCTCAACACTTCGACACTAAATAAAATAACTCGGCCGGTCTACCTCCTGAACAGATGCTGCCCCCCTTGTGTGTGTGTGTGTGTGTGTGTGTGTGTGTGTGTGTGTGTGTGTGTGTGTGTGGGTGTGTGCGCGCGCGCAGGAGTTTAATTAATTGATTGATTGATTGATTGATTGCTTGACACAACACTATTCACAGAACAAAATGCACACAGGAAAGGTCAAAAGGATGACACTAAAAGCTAAAAGCTTATTTCCATTGTGGTTCCATTGATTGGGGGGACAAATGCAGTAAATGTGAAAATAAATAATCTAAAAAAAGTACTGTAAAAGTACAGTTTCATGATTCCACATAATACATGTAAAATTAGGTCGAGTTGCTGGTAAGCCAGCTCTTTAGCTTGGATTTAAAGCTAGCCATTGAGCCAATGGATGTAATGCTTGTGGGCAGACCATGAACTTTGGCCCATACAGCTTCAGAGATTAAAATAGGGCGCATTTTGCATCCCAAAATGCAGTTTAGGGACGCAATAAAACAACGGCCGCTGCATCCACAGGATGCACTACTCCTGTACTACTGTACTGTTTTTTAATTCTAGTTTATTTTGCTAGCTTTAGTTATAATAATTTCTTCTTCTGTTTTCTACGTGAATATAGCCACATTATAACCATATAAAATGAAATGGGAGTTAAATGCTGCAATTTGTATAAAATGGCAAAATATGACTCCTACTCATCTAAATTCTAAAAGACCATCCCTGCATCCCGGGACTCATTACATTGAAAACCTATTCACATCACCGCAGATTTTGAATCGGCAAGGCACAAAGTTGGTGGAGCTTCCTCTGGTTGCATGACTATGTACCACAATAGCCTTGGAAAAGTAATCAGTTACTTGCAGCATTGTTTTCTAACCATGTGAACCACCATACACATTTGAATTCGAGTGACTCTTTCCTCAACTTTGAGCCACTTGATGCTATTGAAATGGGCAGAGAGAGAAGATGTGTTTTGGAATGAGTTCGAGAATCTGTCCAACTAATTTGTTCTGTGAGATCTAGAGCTTGTGTGTGTGTGTGTGTGTGTGTGTGTGTGTGTGTGTGTGTGTTCAGGGATAGTGTCAGGGGGTACAGGTCCAGGGGAAGGGGACAGTGTCCATTTTTGTGCTACCATACTGTTGTAGGCTATAAGGCCCTCACCTTGCCTCACGGCCACTTTTGCAGATACTGTCACGACACATACAGTATGTAGATTGTGCACATCGACTGTGACAAATGCCAATCCGACCTATTCCTGAAGTCATTAGTATATGCCCACATACGGATATGTCTGAGTCATAGTCACGAGCCGCTGTCTGATTCAACTTTATTGTCACATCACAAGTTTGCAGGTGTAAAACGTAGTGGGGGAAATTCGTTTTTGTGCAAGGAAGCTCCATCATTTTGTTATTTCCAACAACAACATAAAAAAGAGACAGTATTATGTCTGAGTCCTAGTAATATAGTATACTACACCTTGCCATATTGAATATCAATAGTTTATTGTTGAGAGTGGTATTTGCCTTCCCCTTTATTTTATTTCATTTAAAAGAAGTATTTTTGACGATGCCCCTGGCGAGGTGAGGTCTATACGGAACCTTCCGCTCAACAAGGAACGCTGCAGCCTAGTCCAAGGATTTGGAACGGTAAAACACAAACCAGTAAGAAACAACATATAGCTTCTTAATACGGCACAGTTGAGAAGCAGGAGTTAAACTATCAGTAAGACGCCTGAGGGCGAGAAGTGACCTAAGGGCGAGGTCGCGTGCACGCATCCACCTGGCTGACAGCAGACTGCTGGGCGAGTGCTGGCGCTGTTGCATGGGGGGTCAGATCAACATATGGAATGAATTCTGCACTGGCCATATATGGAGCATGTCTTGAGTGTACAGGGTTTGATGAGGTCAGATCAACATATGGAATGTCAGAACAGGTCAGCTCCATATATGGAGATCTAAGGGTGGCAGTGTGGGCAGTGTCTTGAGTAGACAGGGTTTGATGAGGGCCCAGGTAGGACCGGGCCTTAATTTTCGGGCCTGTTGAGAACTCTAGTTTTCGCTGGCTGCCGGCCGTCTAGACTCGAGTTTAAATGGACAGGTATCAGTCAAAAGGGAGACATCGAAGAGGAAGGATGGATGGGGGAAGGATCAACATATGGAATGTTAGAACAGGTTCTGACATAAATCCATATATGGAGATCTAAGGGTTTGAGGTCAGATGTAGAGTTGCTGGCCGGTATTGATGACATCAGGGATCTCCATATATGGGCTTAATTGCGACAGCAGGTCACATACATATACTATGGCATCAGGGATCTCCATCCACCCTGATGATGTCACGTGATGTAACGAGATCTGGGCACCATATATGGGGGCTTTCCCATGTATGGGGATTTTGAGTGATACACTGACTGACAGACATACCGGTATATGATGTACGATTTCATAGTAAATGCGGGCACTGATGATCACGCCCACAGCGTCCCCAGCGGGAATCGAGCCCAGGACCTTCTAGCTGTGAGGCGACAGCACTACGGACTGTGCCACCGTGCCCCTTGTGGGCTTAATATTGATGACATCAGGGATCTCCATATATGGGCATGGGATTGGATTAGGCCATCGTCTGGGAATGCCCATATATGGACTGACGGGAAATGCAGGTTTTCATAGTAACTGCGACTACAGTCGCAATAAATACATTCGAGTGCGTTTACTTTTTAAAGAATACAAATATGCCAGTGGAAAATTTTATCAAATATAACTTGTTTAATTGAGTTATACAGTATGACTTTAAATAAGTGATTGTTATCGACTCCACAAATCCCAAGTGATTCAAAAATATGTTATGGAAACCATGTAGCATAGTTGGTGCGATGGCGGTATATTTTTTCCATTGTGGGAGGAATTTGTTAAAATTTCCGTCTCTTTACATTGTTACCCATGGGACAATCTGGAGGATAAACAAAACTAAACGTGGCATAAACAGGTTTTTCTATGGCATTTCAATTGAATAGCTTCCCAGTTGGTTTTAGCATTAGTCATTCTTGGCCTGTTGTTTCATCAGTAAGATACGGGTTGAAAAGTCTTACGACAGGTCATAATGATACTGGTACTTGACCTTAAGTGCACCTCATTTGAGGGGGAGTTGGTGATGAGTGTTACTGATCTGTGGACAAACTATTAAATTAGCTTGAATCGACAAAAAGAGGCTTGTGTGTGATTCTGACTTAGTGTGTGATTTAGTTGAAGAGAGTAAACGAGTGTGTGTGTGTGTGTGTGTGTGTGTGTGTGTGTGTGTGTGTGTGTGTGTGTGTGTGTGTGTGTGTGTGTGTGTGTGTGTGTGTGTGTGTGACTGTGTGTGTGTGTGTGTGTGGGTCCTCCACCTGTCCTTATCAGTTGGTTTTACGAATAGATGAGAGATTGTGTTTGAAAGGTGAGGTCATGTTGGCACACATTCCGACACATTGGATGGTTGTTGTCATTGATCAAACGTGACCTGTCAATAGTCAATAAATACCCATTGATGTGCTGGTTTAATAAATGAAGATGTCCTTCCCAGTGGTCTCTGGGACACCGTTACCCAATTATTATTTTTTTTAATAATTCAGAAGTAGTGAATATAGCCGATCTACAGTACTGGTAGATCGGCTACCGGGCAAACTCTTTTTTGGGTCTCGACCTGAATAGTTTGGGAACCACTGCTCTAGCAAATTGTGAGCCATACCTAAACCTATTTGGCTTATTTGTCACAGCAATGAATTAGCCTACATATGAACAGTGAGCACGCTGAATAGCATGGATAGACGTTATGGTGGAAGCTGGATTTAAACCTCCGGTTAGTGAAGTAAATTCCACACTGGCAAGGCAGGAAGCGAAAGCAAGAGATCAAGCAAGCAAGCTTTATGTATATATCACAATTCAGACAACAGGTGTAGTTCAAAGTGCTTTACAGGAAAAGAAAACAAAAGGAGAGATTACAGGCAAATTACGGGTTCATTTTTGACATTTTCAGAGTGATAGCAACCCTTTGGGTTTTACAGTGCACCCACTCCCCTATAGCATTGATCTGTTTGTACTGTGCCGAGCACCCTCCCCATGGCAGTTCATAGTGATTGCTTGCTCAGGGACTTCTGGGACCTGATTGCTCTAATGGTAAAGAGTAATCTTACCATTACCATTTAGTACCTTTACTAAATTATATATGATGCATTTATATAGCGCTTGCCTTTTATCCAATGCGCTTTACATAGATTTTGCTCTGATGATTACATTCATCCATTCACACACACATTCACACACTGATGGCGGAGGAATCGAACTGGGAACTTCACGTTCCCAAGCGGCTGCTCTACCAGCTACTCTACCCCTGGGCCACTGCTGCCCCCATTTACTAAAATGTAAATGGGGGCTTTATATTTTAGTTTGTTGTAAAACACACCCTCACTGATAGACTAAAGGTGTCATTGGCATCATTATGAGAATAGGTCTCTACAATAGGTCTCTACATAAATGTTTCCCAACCGCTGGGTCGGGACCCATTTGTGGTTTGCGGATTTCATTTAAAAGAAAAACATTCCCAAAAAAGCTCAGATTTTTTCAGTAATTTAGTTTCTTAATTTCATTTAAAAAATCAATGAAATCCCATAAATAAGAAAACTAAATGTTTAAGAAGTAGGCCTAGTGAAAATAGGTAATCGACAAGCTCTCAACGGACGCAAAGCCGTTGTGAGCTTGTAGATCTGCTGTCTAATTTCTATTTTGGGTCACAGCGGGCTAAAAGGTTTGGGAACCACTGCTCTACATGGCCTTGGTGGGTATTCTGAGAAAGACAATGTCCCACGTCCCAGTCCCAGAGATTACCAAACAATGTTCATTGTCAGCCCGAAAGTAGGAAGAGTTATTCTGTGTGCATAATCTGCATATAGCCCATTGTATCATACAGTTAGTGCACACCACCACTGTGTGTTAGCCTATGAATGAATTACTATGCTGTTGTAGAGGCATACAAGCAGGTGCAGTCATTGTAATAAAACAAGCTTGGTGATGAGTCAAGAAGTACATCTGTGGCTGGCTTCCAAGAGTAGCAGCCATAACAGTGAACATCCGTGTTCTTCACAAATAAATACACATGCACTTGCGCACGCATGCACTCATGCACGCACGCAGTCACACACACACACACACACACACACACACACATCGGCTCGCCCATTATTTACAGCCAGGCCTATCTGCATGCAAACGACTCGCTCCAAGACAATCTGATCACACATCTGAGGCTTCGCCTGGCCCCGCTTGCTCGCTTGGTGAGAATATCGCTGGAGCCGAATGGAAACTTCATTTTGCAGGGGCTAATATTAGCCCGGGCCTCTGGAAAATTCCTTTTAAATGATCACAAGCTGAGAAAAGGCAAAGAATTTGTTTAGCGTTTTGCCTGACTGTATTCTCTGCGTGCACGGCAGAGCTTTCTCTTTTTTTTTTTCCTTTCAGACGCTACAGCACACAGGATGGTCCTGGGAAAGCACACGTGGGGGAGGGGTTGGGTTGGGGGGGTCAGGGGCTGAGGCTAGAACCATAGATGACTGGCTGTCTGGAGGAGTCTGTCTCTTACTCAGTGTCTCTCTCTCTCTGTCTGTCTGTCTGTCTGTCTGTCTCAGTGTCCGTCTGTCTGTCTGTTACATTTACTTATATGTACTAAGTTCTAACACTGAATTGCTTTTTATTAATTTTTTATTGAATACAGAGTCTGCAATCCATAGTACTGCATTCATTTAAATATGCAATAAACGTTTGTTCACAGTGTACAATGTGTACGCATACGCAATACACGTCATAGCATGTGTTGCATTGTGTTTTATTGCCATTTGCCATGCATATCATACAGCCTTTCTTACCAGCCTAATCTTATCTTTGGTGAAATATGGAACTTTGTCACAACATAGCCCCACCGTTATAACCTGTGTGTGTGTGTGTGTGTGTGTGTGTGTGTGTGTGTGTGTGTGTGTGTGTGTGTGTGTGTGTGTGTGCGCATTCATTTTCTTTAGGTAAATCCCACCTGGCCATAGTTCAGAGGGTAAACAATGAGGGCGAAGGGGATCCCTTCTATGAGGTTCTGGGGATTGTCACCCTGGAAGATGTCATCGAGGAAATTATCAAGTCAGAGATTCTGGACGAAACAGACTTGTACAGTAGGTTTTCTCTAGATACATACATGCTCCTTCAAGCTTTCCCAACTAGCCCAGACAGTCAGACACCTGGGTGTGCAGCAGCGTCCGAAAAAAAGCTATCGGATGTCAAAATGTAATAAAACTCTCCTATTTACAATTGCCACACTACATTGTACTGGACTGTTTTAATGTCTGCAAAATTGTATATACTGTACACATACGCACGCACGCACGCACACACACGCACATGCTCACATAACATGAAACCTAATGAACACACTAAAAGAAGTGCCAACCTCCAGTAAGTGGTGCAGGGGTCGGGGGAATCGCTTATAAACTAAATGTCTGGTCTATTAGTGGAAGCGTCATGGCATGTAGACATTGTGCCATTCCGTATGTCACTTGAAAACATACATACAGCTTTAAGTTATGCTAAGAATGTGGTAAGCTAACAATGTAGTGCACCCCCCAACTCTTTTAGTTCTAAGAAGTTCTCCACAGCTTAATTTCCCGAAAAAGCAATATAGGTTAAGGTTACTTCAGTTTAGTCACCCCACAACCCAGGACTACCAACTAGTAGCGTTGTCACAATTTACATAATCGTCTAATAGCAATTATTAGAGATAATCACAATTATTTTGTCATGTTGTCCATGTTGAACATTTTTCACTTTCAAAATAGTCACTTAGTAAGCTGCTGTAGCAGCTATTTCCGCTATCTTTTTAAATGTAAAATGTATATATACCGGTATGCCAGTAAATTCTATATTTCAGTTATTTGTCATATCTGCCCTGTGCACTTTTTTATTTTATGAAGCCCCAAGGCAAACAGAAATATAATTCCTATTCGTTCCAATTTCCAAATGCCAAAAACACAATTAAATCGTTAATCGCAATTATTTGTGTGACAATTAATCGTCAACTTAAATGTGTAATGACAGCCCTACCAACTCCAGTATTCCTGGCTGTGGGCCTTTGTTTTATTATATATTTTGACTTTTTTTCTTTTTGCCCCTCAGCTGACAATAAAAGTAAGAAGAAAATCACCCATCGGGAGAGAAAACAGGACTTCTCAGCCTTCAAACCCAACGACAATGAAATGAAGGTTAAAATATCACCTCAGCTTCTGCTGGCTACCCTACGTTTCCTAGCAACAGGCAAGTGGGCTGCGTTGCTGCTTGACTTCCCCCAGTGTGCCCTCAGTTGTGTGTGTGTGTGTGTGTGTGTGTGTGTGTGTGTGTGTGTGTGTGTGTGTGTGTGTGCGTCCGTGCGTGCATGAGCAAGTTTTGTGTTGTGTTTGTGGGAAGTGGTTGTGGGGAGCAGTGAGTATGTGTGTTGAATGGATATGTGTATCTGTGTGTTGTCAGACTGTGTGTAAGGGAATGATTTGTGTAAGCATTCAACAAGTGTGTGTGCAAGTTTGTGGGTGAGTGGATGTTAACATGTGTGTGTGTGTGTGTGTGTGTGTGTGTGTGTGTGCGCGCGCACGTGCGCGTGCGTATACAGTATTAGCACGTGCACTGCGGGCATGTGTGCTTGCAGGAGGTGCTAGGCCTCTCAGGAACACGGCGCGGGATGTCTGTGTGAACTGCGCGCAGATCTAAAAAACATTGGCAACTATTTGCTTGCATGTCATGAACTAAGAGGTTACGAGTTGCGATCTTAGCCCACAGCTTTAAAAACACCACCCTGTTTGTTTACACTACTTCCTCAATGACATCACTTCCAACGGTTTTGGCCTATGGTGGGGGTTCTCACAGAAGTTGATGTACTTGAGAGTAAAATGTGAAAAATGTCACCCGCTTTCCCTTGGGAAACGGATTTCTGAATGTGGAGTGGCCGACTTCTCCAGTAGCAGCAGTTGATTATTATACCTTCGGCTGCAGTTGGATTTGCTTTAGAACTTTGACCTAGCAGCTAAGCATTGACTAAGAACCCCCTAAAGGCTATTAGGGAGTTTAGTTCCTGGTGGTGGAGCCAGCAGCCAGATGCCACATATCACCGCCATAGATTTGAAGGAGCTGACTGGCCTTGTATGTATTTGAACTTGAACTTGACCAACTTGACATTTTCTACATACTGCCTTCTACCAGTAGACGACTAGGAAACGCTGAAGTGAAATTACTGCCACCGAATCGAAAACTTCATGAAACTGCGCTATGTAACAACTTTTCTTTATGTTTACTTATGTGGCTGGTTAAGACTAAGGTTGGGTTTATGATTTAAGGACTTCGGATATAGTGTTAGGGTTAGTAATAGGGTTAGCTAGTGGGACAACGCGCACGTAGATCTATGCGAGCACGATCTATTTGGTTCTGGTTCTCATTTAGAACACTAGTCGGCTACAAAATCTGATTAGAAAAAGTTACAGGTTGCTCACAATAAAGCAGCTCAAGTCATCTGGCACTAGGCCGTTCATACAGGACAAGTATTATCTATATTTACATTAACATCTGGCTTGACTGAACAAAATACTAGGGCGGAACATTATTAGCACCAATAATAACCTGTCCAGCTTGGCTCAGCATTTATGTCTTCTGAACATGGTTACGCCACTAGAGAAGCAGCTTCTGGTAACACAATTTAATACTTCCAGCGCCAAGAACACATTTTCTGAAACTCGGGTGGAATAGGGCTTGCAATTAAACCTCACACATTAATTATTCGCATGAAAAGATAATCATGCCCGGTGTGTAAAGACCTTTATATATGTTTGCCAGAGGGAAGTTGGGTGGGGAGGGAAAACTTTGGTCAAGGGTGCCTGTCAGCAGGGGTGTTTAACTGTGAGGAACTGTCTATTCTGTGTACGCTACATCTTCCCGGTGAGGCTCCTCACTGGCACAGTGAAAAGAAGCGTCAGGCCATGTGTTTAGGTGGAGGGATGTGTTTTCAGTACTATCCGTAGGACCAACCAGTCAAGAGACCAACCAGTAGGGGTGGCCGGTGACAAGACTATACACAAGTGTGTGGGCAATTTGAGAATTGGCACAGAGGAAAGGGGGAGAAATTGTCAAAACTAAAAACTAAAAAGAGTGAGCACTTAAAGGGACGCTTCACTCTTTTTGCAGAAAGATACATGTTAATGACGTTTAGAAGATTTAGAACACTTTCCTGGGGTCTTTATGTGTGTAATATGTGGTTTTAGATATTTTAGATGTTAGCAGGAACATTGGGCTCACTTACTTCCTGGACTACAGTGCACCAAAGCAATGAAAGCATTATGGAAATTGTAGTCCAGGAAGGAGCCCAGTGTCCATAACATCATGGACACCATAGATAGGAAAAAATAGATGCCTCACTGACCGCTGCAGTTCATTGGAGCGACGTGTCTCCAATGAAGGCAGGAAGTCAAGCAGAAGTGCCATATAGGAAGCGCTGAAGTGACGTCACTCATGCGACTCCTCCATGTCTTTCGCTGTCACTCAAGTGACTACTGGCCAATCACAGCGTCTCAAGGAATCTCGGGAAAATTGTGCCTTCAATTTTGCCCCAGAGCCGGAAGAGGCGTCTACCTTTATATGTCTATGATGGACACTGCTAAAATCTAAAATATCTAAAACCACGTATTTTTACTCTGGAATCAATCCGGAACAAAATCTGAGAAATATTTTGCTAGCTTATATTACCTTGCTCTCGTCTCCATTGTATCGCTAAATAGTCCAAAACCACGGAGAGCGCCCTGGATTAGCACATACGAGGCATTCTTTCTGCCGCGCTAACAGGGAAGCGAACGGGACGCTAATATGAACGAAGAGTGAAGCATACGGTGGCCTTAGAGTCCCACTCAAAAATAAATAAAGGAAAAAATTCAGAATATTATTCTCTCGCCTGATATCATTGAAGATGCACTAGGACGTGTACACACGTCATTGCAACCTGTCGGTTGGATTCCCTAGGATGTGTGGACACGTCGGATGGACAGAACTTGTTAACATATATTTTTTTGCAAAAAGGGTGTCCCTTTAATACTCCTTAGTGAACCTGTGTAAAGTATTTGTGATGTCAACGCAGCACTGTGCTTACAATGCAGCGGTGAGATAGCATTGTTTGAAATGCGTTCTGATGATATTGTTTCGCTTCCTATCTCTTTTCTAGAGGTTGAGCCGTTTGGGCCGGTGCAGATGTCAGAAAGGATCCTCCTGCGTCTGTTAAAGCACCCCAACGTCATCCAGGATCTGAAGTACGACGAGAAGAACAAGCGGGCTCCTGAACATTACCTCTTCCACAGGAACAAGCCTGTTGACTATTTCATACTCATCCTCCAGGTGTGTGGATTGTGGACATCACGCAGGTTGTCAGAAATAAAACACGACGAGAAAGATTGTATAATAATCACTTGTCCCATAGGGAAAGGTGGAGGTGGAGGCTGGGAAAGAGGGAATGAGGTTCGAAGCAGGGCCTTTCTCCTCCTACGGGATGTTGGCGCTCACATCTTCACCAGGTAAAGGCATCTACCTTCCCGTCATTCATAGTCTGTCTATAGAAAGACTGCATTCAAGATTGTATCAAAGTCATACGATTTTTCACACACGTTACCGCAGTGAAATTTGTTCTCCGCATTTGACCCATCTCTTGGAGTGGTGAGCCGCAGCCAAGGAGCGGTGAGGTGTCAAAACCAGCGCATGTTAGCGCAACTTTCGTTCAACTTTGACCCCTCTATCACATGGAACTATTTTTTGGGAGTAGGCCCCTAGTGATATGGACACAAAAAACATAGTTCCGAGTGATAGAGGGGTGAAAAATGAACAAAAGTTACACTTATTTTAGAAAATAGGTCAACAATACAAATGACGTTAGTTTTGTGGATTAATTTACTTTTACTGCGTGGCCCCCTGTGCCCTCCACAAAATGACCGGAACTACTTAATACAGTATTTCACCAAAACCAGAGCAGAACTCCCACCACGGGACTCGGGCAATCAATTAATACAGTTGCAACCACTATATTAATGGCAAGTATTTCATACAGCTTAAGTTACAAAAAATCTGAACTATCCCTTTAACAGGCATCCTGTAGTAGTAGTGCACATCCCAGTAGCCCATGTGCAAGTGTGTGCCAGTAATTCCAAAGAAACAGGACAGAACATATGGGGGTCAGGCTTGGATGTGGAGCCTGATGGCTACTGGCACAAAGGACCGTCCAAGTCGCTTTGTGGCATAAATCTCTGGCTCCTCATTCCCACTAGCACATCATAGAGGGAATGAGAGGGGTTCTCCAGGATAGCGTCCAGCTACGTCCTCATGCTTCCCGCCCGCAACCACCTCCAGACTGTCCAGGCTTCACCAGCAGCTTAGTTTGTTGGCAACAGACCACAGCAAAGAACAGTTTGCTCTGTCCCTTCCTGTACTAGAGGGCCACAGTCCACAGAGTTGTCAGTCCAGCCCAGTGTGTACTCCCAAGTAACTTGTGCACATACAAAGAGCACAAAGAGGTCTTATATAGGGGGAAAGGAGCAGTCCACCATAATGATTTATTTTCATAATCGGATGGAGATAAAGCACAGACGATTACAGACGGACAGCATTCAGAACCAGGGATAACGTGAATGCATATGTCGTCACACAATCTCGAGCGTTTACGGGACAAAGTATGAATTAGGCTTAAATGGCTGCGACAGAAGCTGGCTCATCTATGGATAGCACCACATGGTCTGATGTGACCCAGATCAGACGCTGTTATTCAGGTTAGCACTTTGGTTGGCTGCGTCACCAAGGCAGCAAAGATATCGTGTATTTCTTTCACCTCCACTTGTGGTTCCTCCACGATGCGATACCATGCAAATAAAGTGCTACAGGGATAGGATGACAATGGCTACTTTCTGCGCCGGTCAACACATCCAGAGCAAAGCCTCTCTCTGGGAGTGAGTGGTCCCGCAGTGAGAACTTGAAGTACCAAGCATCTTATTAGAAATGTAGTGGGAGTCCTTGGCACTGCGCTGACATGGCATCTCTTCTCTGACAATGCTGTCACACAGTAATGTCCTTTATTCTGCAGAGCCCCCACAGCTACTCATTCATAAACTGCATGCAGCTATTTGGTTGAATGGGATGTCAGAGACGCCTGCTGGCCAAAGGGTAGAATTACACCAGTTTCACTAGTCGATTGGCCTTGCTGTGCACGGAGGGGTGATTACAGCAGCACTGCAGTACAACAACAGCTTAATATTCTGGTGTGAAGTGCAAAAGACGGAGCATGATTCAGTCAGTGGTAGTTCACAAAAGACGGAGCATGATTCAGTGGTCGTTCACAAGCCATTGGGTATTGTTTGACTTTATCATACAGTTACAGTCAATGGTAGTTCAGCAGATTGGTAAGTACTGTCATATTCAAATTCAATGCAGCCGTTTTGGGCGTGCTATAACGTCTTTAACAACAACCCCAGATTATTTTTTCTGCATAATTATTCCTCACCTGTGGTGACAGACTTTTCCCCTCCCGTCCCCTCCCCTCATGTGTTTCTTCACCTCTCTCCTTCCAGTCCCTCTGTCTCTGTCTCGCACATTTGTTGTCAGTAGGGCTGAGTCATTAGCAGGATCTCCAGGTAATGTACCCTTGTCTTCCTCATTTTCTTCACTGATTGGCTGTGTCCCAATCACTCACTACTACTGCACTATGTAGTGCACTATACTGTATAGTCATTACTCCATTCTATTTGGTGTCAGAAGAATGTATAGTGAGTAGTATATCATCTATAGTGAATCACGTTTGTATCCCACAATGTCTTGTGAAAAGTAGGGTACAATATTTTTTTTCCTGCATTTTGCAGATGAGTTCACTACATAGTACTCTAAATAGAATTCCCTGCATAGGGAGTAGGGAGTAGTGACTGAGTGAGTCGGACACAGCCCTTGTCTATTTATCCCATCCCTCCTTTCAGCTAACACCAATGCAGCATGTTTTGTCGCATAACAAGCACACTTAAACTTGTCATGCTTTTAACATCCACAAACGACATTTGTGTTGTTTTTTATTTTCTTTCTTTTGTTTGCTTCTCATTCTCTGTGTTTGCTTGGTGCTGCTGACTTGAGTTTGAGGTGACTTCATGACCGTTAAGTGAGTGCAAGTGTGAAAACATTAACAGTTGCTCAAAAGCATGTATATATACACAGCACTGTATATTTATGAAAAAGACAGGGAAGGGAAGGGAAGAGAAGAGAAGTGGAAAAAGTGAAAGAAATTGAGACGGTTTCAGACTTAACACCTTCTTCTCCAGAGCCATTAGTCAAGTGGGTGAATGGTGTTGGAGACTGGAGGCCCCCTTAACCCTCAAACTACATAAACAAGACCTACAGTTACAAACCCCCCCTCCAGACAACCACAGTGTTGTCGCATCCATGTGCATTCACATTCTCCACCCCTTCAAATCGATAAATTAACTAGTGCTGAAGATCAAGAAAATATCTCATTTCTGAATCTGAAGTATTGTGCAGCACTAGTTGGCTGTCCAATTCATTTGAGTTACTCTTACGTTTTTGCTACAAGAGAGATACTTTAAGAGAGGTTTAAGTCAAGGCAGCACTTTGATGTTGTCTGTTTAAAGCCACAGTAGTTGGATCCAAGTGCCACATTTTTAATGTACCGTAGTAATGTCCAGCAACTACAGACTAAAGACAAAAAGACTAAAGAAAAAATGAGAATCGTGGTTGAATCGTGATCTCAATTCTTGTGGAGGACAATCGAGATCCACATTTGAGCAATAATTGTGCAGCACTAAAATTAACATTGAGGATTTGACTGTGTCTATGAATGTTGTATTACCATTCAGCATTCACAGACTAATGTGGAGTGTTCACTTAAAGTCAGAAAGTGTAAAAATGGACCCTGACGGGTGAGTTTCAATTAACACTTCAGCGTTTGTTTTTCGGCTACTCTACCTCATGTGACCCGCAGTGCAGCGCTTACTTGTTCTTTCTGCAGGTGGCCCCCACTATTTGTATGAGGAGAGAACACGTCTGACTGTGCATGTGCACGTGCAGATAGGTCCAGTCATGTCGTCGCTCCCCCCCTCACGCACACACAGGCACACACACACACACACACACACACACACACACACCATAGTATTGCTGTATTGCCCCTCTAAAGTGGAGTACTAATGCACAGAGTTCACATGCCAGGTCTTTGGCTGACTGCGTCTGGTCTGCATGCATGCCTATAGAGGTCACACGTACACACACACACACACACACACACACACACACACACACACACGCATGGCTATGCTCGCACACACACACACACACACACACACACACACACACACACACACACACACACACGTACGTTCTCTCTCAAACATGGGATTACATACATTCCAGTCAGAATAGTAGCATTAGCCTGCCCAAGCCTTTTCCACTTTGTTGTGTATAATTTTCTACTAGGCTTCTTTAAGAAGTGGAAAACATAATCTTGCTTTAATTAAAACAAAACAAAAAAGAACAAGTAATCTATTCGGGGGCCGACAGCATCGCTGGAGACCACCGACTCATTACCCCACTCTAAAGAACCCAAATAGATTAAGTTTAACAGCAAGAAACTATACTTGTTATCTGATGTCTAACTTGGAACAATGTCAATTACATTCACTAGTGCTCTGATGTAACAACCCTTTGGGGCTAAGGAAGCAGTTATGTACAAAACCTGCCGTGGAATGTTACGGGTAATTCAACACCTGGTGAGAAGCTAATCTTGTGCACCGCTGGACAATGTGACAATGACATGTGACAATGACCACAGGTTGTTGACACGCCATACTGTTTTCCTGTAATTGCCTTCACAAATTTGTGCCGCAGGGCTCATTCTTACAAAAAACGCCATATATCATGAGTGCAACTAGCCAACTACTAATACCCAAAGTGGTGAGGGGCCTCTGTAAAGCGCACCTCCAAAACCGCTCTCACTTCTGCCCATAGGGGGCACCACAAATGTGAACAGTGAGTCACACCATCTGTCATACAAAATATTTCATACACAGCTAGTACACCCCACAACTGACACAGCCCTGGGAAGGCAACCTGGCCTGGCGTAGATCTGTGCTCCAAGGAGCACACTTTTGTAGTTGTTTAGTCACAGCTTCAGCCATATAATACACAAAAAGATGATTTCTCCCTCTTAAACCCCAGGGGGGTCCAGGGGGGGAAATCAAAAACATCAAAGTTGGAACCTGAGACCAATTGGGTCTCCATTTACCCGCTGAGAGCTGTTCATGAGGTGGACAGCCGCTGCCCATAGGCCGGCAGGGGATTGGGGCTTAAGAGGTTTAATGGTTTTATTGTTTTGCTTATTTTGTTTGAAAGTCTAAAAATTGACCCTTGCAGGCGCAGCAGGGGCGAGGTCAATTCCGACTGACTTCCCGCGAGACTGACCGACATCTCGCGAGAGTCCGGAAAATTTACCTAGCCCTCTCTCGACACACAAACTGTTCCAGTTCCAGTGTGTGCGCATGCACGTGTGCATGCATGTGTATGTGTCCTTTCCTGTAAAGTAGGAACAACCACAAAAAAGAGTGATAACTCAGACTTCATCAAGCCCATCCACAATGTGCTTCATGTGTTTAAATGAAAAGCCTCTTGTATTCTCCTTACAGAGAATAAGTCTCCACCGCGACCGTTTGGACTCAACCACTCAGACTCTGTGAATAGAAGTGATCGGATAGATGCCATCACCCCAACCCTGGCCAGCAGTAACAACCAACTCAATGCCTTTCTGCAGATCTATGTGCCTGACTACTCAGTCAAGGCCGGCTCAGACCTACAGTATATAAAGGTATCTCTCTCTCTCTCACACCCACGCACGCACGCACAAACACACACGCACGCACGCACGCATACACACACACACACACACACACACACACACACACACACACACACACACACACACACACACACACACACGTTTGTCATCATTGTGGGGGTGTCAGAAGCAGTGTTAAATGGGGAAATGGTGCTTTTATATAGTATCCAAAATGGAAGCACGCTCATCTAAAAGTACAAGTACATACAGCAAGAAGGTAGGATGTCCGCACACCGTTCTTAAGCTCCCAGTAGTCTTTTATTAATTAATTGTATTAATAAAATACTACTGGGAGCTTAAGAACGGTGTGCAGACATACCTTCTTTCTGCATTTATAGTGCCTTAATTAATTCAAGGTTCTTTACATTCACACACAGACAGTGGAGGACACCATGCAAAGCAACAACCTGATCATCAGAAGCAATTAGGAGTTCAGTGTCTTGAGCACTGCTACTACTGCTCCCAGTTTTGGGGAAGCTACTTTGAGAATGTAGTTAACTAAGCTACCAAATACTGTACACTAGAAATATCTACACTACATCAAAGTTTAGAGAGAACTAGTTGAGCCAAGCTATAAAGCTACATTAAAAATGCACACAAGTATAGTCGCCGCCTGTGATATTGAGACCAATCTGAGAACCCATCGTCAAACGCGCCCTCTTTTCCGTTGAATTGACGGAGTCAATTCCTTTGGATTGTTCACCCCATCACTGGTCAGAAATCTTTCTTAAAAGATGCGACTTTGCCAAACCTTACCCAACCCTTAACCTCAAAATCCTAATCCCTAAACCTAAAGCGTATATAAACTTGGGGTCCCTTAATGGCACTTGTAGATAACTTACAGTTTGATACTGTTCCGGACTGATTAAGTTTAAGCATGAAGAATACACGGCTATAGTATGTCTATGTGAGAAAAGCTGTGTGTGCGTGTTCAATGCATGTCTTGCTCTGTTGGGTGACCAATACAAGCCATGTTGAGTTTTGTTGTGATTTGTGTTAGTGGACCATTACTATTTTTTCTATCTGCTCGTTAGTTGTTTTTGTTTTGTTTTTTGTGTTTGAATAACCGTATTCAATTTGTCGATACTTTTGAAGTTTTGATACTTCTTTGTGTATGTCCTGTCATTACAGTAATTTGTATGTCAATATATTATTGCCATTCTCTTCTGTCCTGTCTGGGGGGGAACATAGTCTCCGGCCTGCCCTACGGTGGAGACAATAAAAGACACACAAAACAAACTTGGTGCATTTACTTATGCACCAAGCTACCTTCATTCCCCGGTCTACACCTGATGCTATCATCCATTCTACAATACTACCAGTGTTAATATCAACCGTTTAGTTCGATCATCATCAACAACAGTATGACATAAACATACATCCAACATATCTTTCCGGTTGACCGTACGGTAAACACAATGTCTGACGTTCCCACAGGTCACACGTCAGCAGTACCAGAACGCGCTCATGGTGTCGCGCATGGACAAGACGCCACAGTCCACGGACAGCGAGTTCACCAAGATCGAGCTCACGCTGACGGAGCTCCACGACGAAGGAGCGGAGACGCCCACCGTCGTGACCACCGTCTGCACGGGGAGCGTCACCTCAGCCGTCGTGACAGCGGTCGCCAACGAGTCGTCCCACCTGCTCAACCAGCAGCAGAACTGTGTGGGCCTTAGCAGAAGTAACCACAGTGCCCACAACGAGGGACCCGTCTAGCCACCGCAGAGCCCCGGTGGACATCGGGAGGACAGGAGGAGAGGACAGACCCGGTCGAGCCCTCATTCAGTGGGCCTATACAGCCAACACCTGCATGCCCGCCTCCCACCCACGCCCCCCCTACCCCCACCCAGAAGCTCCAGCCCGTCTTGTTGACAAACATGGAGGGATGGGTGAGGATGGAGATTAGGGAAACTCGAACCAACAGCCCCCCCCCCCGCCCCCCATCCCCCCAGCCTGTGAGGACCTTTAAGGGAGTGTTGGGGGTCCTGGGTTCATCTCTACCTGAACCCCTTGTTTGTACTGCACTCTCTTACAGAGGGTGCGCTTGGACAACACTTATACTGAGCTTCATTGTTTGGGACAATCGATCCACTTCCATAGTGGAGAGTTGGACCAGCTGGACAACAGTGTGAATGCGAGTCCAAACCCTTCCCCCGATATGCTCACTGACACACACACACACACACACACACACACACACACACTCACACACACACACACACACACACACACACACACACACACACACACACACACACACACACACACACACACACTCACACACGTTCAAAAACATTACTCCCCATCAGTGCGTTTTTCAGGGAGGCTCAGTTGACTGTTAAAACCCAACTCGAAACACTCAAATCAGGCACCCGTACAAGCAGACAAGCAATGGTTGGTCAAAGACTGTACCGGATACCGCTTTGAAAGAAACCATGAACCAAGAATGTTTTCCTGTATTTATTTATTTTATAAAGAAATGTATGTATATATGTATGTGTGGAGACAGATATGACAAAATGGCCTGCAAAACATGCATGAGCATGACTGCAGATTTTTGTGTGGGGTACACGTGTCATATCAAAAAGACATGCTACATATATATACTGTAGAGATGCACAAGCATTCATGTATATGAATAGGTGAGGGTCCTTTACAGATGTACATTACAGATCTTGTTATTTTTACTATTATCCTAAATCAGGCTTATGGTACAATATCTTTTTCACCTTTTTAAAAAAAAGAATCACACTATTGCCTTTAAGATAAATCATATAATTAATTATTTTAACAAAGTGCAATGAACCACAATTTATTTAAAAGATGATTATGAATAATAATAATAATTAAAAAAAATCACTGTATTATAAATTGACAGATATATTTGTACGGATGTACTGTATGTATGTGTGTATTTGTTTTGTTTTCTGTTTTTTTGAAAAGCTGCAACAGTCCACAAGCAAAATTGTCCTTGTGTTTCTCTCTCACACTCTCTCACACTCTCACTCTCTCTCACTCTCTCTCCCTCTCTCCCTCCTCTCTCTATATCTCTCACTCTCTCTCTCTCTCTCTCTCACACACACTCTCTCCCTCTCTCTCTCTCTCTCCCTCCATCTCTCCATCTCTCCATCTCTCTCTCTCTCTCTCTCTTCATCCTCTCATGCTGTATGTATGAGCATACACCCTTTGACCTCAAACACAGCTTCAGTTATGCTTTTGATATGGGAGTTTTGGCCCCTAACAAATTATTTAGACAAGTCTGTGCTACTGTTCAGGGGATTAGGGAGGGCGGTTGTGTTGAAAGTGCCGACTCGGCACCAATGAATGTGGAGTTACACCTGACTTATACTTCTGTACGCTGCAGGTGTCTTGCACCTGAAAATGTAACAATCTACAAGCTCACGATGGCGAGCTTGTAGATCGCCTTTTTGCCAGTGCGAGACGCGATGCGCAACTAAGCATAGATCAGGCTTTAATATGTTTCTTATTTTTACCAATTTTACAGATAATCAAACGTGATAATTGCACAGTATTAATGACCTCATCTAACATGTTGAGCATCATCAACTTCACAAAAAGCAACCTCGACATTAAATATGTCCACAAATGACACAGAGCTCGTTTCCCACTGTGTGTGTGTGTGTGTGTGTGTGTGTGTGTGTGTGTGTGTGTGTGTGTGTGTGTGTGTGTGTGTGTGCGGCTGTGTGTGTGTGTGTGTGTGTGTGTGTGTGTGTGTGTGTGTGTGTGTGTGTGTGTGTGTGTGTGTGTGCGGCTGTGCGCGTGTGCTTAGTTTCAGGTGGTGCGTGTGCCATACAGTATGTTGTGTGGAAATGTGTGCGTGTGTGTCAGGCTTCCTTCAATCACGTCCAGCTCATGTTGAGCTTACATGTAGACTTAAAGGCTATTTTCTACAGAGCTTGCATAGACTGGCCATTCGTTCAGTAGCCTATAGGCTGACTTATTTAACACCAGATAATGTGACTGAAACAGGACTTAAAGCATTCACTCCGATTGGTAAACGCATCATAATTCTGGCTTGAATAATAGTAAATCCTAAGGAAATCTGTAATAACTTCAAAGTATCGCTCTTTGCAGGTGTACTGTATAAAGATAGGCAACTATTAAAGAAGAGACTTACTGTTTTATCTTAAATAGATATGTATGCATGTTAATTTCTTTCACAATGAAATTATTCTTGAAATATGTTTTGACAATAATTTCCACATTGTTATTACCTCAGACAAAAGACAGAAATGGGTTTTAAAATCTATGCTAACGCTTGACAATTACCTGTGGTATTTGTGATTCCTATTTTAGCACAATATTCTGTTTACTTCATACCTGTAGCAGCATAGATCCTAACTTTAGCATTTGACTTCTTGTTTTCTTTTGTTTTTAATTGGAGTTACAAGCTCCGAAACATGCGAGTGCTGTAAGAAGTTTTGAAATATATTCCATAGATGCAGCCTGTTAACATTATGTACATTGAGGGAGTTTTCCTGTCACAATATTTGTAGTAGCAACGTCATACGGTTGGGATTTCTCATTATTTTTATATGTGATTGCATTTAAATGGTAGTGCAATTTAAAACCCACTGGTGGTCACTGTTTCCACATGTCAGTGTGTGTGACAGCTGTTGACAGCATCCATGGACGAGCAATCGTTCCATTGATGACAGTGACCTTGTTGAATATCCAGAAATAATAATATGCATAGACTATGTTTGCAGTTATGTTTGCTATTATTTGTTTTTTTGTTTTTTACTGTGTCATGTTCCTCTGCATCAGGTGAACTCTGCTCTGCAGGGACAATCATTCCAGAGATAAGCAATGAATGATGATGTTCGATTGTAGTCGTATTTCACTTCATACTCCAATTCTCTTGCTGGAACGTAGTGCCAGGCATAACAACAAAAAACATACATTAACAGATGACAATTCTAAAGTCTCAAAACAAAGAGAGAAATAAATAAAAAGGTGGGTTTATAAAACTAACTGAAACCCTGACTTGTCCATTGTACAGATCATCACACACAGTTAATATTGTCATGGTGGTAATTCAATGTGAGTGATGCCCATCACACAACACACACACACACACACACAAGTACACAGTCCATCCTCAGCCCATATGCACATTACTGACAAATCTCAATCTTTTGCTGTGTGGAAGAAGCTTTTTTAGGCTTGCTGCTTAGATGTGCTTTCCATTCTGTTAATATTGTGGTTTCTTGTCCAACCCAAATGCTGCTACTGTAATGCACGCCGGTCATTAATGCCACCATCGTATTCCTACAACTCGAAGACAATATTCCGTTTGCCTCCTTCAACTGGTGGTACAATAAAAAGTGAATGATTAACACAAAGATAACTGGTGATGGAGTAACATGAATTTACTTGTGTCTAGGATACTACTACTCTGAATGATTCTAGTTGACTTTCTAAATCAGTTTCACACAAAGCTGTGTGAGGCTGTGAGCTCATGAAACTTCTACTGTCGATTAGGTTGCACACATACAGTAATGATAATTTATTGTAAAAGCTATGGTTCAAGAGTTATTGGCCAAAAACATGAAGTGGCTGTTGTAGTGCCACCATGAGGCCGATGTGAAACATTTGGAGTGGAGGTTCTTCCTTGGCCTAATGTGAGTGTGTGCGCAAATTTTCACAGCAATCGGGAGTAGTCCCGATTGGTCCAGCAGTGCTTGTGGCATTTAAGTCAAAACGGGCCTCGATCTCCTGCAAACTTTGGAAGCCAACCTATCAGTTTCACAATGATCGCTGATTGGTCCAACCAAGATTAGCTGGGCCCAATGAACCTCAGCAACCACAACACAACCAACATAACCTACTGTTTATCAGAGTTATAAAGCCCAAAACCTCTAGATCCAAACACAAAAAATAGCAAATTCACTCATATAGGATTATTGAAGTGATCAAAAGCCACATACCGGTAAATTGTTCCCCGTTACAACTCACACCTTCAACGACAACACAACATGCAAACTGTAGATTCACATCAGCATTAAATTAAAGAGCCAGAAACAGTTACTGAACATGTCAGTAGTCATTGGGTCCCAATATGACAGCAATAGTACACCAGCTTGAATCACACTAGCATTAGTCTCTCGAGACAGACGGTTGACACTGTTTTCCCTTTGTTTTGCAGATGCGTTCCCAGATTGGCTAGTAGACACATCATACATACACAAGCACAAGCAGCAGCAGCAAAGAAGCAAAAATAAATAAAAATAAAAGTTCCTACCTTGAACCGTCTTGTACTTCACTTGGACTCTCTCTCTAGTTCATGATGAGTCCTCCAGCGGCGTCACTCTCCAGCCTCTCCATCCTCCATACATCTGGCTAGCTGGCCAGTCACCAGTACTTTCCTTCCAGTATCAATGGCACCGACCAGCCTCATTGTCTTGGCTGCCATCTTCTCATTCAACCTTGGATGTTTAGTACTGCACATAGCAGAGTCTGGTGTAGTACAGTGGACTAAGGTCCAGCATTCACAGCATGTCACGCCACAGGAGAATGGACTCATCGGTTGAGAAGAAGGCTTGGGGGTCTGGAGTCATCACCCCATGGCTCATGTACCTGTGGAGCAGGTTGAGAGAGACACCATAAGCTTTGAGTAGAAGTAAGTAACGTAGAAAGAAAGTGAGCTGACCAAGAGCCACATACTGTATTGTAGCCTACAGTGTACAGTATGTGGGTACAGTGTACACTAGCAACAGCAAACATACACAGCCTGTACGTATACGCCATCCTTCCGGTTACAACATATACAACCGTATACAGTACGCCTATTATATCCTGTGACAATATACACAGTCTAGTATACATATAGATGTACATACTGTATACGTAATGTTAGTTATCTGATAAATAATACATTTTCTTTCTTTCTAAATATATTTTTTATCCCACGATTTTGTAACCCATTTTTCACCAATAATAATACATTTTAGGAAGGAAGCTGTGGGGACTTTGGACATGCCTGAACTAGGGTATGCCTTGCAGCCTTCATTGCCTTGAAATTGAGATAGATTGAGGGCAATTCAGGTTGTGTAACACTTGGTTCAATATCACTTTCAATTATCTCATCATTGGTAAAGAGTTAAGAATGACGTTTCATACAAGGATTTGGTGCTGTGGCAGTGTGGCACCCCAAACAAAAAATTGTGTCTGTCTGTGTGTATATATATATATATATAAACGTGTGTGTGTGTGTGTGTGTGTGTGTGTGTGTGTGTACACAGCACAGCACTATTGTCTGTTCATTTCAGAAAACACCCGCGTGCTTCCTTCACCTTCCCTCCCTCTCACACACACGCGTGCGCGCACTGTCGCACACACTCACACACACTCTCTCTCACACACACACACACACACACACGTTAATGCTTAGCATAGATAGCTAACTCTAGCCTGGCTCCGGCCCTGCATCACTATACCATTTAACAAATATGTCAAGTGAAACGAAATGAAAATTCAGACTGAGTGTCAGGCTAAACTAACTCACCTGCAGAATAAAAACAAAACGACCAACCAAAGTTTGTCATGAAGATGAATTAACTTCTCTTTCATACTGTCAGCTGTCACACGTTGTGAGTTGTGACTGAGTAGTCTTCACTTCCCAGGCTCCAAAACTACTCCACTCAACTTCCATGAGGTGTAGGCTACATGTATGTTGTTTATTTCACTAGTCTGTTTACTACCAAACATAATTGGGATTTGGGAGCTCGTTTCCGACTGTCTGTCTGTTTGCAGCCAATCTCAATCTGAGAAGAGAACCAAAACAGCACCAGCTGTTCAACAGGGGGTAGGGGCGTGGCTACCGGAGGTTTTTAAAGGGCCCGCTTGAAGCCTGCTCAGGGAGTGTCTACCAATAATTCACCCAATAGGTGGTGGCAGGCATAGATATATAATAAAGCTTTCTTATATACCGTATCTATGGTGGCAGGTGTCTACTTTCTACGAAAGTAATTTCTAGGGCAATGGTTCTCAATCCTTTTCATGTCAAGGCGTGCACAGACACTTTGAGGGCAGGTGCTCAAGTGTCAGTGTCACCATGGAACACATACTGACATACTGTACAAAACAAAAATAAAATTAACAAACTGTATACAGTACAAAAACAAACAGAGGCCAAAATGGCAGATGCTTTAGCACCACTTGGTGTCGGTGCACACCCCTTGCTGGTCAAGGTTCATTATTGTCTCCACCAGGCCGAAGAGAGAGAGACTTGCTGTAAGCACTGGACCAGGGCAGGGCTAGTAGGAGACCGAGGGAGTATGTTTTGCACTCCGTCCGTGTGTGTGTGTGTGTCCGTGTGTCTGTCCGTCCGTCTGTCTGTTACTAGCTAATCTCTGGCACCGTTAACCTGGTCGATTACAAATTTTGCACACACACTCCATGCCAACGATGAACCTCTGCCCCAAAATTTCCAGAACGGCCTGTTATAGCGCCAAGCATGTGCCATGTGGTCAGTCCGTTGCTCTCCCCAGGTTTTAATTATTTTTTAAATCAATCAATCTACATTCTCTAATTGTGTGTAAACTTATTGTAAATTAAGTAATGCAGATGTTTAACAATAAGTCGTAAAATTAAACCAAATTATAATTTCATTTTACGCTGTCAAGAGTTGAAGATCTATAAGGGTCCATATGGTTACCAACTCTCCGCTGGGGCCCTCCTGGAACCGCCTCAAGGACCACTTGTTGAGAACCACTGCATTACATGAAAATTCTTCCCGTACAAAAACATTCATTGAAGGTCATTGAAGAAACAACACATTATTATGGAAAATTATAGTTTTATTGTACATTTTTATGTAATTTCCAGATATACAGTCTGTATAATAAATCTGGAAACAAAACATATGTTCAAAAGGAACATAAAGTAATGGGCACAAAACAAAAGATTATTGAATTAAAATAACTGAATGCATGACAGTTTTGGCACCCTCTAATGTGATTGCTTCTTGGGCATCATAGAAAAAGAAGCTTGGTCGGCCGGTGTAACTTTCAGGTTTTCATGTAGAGGTTTGATCGTGACAATTAATAGATGGATCCAAGAGTTGGAGATATGTAGTCAACCACTACATATCTTGACCCCCGCGACAAATTATAAGAAAGGGTAGGTTATCAGGACAGACTACATCCCATAGCCTGGACGGACGATTCATTCACGGCTTCATTGTTAGACCAACCAACCGACCAATAGTGTAACTTCATCAGTCAGTCAGAGGCATTTGTGTTATAGGGGCTGTCCACATCTAGCCAAATATGTTACTGAATGAAAGGTCAAGGATATGTGGATTTATTTTACAATGCTGTAAAGGTAATAAAAAAAATCACGAATCATGTTTAGAAAAATTAAATAAAACTTGGTTTTGATTAAAAGTGCCATTTCTTATCTACGGTACTTGACATGCTATTCACATTTCCCTTAAGAGCTTTGCTCTGCAAGCCATTTACTGGATGACATGTTTTTTAGGTTTTTTTGTTTGTTTGCTTTTTATACAAATCACCCTGCAAATGTCAAAATGCTTTCACTATATTAAAAAAAGAATTCCACATAGATGTCTAACCAAAGGCTACCATTAAACCGTGGCATACTGGATTTGCTTGTATTAGGCAGCCTTAGAATGAGCACATGCATATCCATTGTACTAGAAGATAAAAAACAATAACTGACACAGTGCTTCCACAGAAAACTTTTCCTATTACCTTTCTTCAAAATGAGATAAAAAAGCTACTGGCCAATTATTTTCTTATGAGCAATGCAGCTGCCTCGTGTACGGTAGTAGCATATCCAGTTATTTTATATTCAAAACATAAAATCAATATTGGGAATACAAACATTTCACATAATATAAAAAACTAATGAACTATTGTAATATAATTCTCTCTGCTATATTCTACTGATTAAATTGTTACATAGACCCACGGTTAAACTTAAACACAGACATATTCCTTCTTCTACCCCTTGTCAAGCTAAACCAAAAGAGCCAAAATAGTTCCTTACCATCATTGGCCCAAATCAACAGACCAATCTAAGATCTATTACAAAACAGAACTAGTAAATGTAAAGTGAAATCTTAAACATAGTACACATTTGATATTGCGCAAAGGAAAAAAGATATCTATTCCATGAAGTCAAGTTGCTGGCAGTTATCTTGTCCTACTAGTGCATACTGCATATTATTACCACTGAGGAGGTAGGACATGGGAATAGGAAGTGGACATTACCAGGATTACATTGAATACGTTTTGAGTCCCACAATATTTTCAGGGTGTTTTGTTGGAACTGGAATAGCCAAAGTGAAGTCTAGTGTTTACGGATTCTAAGACTGGACATCCTCATTCCAGTTCTGAAAGTACTAAACCTATAAAGGTTTAAAGCCTAATTCATGCCTGATCTATACTGATAGTCGGTGTCACACACTGAAAATAGCCGACCTACAACTCACAACACGTCGGCAAAACCCTAACCATAGCAGGTCATTTTTGGCAAGCGACACAATCGTACGATGACATCGAAATTAGGCTTAACTCTATAACCTAACTCCAACCGACACGGAACCTGGTACTCTCTTCACAGTGTGTAGAAATCTAACACCTCTCCACAATTACTCCACAAAGTATCACTGCTATAGCTTAATACCAGTGCTGTTCACCTCTGCTGCTAACCATAGATATAAAAACCTCATCGCTGCAGTTCATTGGATCGACCTGTATCGTGTGGAAGGTGGAAGTGCGGAAGGCACGCTGCCGGGACTTATCAATTCAATTCAAATGAGCTGTATTGACATGAGAAAACAAACGTTTACATTGCCTCTGATTGGCCTACCGAACGTCCCCTTCTGTGGCGCACACGGAAGCTTGCCTTCCCCCGAGATACAGACGCCCCAGAGACGAAGTTTATGCAGCCACAACCAGCGCCTATCTGGAGCAGCCTAACCTTGCCTAACTCCAACCCTACATCAAGGTCTAAGCAAGTCAGTTCAATGATGTTTACATCCTAGTAGCCTTGTCTAAAGCCAAAGGATTGACATTAGCGGACAGTTCCAAGTCCTACTTTTCATACAGTACAACCTACCAACCTATAACGTAAAGAACCATGCCACAAGCCACCAATAAGCACAATCTCCTTTCCAAATCAAGGCCACTTGTTCTTATGATACGCTCTTGTTTAAGAGAGAGAGAGAGAGAGAGAGAGAGAGAGAGAGAGAGAGAGAGAGAGAAGAGAGAGAGAGAGAGAGAAGAGAGAGAGAGAGAAGAGAGAGAAAGAGAAAGACAGACACACCCTCAGCTAGAACACTTCTCACATCATGAATCTCTGCCATGGCATTGATCATGTACAACCAAAAAATAAATCATGTTTCAAGTGTCCTGAATAACCAAGCTTATAGTCAGCAAAATAAGCCCTGCATGTTATGTGCACATGCTGTAGAATGAGCTCCGTTACAAGTTTTCACACCTTATCGTACATTGCATTACATAGTGCAAACGTGAAGAGAAGGCCTAAGGCTGAAGCCATTCTCTGGATAGCTAAATTACAGTAGCGTACTGTACTTCAAGAACGAACAGACCATATGACCAGTTCCTTTCAAAATGTCAGTTGAACCATGCACTCATCATCACATTTTGTGTTCCTCTAACCAAGTTTTATACAAAATGCTTTATTGATCTGTCTCAACGCGGGCATAAACATCCACAATCAAACTTGTGCTTAGTTTGGACCACCCGAATCTACACAGTACACACACATCCTGCTAGAACAAGATATTCTTATGCTTACAATCATTGTGGATGATACAAGTCTACTTTGGCAAAGGACTGACTGACTGACTGACTGAATCTCTCTCACACACACACACACACACACACACACACACACACACACACACACTTATTCTTCTACAATGACAAGAAACAAACAAAATAAAACACGTTAGGAAGGAAATTGGACCATTGTTTGCATAATGCGAAAACCAGCGTTCAAATAGCTCAATATAATGTGCATGTTCTTTCAGCACCATGGTCAGAAGGCTGATGTCAAGTGTGTTTCTCATTTCAAAAGGGGTTTACAGCAACAAGAAGTCATAAAGTATATACTGTTCTTGACAAGGTAAGTCTGCTGTGGAACTACAGTACAAATTCTACAGTACACTAGGGCTGCACCTACCAATTATGTGCTTAGCGATTATTCCATCAATAACTTGAAATTGAATAATCAAGAAGCATGTTATTTTTTATGTCGTTTTTTGAATTAATTGTGACTACTTTATATATCGTGGAGAAAAAAAAGCTAAAATAGATGATCTACAGTACAAGCCCACCACAACACCGTTAATGTTCGCCTATATTATTATGAAAAAAAAAGAAATCGAATTCATATTCAAATTCCTTATTTTTCTATAGTCAAATGTTGATTAGTTTGATTAACCTTTGCACCCCATAGTATACTGTCTACACTGTAGGCCTACAATGTAACCAAAACGTGTTACAGTACATCCCTAAGAGTCCTTTCAAGAAAGATTGTTTCTTCCATTTTTTTCAGAGGTCTGCTAAAATAATATTTAATCGCAAAAAATTAAAATAAAATAAAAAATAAAATAAACATCTACCCCAAAATAAAACTAGGAAAGCAGGGGCAACTGTGTGATTTTAGTGGACCAAGCATGCACATTGTCACATACTGACAGATGAACTTTAAGCCTAACTCTTGGTCCTTTATACTTCGGAAATCATCAGAACAATATTGCAGTTTCTTTTTTCGACATAAATCTCCATGAAAAAAAAAGAGAGATCCCAAACCACCCAAATTTCCCATTACTTGTTCATTCCGGAAATATGCCTCCCTTGGCCAATCAATTTTGTCTCGCTCTTGAGCGACATCAACCTCCATTAGGAAAGCTTGCAAAGGCAGGAATCGGATATGGCTCACTTCTCGTCTTCCTACTTATTCCTCCTCCTCCTCCTCTTCTTCTTCTTCTTCTTCATCGTCATCCTCATCGTGGCAGTGAGTGATCTCTTGGGGGGTCAGGGGGAATAGATTGGGGGGCTTGATTTCACTGATGGAGCGGGTCAATTGGCTCCGCTTGCACTCTAGTTCCTTGCAGTCAATGCAGTGGGTGCGGTTGCGCGTGGCCATGGGGGACTCCATGTCTATGTTGTCTACGTGGGCGTGCTCCACCGTTGACTCATGAGGCATCTGGGAAAAGAGGGTGGGAGCGAGGGAGAGAGGGCAAAAGAAAGGAGCGTGACACAAGAGACTGGGAATAAAGGTTTATCTTACCTTATAATAATAATTATTATCTATAGCGCGTGTGTGTGTGTGTGTGTGTGTGTGTGTGTGCACCCGCTGTTGATTGCACTTTGACGATTTCTCCAAAGTTTTCGCAGAGAAACACTTTTTTTTATATGTGTAGGCGTTCAGAGGTATTGGAACCAGTAATAAGATATGAAGACATTATGACATCCATGATTTTTAATCCAACAGGAGAACTGTACGTACCAGTACATGTGCAGCTCTGAAGAGATAGCTGAAGGGATAGTAGAGCAGATTGATGAAGGAAGCCGCATACAGGTCAGCATAGCGCATGACCTGGGAAGCAAACAGGGTCTGTCTGGAGCCGCTGCGGAAAAGGCTTCCCATCATACCGTAGCACATGTCCATGTCATGGGTGACTTTCTGAAGGAGAAGGAAGAGGTGGAGAGGATATGGTGAACTAAAGACTATAACCAAAGAGCTTCAGGGCAAGCTGAATCGTCTTTGAATGCTGCCCTTATCTCTGAGATGCTCTAACCACGTCCTGTCGTTATTTCAGTACCCAATTTATTCTGCTTCAAAGTGAGTAAGACAATAAGTCTTTGTGTGTACTAAGTAATTTGTTGTTGGCTGAGCGGTTTGTCTTTTTTGTTAGATGTTTCTAGTTTGTAAAGTGACTCTTTGTGAGAGTGTTTCTTTATTGTTTTAATAAATGAGAATGCCTATCACCCGACAAAGCCTTGGATTCATGGAGATTCTTGTGTTTTTGTCGCATTCTAATAATTTGAGGAGACAGAGACTCCGCCAGTCATCAAATTATTGGCTTAGGAATGTGACCAAAACAAAAATAAGAATCTCCATGACTTCAAGGTTTCATGGCTTGTGTAAGTGGTAGAAAATAAATATTTTTTGGGGGGTGAAGTACTCTTTTAAGTAAAGTTGGGATGGCTTATTGTCGGTATCAGCCAACCAGCGAGGGTGTCTATCTCCTTTACAACCCCTGGGAGATGGATTGCTGAGGTGGAGTACCACACCTACCATCAGCTCCCAGTACTACTTACCGCCGTGCTACTCATACGCTGAGTTGGCGGTGCCCCGGGATCGAACCCAGAACCTTGTGGTCCAAAGGCGAGTGCTCTATCAACTGAGATACCCGAACACAGGGGAAAAAGTACATGAATAAATGTAATAATTAATGGGATTAATGAAAATGTGTCTAAAGATATTCAATCAATGTGAGGCATAATGTAAAAAGTATGCCTTGGCTAAATTTGATCTTCCAGCCATTTAGCTAATAATCTATAAAATTATGCTACTTATCCAGAGAGACTAGTAAGGATGTACTTCCAATATTATAGTTTCTAGCTGTTATGACCCCCCCACCACCACCACCTGTAATGACTCTCTAAACATTGGGCATTCAATACAGTATGATCTGAGTGAGTTGGGGGTGTTTCTTAAACCATGTCACTGTATTTTCTGATCTTTGTCAATAAAACAGCATATCAGACAACAATTAGTGAGAGGTCATCAATTGCATGAAACATAAAAAGGAGTTGTATCAGCATGAATGGCTGTACAACATCAATAATAACAAAAAGAACATCCGTACTAACAAAATATGCTTTAATGCGTCACAGCAGCAGTCACAAAACAAATGCGTTTCGACCTTTATGGCCTTCATTAATGCTGACGAAAGCCAGAAGGCCTTTGTCAGGCTTTCAGAAAGTTTTAGAAATGCTTTCAGAACACTTTTGTGACTGCTAACTGCTAACTGCCCTTAAGCCTTAAAACCATGAAAACTATATTGTACGGTAAAGATGCTCATTTTGTGATTATGTATTGTTTAGAATCCGCAACCAAAGTCCTTTGAGTTGAGTGTGCCAATCCTTTGGACTATGGAACAACATCAAAACATGGCAGTGGGACATTTTGTTGAACAGTACCTTGACTCTTCTCTGGATAGCGCTGATGTCTGGTCTCTCATTGCTACTGCTGTCCAGATGCCTAGAGGAGGATTAGCAGAGGGGATCAGAGACAAAGACAGAAAGGAAGAGTGCAATGACATCAGTGTACTAAACAAAAAGTGCTGTAATACTGTAGGTGAGCTGAGGTTAATAGGCCAGTGAAACCAGTTATCAAGTTGCCTGCAAGAGCCAACACTTTAGACTTTACCCTGAAGGCAAAAAAAAAAAAGGTAAAAAAAAAAGTTATTCTCTCTCACATACATATGTGCGCGCGCACGCACGCAAGCGCATACATACACAAGGTCGGTGCTGATAGTGCAGAGAGAAGAAATAAGGGTTCAATGATATATGAGAGGGTCATTGGGTCATTGGGCCAGAGGTGGGAAAAGTTGGTCCTACTCACTTGTAAAGCTCAGCCAGGAAAATGTCCAGCCCCTGCAGTTCCTCGAATAAAGCTGTGAACGATATGGAAGGCATAGTGAATCACATCATCACAAAGGTTTACATTCCAGTTGAATCTTTAATCCCATCTCGCATTGGCATGTACTGTACCTGTGTGTGCACCTGTGTCTGTGCATGCGGCTGAGTAAATATGTATGCGAGCGAATATGACATTGCATTCAACAACTATGTGATTAACAATTACTCATTTCATAAGTTGATTTGCTTGCAAGTAGTCCTCAAGAGGCAGACCGCGGTCCATGAAAGGACACGCGAGCCCCGCATACACGCACTTTGAAATAGGACGGGATCTATAAGTGTGTGTGTGCGTTTCACTGTATGAAAAGCAACGCATCACTCTGAATGTGGACCGACTGACTGTGTGCACGTGTGTGGGCGTGTATGCCTGTGCATTATGGGCCGGCATGTCATGAGTCATGACAAGGTTGCGCTGACTGGCTGTTTGCTGGGGTTGCAGTCACACATTCACTTTTGTAAAACACCTTTTTCGCTAGTACTCCGCCAGATTTTGTCCAAAAATCCCGCAAATCGTTAGTGTCTCTATAGTCATGTGCTCAAGACGGATCTGCCCTATATTTCATATTCCATCCTAATTGGCTTTCAAAGTTTGCAGGACTGGCCCGTTTTAACAAAAAGCCTCAAATCATGAACACAGCGTGCAATTTACATGAAATCTTCACGCACTTTCCTACTAGGCTAAGGAATGCATCCCACCCTTTTCACATTGGCCTGTTATAGCGCCACCAACAGGTGGATTTTTGCAAAACACATTTTTGGAACAAAATGCCTCAAATCATCCAATTGCCATCATAGGCATAAGAACAAATGGCACCCTTTTCACACAGGCTTATTATCGCACCACTAGGAGGCCACAACCTGACCTGCCCTGGTGGAAACCTGTGCCCCGAGGGGAACATTTTATAGTTGAAGATGTGTTGGGATTGTTAAACCTCAGTGGACAAAGTCTTGGGAACCAATTGTGCTATTTCTCTTAAAGAGGCTATTTATCTTATTAAGCAGGGACAAAATAAGTGTTCTTTGTGCCTCAACACAATACCTCTTCTAAATATTTGCTGTGCATTTTTGGTGTGAATTGTTTTTATTTTCATACTCTGCACCCCAGTATTGGTTGGTTAGGAGAGGACCCAATTTGACATAGGCATTTCTAGGGGTGGGGGCAAAGGGTTGGCCCGCGACCCGTAATATTATTTGTGTGTGCGCATGGGACCGGACCATCGTCTTATTCAAAAATGATTTGTGGACTTTCAGCATTTCTAGTTGAGTACCCCTGCTGTACGCAGTTTATCTGGAAGGTTCATGTCTGTGTGTACTGTATGTAGGTGCATGCAGGCTCACAGCTCTTGTCGGTCCAAACATGCAACTCCTGGGCCAGCTCGGGTATCACCAAGAAGGTCCTCCAGCCCTGGCGCTTCTTGGACTTGAGGATGTCTCCGAAGATGTGGTCCCCGATGTAAACGATGTCCTTACCCTTGGCCCCCAGTAAATCACATACAATGTCTGAAGAGCCTGGCAATAGGTGACAAGGACAACTTTAGTTTTTTTTCAACCAAGGTTCATGTTTTAGTACAACAAAGATAGATACACAATCACATCGGCAGTGGATCGATCAATCAATCAGTGGCTCAGGAGGTAGAGCGGCCCCCTTTTAATTAGAATGTCTAAACAAAACAACCATGGATCGCCTCCAGTTAATTCAAAATGCTGCAGCCAAACTGCTAAACCAGGACCAGTAGAAGGTGCCACATCACCACAGTCCTAGCCTCCTTACACTGGCTTCCGGTAAAATTCAGGGTTCGTTTTAAAGGCATTGTGACATAAAATTAAAAAAAGATTGTCTTATTTTTCTGAGCTCAATTGCACCCAAAAAAACATTTTAACATTCAGTAGATTTTCTGTGGTGTCAATGGGATTTGCCAGCAGATGTCAGAAAGACTTCCAAACCCCAGAGAAAGCTCCAGAACACAGAAAAAAGTTCAGGTTTTTTGGATGTAATTGAGGTCACAAGACCTAAAAGAAAAACGAAAAATTTAATGAAAATGAATGTCATGAAACCTTTAAGGTCCTGGTGCTCACCTAACCTATAGAGCTCTACACGGTCAGGCTCCATTATATTTAACTAACCGAGTCCAACGTTACATGCCAGAGAGGGCCCTAAGGTCTGCGGATCAGGGTCTGAACACCAAACGCAAAACAAAAGGTGACAGAGCCTTTCAGGTTGTAGCGCCCACACTGTGGAATGCTCTTCCGCAGGTGGAGATTTGCACAAGCATTCCCAGATGTTACATGATGTTTTTCCATGTGTGTGTTGTTATTGCTGCTTTGTTTTTTCTCTCTCTTTTTTTAGATCAATTGTATGTGCCAGCTTTTTGTTCAGTACTAATACTGTTGTATTTAGCTTGTCTTTGTTTTTATTCTCTGCATGTAAAGCACTTCGTGAGTTTTCTGTGTGAGAAGTGCTATATAAATAAAATGTACTTACTTACTAATTAGAATGTTCCGGTTCAATCCCCACCACTGAGTTAGTGTCCTTGAGCAAGACACTGGACCCTAACTGCTCCAGATGAGCAGTTAGGGTCGCCTTGCATGGTGTCCTATTGCCATTAGTGTGTGAATGGGTGAATGTAATGCACATTGTGTGGTCAGGTACATACAAACAATCAGTGTGTTTCAGTCTTACCACCAGAATAGACAATGCCATGTTGCAGTGGCCCTGTGTAGGTCCCTATCTTCAGTCGCCCTGATATCTGAAATGGACAAGAAATGCATGGTATTGTTAACGGGAGAGACTGGCAGGAGAGACTGACAGGAGAGACCAGTTTCATGGTCACACATAGAGCTCATAGAGACTGACGGGAGAGACCAGTTTCATGGTCACACATAAAGCTCATCTCATTTGAAGAAAATGTTTTAGCCAAGCGCTATACCACAATCATGTCATTGATTAGTTTATGTATTAGGTTACATTACAAATCTTTCTTTTGTATTTCTCTCATACTGTATGTTTCTGTTCTGCTCTCTTTCTGCTCTCAATCCTGTAAACTAATCGGTAATGTATCGAGTTCAAAGCAACCATTGCTCATGCACGGGAGCACTTCAAAGAGGCTCTGTGTTTTGTTTTTTGTTTTTTTGAGGGGGCATGGTGTTCTGTGCAGCTGCGTCTGTTCAGTGTGTGCTTGCGTGTGTGTGTGTGTGTGTGTGTGTGTGTGTGTGTGCGCGCGCGCGCGTGTGTGAGTGTTCGTGCGTGCATGGTTATTGCTCACCGTGTCCACCTGTCTGAGCACTGTGCCCTCCGCAAAGAACAGAGGCTTCCTGGCGTCCACAAGGATCAAGTCAAAGTAGGACTGCCATGGCCGGTGGGCCATGCCATGCTGCAGTAGGTAATAATAATAATAACTCATTAAACAATGAGGCAAAAATCGGCATGATTTCCGACAGTGTCACGCTGGCGAACACAGCCGATCTACAAGCTCACAGGGTGTGGAAAGCTTGTAGCTCAGCCACGTGGGGCATGCAACATGGTCTTACAATGAATGTATAAATTGGGCTTCACACGTTCAAATGCATATTCAAAGTCAAACTGAAAATATGCAAAACATGCACGCATGGAACATGATCCATTATTTACCAAACAAGAGCAGAAAAAGAGTTAGTCTCACTTTAACTTATGCTGCTAGGAAAGATATTCTTAATTAATGAGAAACCGCCAACAAAGAAAGATTGGCAACCTGTCTGCTACGCTCCACAACAGATGCCTTCTATAAAATATGTCACCCTTTTAAGCGATACTGCTAACCTTAATACCCACTGCTGTGGGTATTAATACTGTTACCGTCTTATTTTTTATTTAATTTTCTCAGTGTAGTTGTTCACCCATCCACAGACTGTCAAGAACCAAACAATGTGTCCATATATATACCGGTATATATATTTGTTTATTATTTTTTATTTGATGGTCCGATGTAGCTATGTGTATGTCTGTGTCCTTTGTTCTGCAACGTGTCTGAGCTGAGCTCTCTGTTTGTTTTTGTTTTGTCATCATCATAAAATGAAAAATCTATAAAAATATTATTGAAAAACAAAAAGTCTCACCTTTGGGCCGTGCGGGAAGTCAAACAGGTAGGTCATGATTTTCTGAGAAGAAAAACAAACACAAGTAAGCTGTCATTTCAGATGAAAGGCCTCTGGATGTGGAACAGCAACAAATCCTGCAGCCGTTTCCTAGAGAGTATTCAAGTGTTCCACTGTTTATGCACCTCTCGGAAACCCTCAAACCCTATCATTTTTGGACCATATTCTTCTTGTCTTATCTGACAGTAACAGAATTCATACTCACGTCAGTGTATTGGTAGTCACTGTTGGTAGCCAGGAAGACCTTGGCAACTTCATTCATTCGACTGAGGAGAAGAGGCAGTTTTCCCTAGGTTGGGGGTGAGAAAGACAGACGAGAGAGCGAGAGAGAGAGAGCGAGAGTTAAACACAGAGAGACAAGAATGAAAGCCAAGGGTAAAATAAATAGACAACTAAGACAAGACTCCTCAAAAGTCAGTCAAATTGTAGCACATCTTGTACTTACATCTTTCACAACAAACTTCTCCAGGTTCTCTACTGTCTTCACCTTGAGAGTACCCTGCAACACAATATGTCACATATGGCCATCATTTAAGTACTTTCAACCTGGCGTCCCTATTTTAGGCATGTCATTCCAGGCTAAAACCTTTCTGAGATCTGGTGTCGACATAAAACGTGGTCTAAGAAGTACAGTCGTAACTCAAGTCCAGTTCTGTAAGACTACAGTGGTTTAAGGGCCCTGTTTTGGAGAACACGGTTAACTCTCATGTGTGTTTGGAATGTTGGTGTCAACAGGGTTCCCAGTTCCCACACATTTTCAGCAATGAATTTGCAAAACATTTCCAGAATATTTATCACAATTTCAAGGCCTAGCTATATAACAATTATTCAGCGCAATAGTGAGTCTAATGCCCAAAGACAGGCAGTGTAGCAAAAATAAAGCATAGAATATAGAATGGTATAAGTCCATTCCAAACCGATCCTAGGGCATAGGATCACGCTTCAGCACGTTGTGAGCTTGTAGATCTGTTATTTTTGTTACGTACACATTAGGCTGCAATCACGCAGCCCATTCTGCAAAAAAACGACTTATTATTTTACATATTTATATTACATATATGTTTTGGAAAATGTTTTTTTAAAATATCCAAATATATATCTTTTTCAAAATATTTCCAGGGATTTCACGACCGTGGGAACCATGTGTCAATGTCAATCTAAAACCACACAAAATAGCACAATGCTTCAGTACATCACACAATATGTCACCTTGAAGTGCACCCAGTCTACAGCATCACGGACATCCTGGAACATGCTCTTGAAGGACATGAAAAGGTCACCGTCCTTGAAGCCAGTCTCACAGCTGGGGGAGATGAGGGAACACACGCACACCCGCACGCACACACGCACGCACACACACGGACACAGCCGTAGGAGGGGCCTCAGCTTTACAAAACACTAGCCATTTTCAAAACACATGTTTTTTTGTTTGCTTTTAAATGGGATAGTCTTCCCTTGTTGGAGGGGTCCCCAGCCAAACAGGAAAGCATTCTCCCCCTAAAAGACCAACAGCGAGGTTTCAGAGGACAAAGGAACATGCAGCCATTCCAATCCAGATTACATACAAACAAGGTATATCTCAAAACTAATCTTAAGATTAGAAAGATATGATAAATGCTAACTTCTTAGTGATTAGTCATTTATTGTGTATCTGTATAGCTACTACAGTCAGGGGAGGATGCATGCATTTCTATGATTAGGATGAGAAATTAATGACTTATTTTTATAGCAATTGAACAGTACAAGGGTTCACAGATTGAAGTCGTGTACTAATCAGGAATGCAACAATACCCATTGAAATCCATTACATTTTTAGGATAATCATCTACGCTTATGTTTAGTAATTATGTCAGCTGGGCCCTCCATGCAGTAGGGCTGTCTCATCACCTTATTTGGGTTGGCACTGTCTTGTCATTGTGTCACCGTGCCATGTCCATAAATCTGTTTAGCGAAAGACAAGTAGCATGACTAGCATTTGCTTACCTTGCATATCTGTCACAGTTGGAGAAGAAATCCACTAGGCAGGCAAAGAGGTAGGTTTCTAAGGAGAGATCATTAAATAAAAAAAGATTATTATCTTTATTTACTTTTTTACCTGCACCGTTAACTTAATGATGCAGGTTCAACTTCAGGGCACTCGGGTGGTGCAGTGGTAAAGTACCTGCCCACCGCTGCGGAGTCTAGGGGTTCAAATCCACCGCGGTGCATCCGGCTTTCTCAAGTGTCTATACAAATACACGACGGGAAGTCGTTGGGTGATATTTGTCACTGCAGTGCACATACTCCTACGGACTGGGGCGGCACCTGTCAGCCAGGGAGTGCTGGGTGGGAGGAGTGGGCCGGAGGTGCTACATGATACATCCTCCCGGTGGGCGCTCCTTACTGGCAGGTGAGCCAGTAGGGTACAACAGCAGTGACAACATACAGAAATGTGGGTGGGGAGGAATTCACGACAAAATTGGGGAGAAAAGGGTTAACTAATGCATAGTCCTAGAGACTTCTCAGTGCCTGCTATCCCCCAAGAACGCACAAGGCTTCCTGTTCGTTCTGGCAGGAGAGAAAGGACAGTGGGCAGGTCCGCGGGGGTGCCCTGGGCGCGGCGGTCACTGGGGTGTGGTCAGCACTGGTTTGCTGCACCTGGCCGGCAGGTTTCTCACTTCCCTGTTGGCCAGGTGTGGCCTTCTCTCCCGGTGCAGTGGTGGCTGCGCCCAGGGTGCCTCTCCGTGGACTTGTCCATAGCTGGAAGCCTGGAGGAGAGGGGCAGTGACTTGGCCAATCACTGCTGACCCGCCAACTGGAGAGTTGAGGGTTGAGACCACCTGATGACCTCTCTTCCAGGCCAAGGCTTCATCCATTAGGAATGGATTACATTCGCATCTTCAATGTATTTACAAACTGGCTACTCTAAATTTAAGAAATAAAAAGAAATATGCCGGTTCAACTCAACAACCTTGTCTCTTAAAGTTTGTGTTATACTGGGAGACGCACACACTTGTTTGAACCGGTCTTGAACCCTGAATGCAATCATGCTGTTTCTAATCGGGTTTATTGACCTACCTGGCAGGTTGAAAAGAGTGTTGAGAATATAGAAGCGTTCAGTGTCATCTCGCTGGATGAACTTATTTGGGTATAGCTCCCTTGTTTCAGGTCTGAAAAGGGTAGAAAAATCATTAACATCAGAGAAACGACTATTGAAGGTGTTGTGCAATGAATCAAGGTAATACCTATGGTATTATATTTGTATTTACTGTTAACTCACCCTCGTAGAAAGTTGAACCCATGGACACAGACTAGGATGTTGCCATAGGCATCAACCTTCAACAGGTTACCATACATGGTATCAAACACAAGGCCTCTGGATGTCGGATAAGGGGGGGAAAAAAGAGCACGATTTGTATTTACCACTTCTTACATTATAACAAAAAGGTTTGAAAAGTAAAGTCAATCCATAAAGTTGATGAATCTCATCGCATGCTTTAATTTAAGGTCATTTTTATTTCATGGCTCTTGAATTCTTAACCACTTGAACCCTAGTGACCCTATTCTGGGCTTGCCAGTTGCCATAATACTAGGCAAAAACATTCTGTAGCCAAGAGATTTGATTCAGAGGGAAAAGAGGAGTGGGCCGTGGATAGACCCCTGGGGGATCCCGGTCAATTAAAGGGAAACTTCACCCAGTTTGCCAAAAAATATATATGTTAATGACGTTTAGAAGACCTGGGGGTCTTTATGTGTGTAATATGTGGTTTTAGATATTTTAGATTTTAGCAGTGAGCCCAGTGTCTCTGATGTCATGGACACTGGGCTCACTTACTTCCTGGACTACATGTTGTCTCAGTAAGACAGACCTCCCCCTATCCACAAGGAGGAGCAGTGCACCAAAGCGTTATAGGAATTGTAGTCCAGGAAGGAAGTGAGTCCAGTGTCGATGACATCAGAGACACTGGGCTCACTGCTAACATCTAAAATATCTAAAACCACATATTACACACATAAAGAACCCCAGGAAAGTGTTCTAAATCTTCTAAACGTCATTAACATATATTCTTTTGCAAAATGGGTGAACTGTCCCTTTAATTAGGTAGGGTTTAAGTGATCATATTGATTACAACAACCCTACAGATAATCTCCCCCCCCCCCCCCTGTATGAACCTTTCCCCATAATGTGTAGGTATGTAGGTCAACCCCGCAGCGTCTGACCTAAATATGTCGCCATGTTGCTTGAGCGCAGAAAGGCTTTTGATGTGTTGCGAACTAAGAGAGAGTGTGGGAGAATTCCTCCTCGTTTAATCAAGTTCTTACTGGTCTGTGAAGTCATGCTGCTGAGATCAGCGCCCCACATAAAGTAAACACAGTAGCAATCAGATATCATCATCATCATCTTAGGGGGTGTATCTGTGATCGCTCTTACCTGGTGGGGAATGAGGGGTCATAGACGAAGCTGAGCAGCTCCTGGGGGTAACCGATGGAGACAAGGCGCTCCACTGTCAGTTCAAAGCCAAGAGACTCATATTCTGGTGACTTGTACACTGAAATGCACAAGCAAACACACATGCGACAGGGTTAAACAAGATAGTATTGTAAGTAACAAAGTAGAAAACTCTGTCACCTTCTTCACCTATGATACTGTATC